>NW_028227274.1:11320000-11872500 GCF_978045245.1 Mus caroli | reverse complement strand
GACATTTCATCTGCTGCTTTTCGTCAGCATACAAGGCATAAAGGCATGTCTGTGCTAAACACAGTCACCAGGACTCCACACAAGAAGCGTCGGTCAGTGACGGTGCTATGGCTGCGTAGCTCTGCTTAGAGCTGAGTGCTTTTAATCTCAGGTTTTCTCGCCGTTGCTATTCAGAGTATTGATGCTTTTTCCTCTCCTTAATTCTTTGTGGATAGATTAAGCTTTTTTTTCTTAAATTTAGACTTTATTAATAGTACATTCATAGAAGATTTCAAAGGTGGCATCTATCTGGTAAATATAAGTAATCTGAGAATAAATGATCTTTTAAAATCAACTTTAAAGTACATCTTAAGCAATTGTGTTGAACTTAATGGTTTTGGGTCCTGAACATTTCCTGAAATATGAACTTTGTCTTATTTTAAACCTTTCTATTGAAAATAGGCACCTTATTTTTGTAACTATTAAAACTCAATGTTTATTACTCGTGTTAGCTTGTTCTTAGTCTAAGTAGTACCATGGTTTCACAGATGTATGTATAGTAGGCCTTGACATGTACAGAGTCTTAGCCACAATTACATTTCCTTAGGCAAAATTGAGTATCTTCTCTCAGGTCCAGATAATCTTGCCCATAAATACATGGGTGAGTATTTGGCTGAGTTTTTCTGCAAAGGGCCAGGCAGTGAAGGTTTTGGTCCTTGTGGGCCATGTGGTCTTGCTGTCACATTGCAGACCTTTAAAGATAGCAAGAGAGCTGCTGTGGGCAGCACTTAAAGTGAGCGGACATGATTGGGTCACAATAGAACTTTGATCTCAGCCGGCCACGGCCACAGTAAGCTGGTTGATCATCTATTGCCAGCTCTTAGAGGCTTTCATCCTAGCACAGTGCGTGTGACGTGTTTGTGACTACAGTCCTAACTAGGCCTTTCTGGAGCACTAGTACCCATTTAGCAACTGAAGGCATTAGTTCCTACATTTTGTTTTTAAGTGAAACATTAAATAATTAAAAAAAAAATAGTCTACTGGTAGAAATTACTCAGGAAATATGAATTTTATGAACTCTTATGTGCAGAATACTCTAGAAATATTTCTAAAGATGCTTTAAATGACAGCATTATAAGATACATTTTTACTTGGGTGCCAGTCAGGTGAGTCCCTGTGAGTCTGAGGCCAGCCTGGTCTGCAGAGCGAGCTCTAGGAACCCAGGATGAGAGACCATATCTTTAAAAAAAAAATGACTTTTTTTTTTTTGGCATCTGAAAATACTGTGAAACACTTGTACTTGATGCAATAAACTATTAGAGTTGTTAGAAACTCACTTCACTTCTTTTCGGAGTACAAACTCAAGGACCTCATATTTTGTATTGTTTTTAGTGTGTGCTAGAAATGGCGTCCAGTAGAACAGGGGTTTGATAAACTATGATAACTTCCATCCTTTGTTCATTCTGATTGGTCTCGAATTTCTTACATGTGAGAGGCCTAAATGTTCTCACTTTCTTTTTTAAAATAGGATGTAAGGGTTTTTGTCCTCAGTGAGGACTATCATAGTTTGGAGGACGAGTGTAACGTTTCTAAGACTACTGCTCTTTGACTTGAAATAGTATGCTTATAATCTCACAGTGAAAGCATTCACATTGGTAAATACTTGCTAATGCAATTAAGATAATTTTTTTATGTATTTCCATTTCTTTTTCTTTTTTTTTTCTTCAGTTTTATCTTAAAGTTTAATTGTAGGGTTTTTCACTCAGTGGCCATTAACGTTTCTTCCTGTCTCTTGTCGAATTGATGTAGGTCATAATGATTACGGTTATCAGCAACCGTCGTATCCTGAACAAGGCTACGATAGGCCTTATGAGGAATCCTCACAACATTACTACGAAGGAGGTATCTATATACCTTCACACGTACACATGCACATCCCTTCTCCAGGAATGGCAGTTCTTGCATAGGACAGCGTCTCCCATGCAAAGCTCTTGTAGAGTACTAGTGGCTGGCTGTCTGGAAAGTTACAGGGCCCCCCAAACAACCTTACAAAGATTTAGAATGTATAACTATGATGTGTCATTTCTAACAGCAGTAAAAAGACTAAAACATTTAAAAATGCTTTTTTGCTCCGTGGGAATTTACTCTTTGAACATAAATCCATCAACCCCATCCCCCAACCCTTCGTGTGTGCGAGTGTGTCCGTGTGTGCGTGTATGCATATGTATTATTTACATCTCAGCATAGAGCCTGTAGGGAACAGCTTGCTGACCTTGTGTAGCTAGTGTGTGCTCTTGTAGCTGTCTTTAATTTTGTCTTTTTTATTTTATTTAGCATAGTCATGATCTTAGGCCTGTGATGCTCCAGTAACTGTAATGCTCGTAATGGCAGAGGCGCTGAAAGAGCTGCAGTTCAACCTTGCACAATTGGCTTAAACTGCAGTTTGTTTGGCCGAAATCCTTCTGTTTGGTTTGAGTTTTTTCTTTGTTTTGTTAAGTTTTTTAAAAAAATCAATATGGCATTTCCTTTTGTTCTTGTATTGTTGGCTGTGCATCTTAGAGGGAAATACCAAAATCGTTAATTCAGCAGACTTCTCAGGACTTTGCGCTCCTCTTCTCCATTTCTTCTGTAGGAAACTCCCAGTATGGCCAACAGCAAGACGCTTACCAGGGACCACCTCCACAGCAAGGATACCCAGCCCAGCAGCAGCAGTACCCGGGGCAGCAGGGATACCCAGGGCAGCAGCAGAGCTACGGTGAGCATCTTCAGTCTGTTGTCTACCAGAAGACGTGGCAAGAGGTCTTCTGAAATACAGACATGGCATTTAACTTTTATTTTAAATGTTAATCATCTGTTTATCTGTTTAGAGAAAGTGGTGTGTGTGTGTGTGTGTGTGTGTGTGTGTGTGTGTGTGTGTGTGTGTGTAAACATGTACACGTGCTCACATGGAGCACAGTGCACACGTAGAAGTCAGAGGGTAGCCTGTGTGAGTCACTTCTTTCCACCATGTGTGTCCTGGAAATTGACCTCAGGTTACCAGGTTTGGTGGCAAGTGCCCTTACCCATGGCATCATCTGCCTCTCCAGCCGTTACCATTTTATAAGCATAATTTTAGCCCAGTCTGCCATTATAGTCTTGATTTCAAGTGTTCTTTTTAAAGGCATGGGAAAATAACCAAGTTGGTAAAAGTGTTTATTACACACGCATGAGGACCTGAGTCAGAGCCCCAGCACCCACCTGAAAACTACACCTCTTTAGCCAGAGCACTGCAGAAGGGCAGAGGGGCAGAGGCAGAGAAGCAGAGGTGAGGGTCCTTGGGGCCTCTGGCCAGTTACTTCTACCCAAAGACTCAGCTACCAGGAGTGTGTCTCAAAAAATAAGGCAGAGACTTAGAATGAGCATACACATACATGTGAACACATACCATAATCAAGGACACATACATGCAGGTGTTACCCTTAAATAAACTAATAATATCTGTTTCGAAAGAACTACAGACTAAAGATGGTTGGTTCATTGTTCAGTGGTAAGGTGACAATTTAAAAATGAGAAGAATGGATTTTTGCATCTGTTATGAGCTCAGATAAGTGATAATTAGGTACATAAGTAACTCACTATAAAAAGTACCGTTTTTTAGTGCAGAGCAAAAGATTATTCAGATAAATAAAGACAATGTTTGTTGTTCTAGCTAAAAGCACTGCTAAGGGTGTCTTTACTGAATTCGTGTATCCTACAGCGTTTAGGAGAATGTACAGCGGTATTTCCTGTAAAATATTCATAGTGCTGTCTGCTTCCTCTTCTTGGTGTGCACATGGCCCTGGATTTATTTTCAACACCAAAAAATCTATTACAATGTCTGACTTTAAATATTTTTCTTCGGTTCTGTATCTGTCTGTCCATCCACCCACCTATCCAGTCTTACATCTAGGCAACGTCCACCACTTTATGTGTAGAGAGTGAGGCGTGGGTAGTCTGCAGCAACAGTTTGTCAGTATGGGTGTGCCTTCTTGCTAACTGTTCTCTTTCTTGTGAGTAAGTGCTTTGGCCGTTGGTGTAAGCGTGTCTGCTTTCTTGTGAGTAAGTGCTTTGGGCGTTGGTGTAAGCGTGTCTGCTTTCTGGCACTGTCTTTGTCTGCCTATGAAGAAGCTGAGATTCTTGTGTCCCGTAGCAAGGGCATTACCACTAACTGATGGGGCATCGGATCTCTTCCCAATGAAGAGAAGTCTAGGTGTGTATGACGGCTAGGACTTATCCATGGGCTTTCTTGCCTTTTCTGAATGGCATTTCCTTTTCATGACTTTTGTACGTGAGATAAATTTTATCACAAGTACATGAAAACAAATTTGATGTCACTAAATGAGCTAAATATACTAACCTGAGAAAAACAGTTTTCACTTGGAAAAGACAGAAAAATTTTCTTTAAATACTTACTGATTTGTTGAATAGCAGGAATCCTAAAGGAGACCTCCCCATTGTGCTCATTTAGAGGCCTTACTGGTCAAACTGTCTTCTAGGTTGGTGTTTTAATAATTTGATATTCAATAATTGAATAATCTGGTAGAATTTATTTGAAGTTGAAAGTTGATTATTCTCTTCTGAGTTTCTCTGCAGACATTGGTTTTGTTTTGTTTTGTTTTGTTTTGTTTTGTTTTGTTTTTTGAGACAGGTTTTCTCTGTATAGCCCTGGCTGTCTTGGAACTCACTTTGTAGACCAGGCTGGCCTCGAACTCAGAAATCCACCTGCCTCTGCCTCCCAAGTGCTGGAATTAAAGGCGTGTGCCACCACTGCCCGGTGCAGTCATTGTTTTTATGGCTAGTCTTAAGTGGCTGTTGGGGAAGACACTGAAGTGTCCAAGTCATGAGCTTCCGCTGGAGAAATCGCTCTCAGCTGTCTTAGTTGAATTTCTAAAGCGGACATGCTTGCTTAATAGAGGCGGTCTCTCCCATAGGGACAGTTACACTATTAACAATACTTGATTCTCAGTGTGGAAATTCTCTTCTAAAATTTAATTGTATTTCACAGGGGTGGGTGTTTTGTATGTGTACCACGTGTGTGCTCAGTGTTTCAGAAGGTCAGAAGTGGGCATGGATCCCTGGAACTGGAGCTACAGAGCCATATCTGCAGCCTTCAAAGTGTAACTTTTCACTCAGCTTTTTTTCACATTACAGCTTGTGGCTTTTTGAGTCATTCATTTTTGATTTAAAATTCTGTTGATATAAGTTTATTGATGGTGGTACAGCCCTACCATTTTGATGATTTCAAATGTAAATTTAATCGCACAATTAGTATGTCATTGTTTTCACAACTTTAGTCAGAAATTATGTCATTTGGGCCTACTTCTGTGTTATAGAACCAGTACCTGATCCTGGCTAACCCATCGATCATAACTTAGTTATTATTGAGGGGTTACTGTGGGCCATTGCTTCCTGAGCCTGCCTTATCATAGTCCTAGTCATTTCACTGAAGCAGCAGCCCCTATTTTGTTTTTACTACAGTCATTAGCTTTGATCTCACTGTGCAAAAGTGACTGACTGCCCTTTCAGTTTAGATACAAGAATTTAGTGACATCTGTTTGAAATTATTGCTGAAATCGTGGAGACTCTTTCTAGCTTTACCTGCGTGCTTGTTGATCTTGTCTTGCAGGTCCTTCACAGGGCGGTCCAGGTCCTCAGTATCCTAATTATCCTCAGGGCCAAGGGCAGCAGTACGGGGGCTATAGACCAGCACAGCCAGGACCACCGCAGCCACCCCAGCAGAGGCCTTATGGGTACGACCAGGTAAGTTGCCTACCAGCCGTGGAGTTACCACACTGTTCTTCATTTCTGTGGACTTCTGAGTCAAGATTTCACTATGTTGTTGTTTTGAACCCATGATCTGTCAGGTTCCATGAACTGGAATTTCAACCATGAGGAATCACATGTAGCCCCCTTCTCATGATTGCTAGCCACTACTACACTCTAATTAGTATTTTAAGATATTTGAGAAGACCAGCACAGTTGAATAACAATCACTCTTGATTGTAAAAGCTTGAAGTACAACAGCAGCTCATTGTCCCCGGACACACTGTCATCGGTACTTCTCTAGTGTCCCTCATTAGTGAACTCTGCCTGTGCTTTCCTCTGTTCCCCAGTGCAGCTCACCCCGCATACTTGGACTTGCTGTCGGAGCTCTTTGTGTTCCAAGTTCCCTGCTCACACTTCCACAAGTGTTTCTATCGCCAAGTGTTTTTTCTCTACCCTCAATTTCAGATGTTGAAATGTGTCTTATCCTAAGATAAGATTCCCTAGAACCTGATAGTATTCATCTGAGTTTTTCTCTTTTTAATCAGACTCCACAGACTTGGATTGTGCGCCTAGGCACATAGGGATGCCCGTGGTTGTTCTGACTTGCTCTAGGAATGACTATAGACCTCGGAATGTTTCAGGTTTGTGCAGTGACTTTGCAGTGAGGACATCTTAATACATTCACTGCTTGTAAGGTACTAACATGGGGGAGTTAGGAACATGGGACTGTGTGTAATTCATAAGTCAGGGGTCTGAGGCTAGTGTAGAAGATGGCACAGTTTGAGGATGCTGTAACTGGCACTAGAGCTGCAAGCAGTGTTTCCTGCTCTGTCTGTCTGTCTGTCTGTCTGTCAGGCCTGCAGCCCTTTGTACCGGCACTTGGTCTGTAAGTGAGGACAAGAGACAGACACGGGAAGGGTGAGGTGCATGAGCGTGCCTGCTTCTGTGCAGAGCAGAGTGGGGGAGAGGGCAGAAATTGTACTCTGTGTACAGTGCCTGGGAAGGTCCGAAGGCCACACTAGGTTCCCTGAAACTGCAGTTACAGGCACTTGGGAGCTGCCGTGTGAGTGCTGGGAATTGAGTTCAGGTCCTCTGGATTAGCAGCCATTGCTCTTAACTACTGGGCCATCTCTCCAGCCCAGAAATAAAGTCTGTCTAAGAAGTAAAATTATTTTTGCATAGTTAAGTTACTTTTAAAAGACCTGATGAGGGTCCTAGGGAGATGGCTCAGCTGTTAAGAGCACTTGCTCTCCTGGCAGAGACCCAAGGTCAGTTTCCAGCAGTATGTCAGGTGACTCACAGCCACTTTTGCTTCCTGCTTCCAAGGGGATCTGACTGTGTCACGTGTGTGCACTGTACCCATACACAGAAACACACGGATATGCATAATCTAAGAAAAGTGCTTTAAAAATTAAAACCAGATTAGATAACTTGATGTATTTTAAAAGGTGAGACTCGAGTTGTTCTTGAAAAAGTGGTGTGCAGCTAAGACAGACAGATGAATGCTGCCGGCTTCTAGAGCGGATGTCTCCATCTTCCTGCTTCTGTCATTCAGCACTTCTCTGCCTCTGCCTCCTCCTCTTCTTTTTTTTTTTCTTTTTCCAATTTTTTATTAGGTATTTTCTTCATTTACATTTCAAATGCTATCCTGAAAGTCCCCTATACCCTCCTCCCCACCCTGCTCCCCAACCTACCCACTCCTGCTTCCTGGCCCTGGCATTCCCCTGTACTAGGGCATATAATCTTTGCAAGACCAAGGGCCTCTCCTCCCAATGATGGCCGACTAGGCCATCCTCTGCTACATACGCAGCTAGAGACACGAGCTCTGGGGGTACTGGTTAGTTCATATTGTTGTTCCTTCTATAGGGTTGCAGACCCCTTCAGCTCCTTGGGTGCTTTCTCTAGCTTCTCCATTGGGGGCCCTGTGTTCCATCCTATAGATAACTGTGAGCATCCACTTCTGTGTTTGCCAGGCACTGGCATAGCCTCACAAGAGACAGCTATATCAGCAAAATCTTTCTGCCGTATGCAATAGTGTCTACGTTTGGTGACTGGTTATGGGATGGATCCCCGGGTGCCGCAGTCTCTAGATGGTCCATCCTTTTGTCTCAGCTCCAAACTTTGTCTCTGTAACTCCTTTCATGGGTGTTTTGTTCCCAATTCTAAGAAGGGGCGAAGTGTCCACAATTTGGTCTTCCTTCTTCTTGACTTTCATGTGTTTTACAAAGTGTATCTTGGGTATTCTAAGTTTCTGGGCTAATATCCACTTATCAGTGAGTACATATCATGTGAATTCAAGGCCCATACCTAAACATAATAAAAGCAATCTACAGCAAACTAGTAGCCAACATCAAAGTAAATGAAGAGAAGCTGGAAGCAATCCCACTAAAATCAGGGACTAGACAAAGCTGCCCACTTTCTCCCTCCCTATTCAATATAGTACTTGAAGTCCTAGCCAGAGCAATTCGACAACAAAAGGAGGTCAAGGGGATACAAATTGGAAAGAAAGAAGTCAAAATATCACTTTTTGCAGATGATATGATAGTATATATAAGTGACCCTAAAAATTCCTCCAGAGAACTCCTAAACCTGATAAACAGTTTTTGTGAAGTAGCTGGATATAAAATTAACTCAAACAAATCAATGGCCTTCCTGTACACAAAGGATAAACAGGCTGAGAAAGAAATTAGGGAAACCACATCCTTCTCAATAGTCTGCCTCCTCTTTTATACCATGGTCCGCCTGAACTGCAAGGTAGAGCACTTAGGTAGTCAAGTTCCTGAACAATCCTGCTTCACACTTCATCCTACACAAGACACTGGCTGACTTGTTGTGTTTAGAATGTGTGTGGTGTGTCTTCATCTGTCTGTATGCTGACTGAGGCAGGGTCTCTGAGTTGAACTCAGAGCATCCCAGTTCCTTTGGTCTAGCCAACCGGCTTGCTGTAAGATCCTTCTTTTGTCTGTGCCTCTGGAGCTCGGGAGTTACAACCCATGCCTGTCTAGCTTCTGATCTATGTATTTTTGAGGTTGGATGAGGGAATGAAAAACCAACGTAGATTGTTCAGCACAATAGTGATAAAAGTTGTCGTGGCAGTTTATATAGTTACAGTGGGAAATAGAGAGTGAGCACCTACCTCTACCTCTTCAAGGTACATTTGTGCTCTCTGTCTCTGGAAACAGTTCCTTGGCCTGACAGTCTTGTTAGCCTCAGCTAACACACCTCCCCCTCCCACCCCCTACCCCCATGAGTGAACATTGAATCAAGCAACAGATTTCATTACCTCTCCTTAAAACTGTATCTACTAGCTTTTTTTCAAAACCTTCTCTTTTTCAAAACTGTAACTGTCATTTGTCCTTCCTGGCTTAGCTGATTCCATCCTGCCCTATCTAGAGTCTGTTCTCTACACAGGACCTGGAGTGATCTTTTAATAACAGTCAAGTTCTGCCACTTTCCCATCAGTGGTGGCTACAGTGTTGAGAAGTGTTAGGTTTGTATGTTGGGCCTGGGAAGAGAGAGCTAACTCTTTCCAGTCTCCTGCCATACAGCCCAGCTGTGGCTACAGCATGCGCAGCTGCCCTCCTTATTCCTCTTGCCTCACACTGGCCTCCTGCTCTCCCTGATGTGCGTCAGGCTCTCTCAGAACCATTTTGGTTTTTTGGTTTTTTGGGGTTTGTTGTTGGTTTTTGGTTTTTTTTTTTTTGGCAACTCCTGGTACCTGGAACTGCCCCCTCTATCTGCAGTCCCTCCCACCTGGCTTTGTCAGATGGCTACAATAGTGAACACCCACCTTGGATTACTTGGTCTTCCTGTCTCTATTGTAGAGACACAGTAGATCCTGAGTTCAAGGTCATCCTCCAGGACAGTAGTGAGTTGGAGGCTAGACTTGTCTATATGAGACTGTCTCAAAAACCACAAACAGAATAACTCTCTTAAGGTTTAATTTACATGTAACAATCTACACATCAAAGTTGTACAGTTTAAGCCGGGCGTGGTGGTACACGCCTTTAATCCCAGCACTTGGGAGGCAGAGGCAGGTGGATTTCTGAGTTCGAGGCCAGCCTGGTCTACAAAGTGAGTTCCAGGACAGCCAGGGCTACACAGAGAAACCCTGTCTGGGAAAAAAAAAAAAAACAACAACAAAAAAAAGTTGTACCGTTTAGTGTCTTTTAACTGTATGCCTATGATGTCATTATCAAAACCAAAATAATGAATCATCGTGCCCCACGGTTTCTGTGCCCCTGACCCCTTTAAAATCACCACTGCATCCATTGAGACTCTCCCTACATGTCTGCTGATAGGCTGTCACTATAAATTTATAGTGTGTGTGTGTGTGAAGGTCAAAAGACGACTTATGATAGTCAGTTCTCCCATCTGTGGGTCCTGGGAATTGAACTCAGGTCATCAGACTTGGTAGCAGATGCCCCTGCAAAACCCTCTTGCAAGCTCAGTCGGACTTCTTTTATTGGCCATAATTGTTTTGATATTTGCTCTTATTGTTGTGACCATGAACAATTCTTTATAGTTGACTAGTACTCTTTGATAAGGCTTTCTACCCAGTTTCAGTTAAAGTACCTGAACAGCCAGGTTCAATTCTTTGTGGACACATTAATTTTTTTCATCTAAATACCTACGTGTGGATGTCACATGGTAGCTGTGTGTTTAGCTTGAGTCACTGCTGGCCTGCTGCCTCCCTTCACTCCTTGCAGCCTGTGTGTTACTGCCTTCTAGGTGACAGCAACTCAATGGTGACAAAGCTAGACACACTGATGCGTTTGCAGAGCTGTCACCGCAGCATAGAGAGCATCGGGACAGACACTGTCCAGAAGGATTGCCTCCTAACCTGTATCAACCACAGCTACAGCACAATAAGTAGTTGTGTTCATCACTACATAGGACAGTGATCTCACATGGAAAACAAACTAGACAAGCCCCAAGAAACTATTAGAGACTAGAGTAGAGGGAAATGACGCAGACCCTTTCCCAGAGGGAGGGAAAGGGAACTCCCTAAGAATTAGTGTGACCTGAAGACATCAGAGCTTTTTAAGTGAAGACCTTGAGTGTACATACTCACGTGAGCACTCCAGCACCATGGTGCCCCCATGGAGATCAGAAGATGGTGCTGGACTCAGTCCTTCCAGCCCTGGGTCCTGAGCTCAGGTTTTCAGGCCTGAGCCAAGCCTTCCCCAGGCCCCTTCCTTCCCAGTGAGTTGTGGGCAATTCACTTTCTTTATTAGCATCTCACTTCACATTGCCAGGGGAGAATTACCCACCAGTATTGAGACTTGGTGTGTTAATTAATCAGTTCACTAGTTAACTTATTTTGGGACAAGCTTTCGTTATCTTCTTGGTCTCAAGCCTTTAGATTGAAGCAGTTCTCTTTGACCTCCATGGTGGCTTGGACTGCAGCCATAAGCCATGCAGGGAAAACCCTGTTTCCTATCCTCTCTGACATGCCAGGATCATAATAGATACAAGGTAGGATTTAATATCATCAGTCCTTGGTGGAAGGGAATCTGGTGCAGAGCTGCAGTTTACCTCTCTCAGTTCATGGGTAAGGAAACTGGTCTGAAAGAGGGCTTGCAGCAGGCGTAAAGATACCAACAGGGTTAAAGTTTGTGTGTGTCTGTGTGTGCACGCGCGTGTGTGCGCACGCGTGCTTGAGCAGGCGTGCATTTACCACAGAGTCTGTAGTACTTCATTTTGACTGCATTGACCATTAATTAAGCTTTGAGATGTACCTACTCTCCCTGCCAGCCCAGCCCAATCCAAGACTTTCACATGTGTGCTACCGGGTCCAGCTTTGAAGTACTAATCGTCTGGTGATGTGGGCTGTACAAACCGTTTGCATTTGAGTATAATGTCAGGAAAATTAGAGTGATAGTACATAAACATTTGTATTTATTGGATGTATAGTCACTTTCCTGATATGATGATATGCAAATTATATTTGTAATTTTCTGTGTTAAACTAACTTAGGTTAAGCTGTTGGCTAATTCTGTTTTTCGAATTTATCTTTCAGGGACAATATGGAAATTACCAGCAGTGAAAATGTCCTTACATTCCAATAGCCAGTACCTATTAGCAGCCACATTGTCACAGCACTGCACCATGGATACCCCCCCTGGGAAGACTCCTTCCATTCCAGCTAGGTTTTGGGAAAACCTTTGGCTAAGTGGCTGCTTCGTCAGCAAGTAGCTGTTATGGTTTAGTTTGTAAAGGCTTCAGTAGCTACCGATGCACCTGATTTCACGTTTCTACTCTAGATGGCAACATTGGACAGAAAATGCATTGACATAAGGAATTTGCAGCCGTTTCAGAACTGTGTTCCAAATGGACTGTCACAGCCTGAAAGGTGTGAGCAGCTGTGTGTGTGTTCACGGAGCTTCAGGGGGTTTCATACTTTTCCACCGATTATTTTGTAAGGGGAAGGGGGAAATGTACACTTTTTACAGCAGCGATATTTTGTCTATTATGTTTATTTCATGTGATAAATATGCAAAGCGGTACACTACACACTGGGCAGAATCAGAACCCCTGTTAATGTGGAGTGTGGTAGATGCTCGGTGCTGTGGTGCTCTGAAGACAGGCGAGGGGAGGCAGAAGCCCACCACAGGCCCGCTGTTAGTTCTTAGAGGAGACTCCTCTCTCTTATCTACCAGATTAGCAAGGGCGCTGTGATAGTTTTTTGAGTACAAAGACATTTTTTAAAAAGCCTTCCAGTTTTGTGCATTAAAACCTTTTTGTAAATATGGTTTATAATACTGTTTTCAAACGCAAGGCAATAATTATGTTGCATCTGTGAACTTTGGCAGGTTTGTGTAAAAAGAGGGAAGCCTCTCTTAAAACAGCAATAACAGAAAAGGAGGAAGCGGGAAGTTTTTATCTTGTAATCAGGGAGCGCTCACCACGTCAGAGAGCAGTCAGCATTGATCTCACCTTACTGTTTCTTAACATTAACATGATTGGTTCATGGAGCAGGGAGAGTCCAGGAGACTTCACACGCTTGTGCTCTGACTTGGGCATAAGCAAAGGGCGCCTTTGTGTTCCTCTCTTCATCTTACTTAATGCACGAGGAAAATGCTTTGATGGGCATTTCTGATTCGCACTGAAAGCCGACAGGTGACATTTTACGGTTTCTTGTTTTTAAGCACAACATACTTAATCATTATTTGAGACTGATTATTTTACTTAATTTGGGGATATGCCATGGGGCAAGAAAACATGTACTGAGATTTCTAAAAACATCCTATTTAAGCATACTTTAAAAATATCTAGCCCAAAGGTAAGTTGCTGTATCCTCACAGTTGTCTGCATCCAGGGAATATGACTGCATATAACATATCTTTGTAATTGAATTAGTTTTTGCCACTTCTAACTGAAAACAGAACAGGAGTGCCATAAATTCAAAGAAACAAAGCGTACTGTTGTCAACATACTGTAATCAGAGGAGGGATTTCAATGTGTCTGGATGAGAGTGTGTGTGTTTTTAAGGTCAGAGTATAGGGTGTTCTTCAACTTGGACAGTAGAAAATAGGCATCAAGTGTGAACCGGTGAGGCGTGGACAGCCTTCTTGTGACTGAGATGCTTGTAAGTTCTGTGCCAGGTTCTCCACCACTGTGTACTTTATTGCTATTTAAAACTGTATCAACTCTAAGGAAAGAATAAATTATTTGTGATTTTAATTTTCTCATTTGTTTCTTTAAATTAGCTCTCTTTGACTCTTACTGTTTTGTCTGGAGACTGCACTCTGGGTTCCTAGTCCGGCACGAGTAGACGGTGTCTGCATTCTAGGACTTGATCAATATTCTCTTGCCATGCCCACGTTAATTAGAATTAACTGTTCAGTAATCAGCGTGTTGTGTAGGATGTTTGTTGCAGAATTCTTTCTCTGAAAATGAAGTCCGTGAAGCTATAATCAAGATGACTGAATTAGATAAATGAGTTGAAGAGACAAAATTGTGCTGATCCCAACCTGGTGGAGATACGTTATCTCATTTGAAATGAGCTCAACTGACATTAAGAAATAATTTGTCTTGCCAACCCATCTTCTGTTGTCTTATTCTCCTTTAATGGAAACTAAAATTGCAATTTTAATAAGCAGAATTTCCTCCAGGACTGTCTTCCTGGAGACTGGTGCATTTGCAAGGTTTAATTGTTTTATAACGGTCCTGTTTCGTAAAAGTTTTTAATTGGTGGTGACAAAGATTACCGTAATCCTTTGGTGCCTGGTAAGAACAATAACTTCACCGGCAGCTTTTCTACCGAAGCTGACATTTTCATATAGAAAAAAAGTAGAAATTTTATTTTATCAAATGAATTATAATAAGTTTTGTAATATCCCATGAAATCCAAGAAGTAGAATCCTAACGAGTAGCATGGCTGTTTCCGAATTGCCAAGTGTGCTGGTGCCATTGTGTGTGACTATTAGCGTCATTCTGCAGCTTTGCCTGGTGGCACAGCGACCTGCAGAGAGTGGGGACATGTGCCCCACGTGCAGCTACACACCCCACTCACTCAGCACACGGGCCGATCTTCTGTTGTCTGTCCTCCTTCCCATAAGCAGAGGCGAGCACTGTTACTTTGCTCTTAAATATTTCAGGAAGGACCTGAAGGATTCCTCGTTTTTTACAAAATGCCTTGCTTTTTAAGAATTCTTTTGCTCCGAGAGTCTGTATTTTCAGTAATAATATTCAGTTCAACATCGTCTTGCAGGCTTTACATTCAGACTGCTGCCTTTTCTCTCACGTTAAACAAAAGATTAACAAGTAAATTACATAAAAGTGATAAACATTTTATATAACTCATATAAAAGGTGGTGATTATTGAAGATCTGGTAGATTTTTCTGACTTGATTTTTGATATAAAGCCAACATATATGTGAATATATATCCCCATTTCCTTTCTGATGAGAGACTTATGCTTCCCTGTTTTGTGACTTCTTTTCTCTTTCTTTTTAACTCAGGAGGCTCCTTTCCGAGTTGCCACTCCATTCTTTCCCTGTTACAGAAAGAGTTTTCTTAAGTTATCCAGCAGAGTTCTTTGTGTGTGCTCTTGGCTGTTTATGTGCATTTCATTTCTCAAGTGCTGGGTTCATATTTTGGTCTTTTAATGTCTTAAAGATCTTTCTGTCACTTTAGAAACTGATTATGGTATCTTCTATTGTATTAAATAAATGCCTGCAACCTCCCTCACTGCAGATCCACAGACTCGACCCTCCTATTTGTTATCATTTTTATAATGTACATTACTTGTGTAATTCAGGGTGTTAGCCCTTTCCCTGTATAAATAACCACCGTTTGACCATCTATTAAGAAAGTCATTCTCTTGCAGAGAGTTGAGATCCCTTTTATTGCTTTTGTTAGCAATTTAAATAAATGTAAGCTGTGTTAAATACACATTGCAATGACTAACTAGGTTCATTTAACTAGAACTACTTTATTGCCTCAAAGCTAAATTGTTCTTTTCCCATAATTTTCTTTTATTGGATAAAAAGTTACTTGTCAACTTGCAAACAGTGACTAGCTTTTTAACAGTAGGAGTCATTCAGATATTTTATATAGACTGTGTAGAACACATTAAAATTTATCACTTGTTGAAATTTAGAAGCTCTTTGATTCTTTTTGTACCCTGCTAATTAATTATCTCTATAATTTTTATTGTTTATTAATCCAAATCTCAGATAGAAAATCTTGTTTTATAGTTTAGTAGTTTGAGTCTTAGAAGCAGATGATGCAATGTAATTTCCACTGGTTCAGTAGAGTGCAGTAAGCTAAGCAGGTTGAAGAGGAGAATAGTGTATACATACACACACACACACACACACACTTTTATATAAACAAAAACGTGTATGCCTGAATTTTGTATGTGCATATATGTTTTATATCTATGGGTAAGTATGCGTCTAGGTTTTAGGGTTTAGGGCTGGAGAGATGGCTCAACAGGAGTGCTTGCTGCTCTTGCAGAGGACCTAAGTTTGATTCCCAGACTCTATCATGTCATGTGGCTCAAAACCTACATATAACTCCCACTCTGAGGGATCTGACATCTTCTAGCCTCAGTATATGCCATTATGCATGGGACAGTCGCTTTTACAGATATACACACATATATACATTAAAAAAATAACAGTCATAATAAAAAGTCTTGGAATTTTTTAATGTTTTTCTGATAGGGCCCATAATTTGAGAATGTGGGTAATTGTGATGTTTTTACAGGTAGAGTCATTTGGGAAGGGCTCTTGGTTTGAGAAACTGACTCTGTAAGACTGGCCTGTGGGCAAGTCTAGACTGCATTTTTTTTTTTTTTTTTTTTGGTTTTTTGAGATAGGGTTTCTCTGTGTAGCCCTGGCTGTCCTGGAACTCACTCTGTAGACCAGGCTGGCCTCAAACTCAGAAATCTGCATGCCTCTGCTTCTCAAGTGCTGGGATTAAAGGCATGCACCACCACTGCCCTGCTTGGAGTGCATTTCCTTAAAAGTGGCGGGGGGGGGGGGGGGTGGTGGTGGAGAGTACCAAGGGTTGCCACCCTTGGGCTAGTGGTGTTGGGTCCTGTGTCATTTGAGTGAGTGGGATGTCTGGCTTCATAGAGTTACTCAATTTAAATATAGTGATACCATAAATTTAAGAGTTATATAATATTTTTGGTAACTGTGTAAAGTCTGTGAACAGCTTGCTTTGTTTTCTTTGATGAAATTCTATGCAAGACCTCAAAGCCTGTGAAGTTTTCACTTTTATTTTGGCTTCTGCTTCATTCTTAGTCCTTGCTGTTGTTTAACTTTTTGGCTTCCCATATTTATCTGTGTAATTTATTGTAAATCATAATGTAAATCACATGTAATCATGTGCCAGCTTTTCTTTGTTCGATTGTTTGTTTGTTTGTTTTTAAAGACAGCTTATATTTAATTTTATAGCTGAGTGGGGTGCTTAAAGCCTGTGAAGTTGTAAAAGTGAGGTAGGAATAGTTTAGGTTTAAAGCAAGCCTTATCTAAGTAGCCTCAAGGAGGAGGGGGAAATGAACTTAATAGTGGAAAAATACTTAGGAATTGTCTCATTCTTCACATGCTATTCTATACATATGATCAGGTTTTAGAACTTTTTAAGACTTACAGTTGACCAAATATTGTTTGTTTGTAGCTACCACAGATTTTCTTTCCTATCCTTCTAAGCATACTATGGGATGCTGTCCGTCAGCGCTGAGTGAGTTCAGAGCAGGGAAGGGTGGCCTTCTTCTCGGGCCTGACATGGCTTCCCTCTCACACAGACTTTCCTGCTCCTTAATTTCAGTCTTCCTTTCCCTCCCAAGATGTTGTTTCACAGCAAGCGTTTCGTACTTCAAGCTCTTCACGTTAGTCCTCAGCCTCATTCCCACATAAACACAGCCATTTTGAAAACATGAACTGATATTAATTACCCCCTTGGCACCAAAAAGTCAGGGTTTCCTGATGCGGCACGCTAATGTCGAATGCATTAGTGCCAGCGCTGGCTCCGAGGGGTAATGCTCTCTAAATAAACACAGCGATGTTTTTCTCTGTTCCCGACGCTTGGGCTCTTCTCAAAGTCATTCATCCTCTTCACAAACACCCCCCTTAAGAAGCGTTTGGAGTTTTAATAAGAAACAGCCAGGTTTTCATAAAAGCATTCAAATTCAGGCAGCAACAATGAAGTAAACTACCTAAATATACTAGTGATTAAATGGCTTTGAACTGAAATCCGGTTTATGTTCAGTTACCAGTGTCACCAAGGAATGTGTTTTCCACCTTTTAGGCTTAATTTCTAGACATAGAACAGGATGCCTGTAGTCAGGTGTTGGCTTGTTTAGGGTTATGTATATGTGAATTATTTCATTGGGGTGGGGCCGGTGTTGAGAGTACTTCAGTGTACTGGTACACGCTTTCTAACACGGTGATGTAACTGCTGCTGCTGCCGCCGGGAAGCTAAGAGAGCGAGGTCTCACCAGCCTCAGATAAAGCTGAGCATCTGTGTGGACCAAAGGGAAGTGGAAATGTGAGCAGCGCAGCGAGAAAATGCTTATGAAGCTGGAGGTGGTACTTGGGCAGTTGTCCCCTGTGGATGGATAGAGGCTGCCGTGTGGCTCTCCGGCTTCCTTCCCAGTAGTTGTTGACTACCTTGAGGAAGAAGAGCATAGTGAAGGGAAGGTGGGGACCTAGGACCGAGCCGAGCTATGCTGGAGCTTGACAGGTGAGTCGGGCCGAGAATACTCAGACTTCTGTAAAGTCAGAGCACCGGAAGATGCTCAAGCCCAGGCTACACACCTCCTCACGCAGATGGGGAGAATGGTCAAAGAGTAGGTGAGGTCCAGGGAGTTCCATCTGGAAATCTTGTAAGTAAAAGAGTTATTGCAAAAATGCTCAATTGGTGTAAATTATAGATTGGAGATGGAGATGCTAGATGATAGCTTGGGAAATTGTCCCATTCCAGAGCACCAGGAAGCATTCTTTTAAAGAACACAAAGGAGCAATTCAGACAGGAGAGCTGAAAGCAGTGCGGTGCTACAAAACCTCTAGAGGGGGCTTGGTCTAAAAACCAAAAAAAAAAAAAAAAAAAAAGAAAGACATGAAGAAAAGCTGACAGTTTCCTACAAATGAGTCCAAAAATCTGTCGTAAGCTCCGTGTAGTTCAGTCAGATTGGGTAAAATGATTTCTTCACATCCAGATGGTACATTGGTGTCTGAGAGGGAAAATCTTTACAACTGCTTGAAAGAAAAAGGATGTTAACCTGTTAAATAAAACTTGGACAAGAATTGTCTGCAAACACAAGAGGTAAGAAAAGCCCATCAGCTCAGGGATGGGATTGTGTGGGAGGAGGGACGGAGGCATCTTAGGCTCGCCGACGACAGAGGCTGCCTCATCCATACATGGTAGGTGCGCTTATGTTGACAATTATCCAGAGGGAAGATACAGAATTTTAAAACTAGCAATTATATAGAGTTGGTAAAGTACAATTTTTTGGATAGGAAACTGAGGTTTGAAGAAATGATAAAGTTAAATGCAATAGGCTGATCACCCTAATGGCTTCAAGTTTTCACCCCTCTGAGTCCTCAGCCCTCCTGCAGGGCAGGGCCCCTTACATACAGTTCCCTTCAGTGAAGGAATAGACCTAATTTTTTCTGCACTTTACATCCACATTTGGACATGTGATTTTGCTGTGGCCACTGGGATGTTAGCAGATGCCTACTGAGGCTTGTGGGAATTGTTTCCACTTGTTACTCTGCCCTGGCAATCTCCTCATGCTCGTGGGGAGTGGACACAGCCAGAAGCCACCAACTGCCAAACAAAGGCTGCCATCACCCAGCCATCCTTACGGAAGATGTGCAGACCTGGCTCCCTAGGCTGGCTGTATTCTGCAGGTTTCTGTGCATTGAACAAGGCACTTGTGCAATGCACAGTGTGTTCATTTTGCATCAGTAGTATAGGAGTAACATTCAAACGGTTCAATGTGGGGGTGTGGCCAGTGAGCCTCATGCTGTGGGCGGCTTATGAGTGGAACAGCCACTGGAAATCTCTAGAGCTTGCGGTTTTTTCAGGTAAGATAGTTATGTTAAAGGTAAAAAATAAATGAAAAGTAGATGTAAGAATCACAAGGGCAAGTTCAGAAATTGAGTGTCAGAAGAAGGAAAGGAAGAAATCGAGAAAATGGTATTCTTACGATAAAAGTCATGAATGAGGGGAAATGGTAGGAGGGGCTTTAGAGATCCAAATGAATGGTTGTGGCTCAGTATCCTTACCTGGTAGACACAGGCTTCTGGGTTTGATTCCAGCATTGTAAAATATACAAACATTGTCATACATACCCTGTTGTCCCAGTACTTAGGAGGTGGGAGCGGGAGGATTATAAGTTCAAAGCCAGCCTGTGACACATGAGACCCTGTATCAAACATAAAGAAAAATATAAAGGAGAGCAATAGAATTCTGACTGTATATGGCAGTAGGGACAGCAAATGTAGCCTGGTTGAGGTAACTGAAAGGATTTAGAGCAAGAAAAATGCTTTTTATATGAGTCTTAATACAGCAAAAGTGCAGAAAACAGGGAAGTTCAACTTCGAGCAAAAAGCACTAGAGTGGTAAAGAAGGAACCCAAACAACATGACACATCAAGGGTCCAACTGTGAGTGGTACAGAGCAAAAACTTAGAAGCACAGTATAAAGCTGGAGCCACACTGGGAAGGTGAATCCAGTCTTGGTGGGAACTCAGATGGTAGATAAGTGACGTGGGACAGTTAGAATATGTCATCTGGACCTGGCAGTGTGCGTGACTACAGCTGCTGCTCTGGAGACTGAGGCAGGGGATCACACATTCAAGGTCTACTTCATCAACTTAGACCCTATCTCAAGTGTTGAGAAAGGAGGTGTGGGGGTCAGATGTAGCTGTTGTAGGCCATGTTGCTGATCATGTGTGAGGCTCCGTGTTTAATCCCTGGAACTGAGGGAGGGGGAAAACAGCCACAGAGACCATGCCAATGGAGGTGTACACTTCCAGGAACTACATTTAAAATGTAGGAAAAGATTATTTTGATATTTTTTCTAATATAGTCATAGTGCTAGTTCAACATCATGTACATTAATGAGACATTCTGTATCCTTTGTATGGTAGTCTAATGTCCCATTAGTATTCTCTTACAGTCTCTAGCCCACATCGGGCCAGTGGCTATGCAGGAGAATGGTGGTGCTGAGAATCTAATAGGTCAAGCAGAAACTACACTTGATGGTGCACAGCCTTCTCAAGTACATATAATACAGTTTTAAAAAAACTGACCTCTTGCTGACTTAAAAGCTGCCTGATGACAATTCAAAGGCTCAGTAGGCTATAAGCCACTTTCTCTGATAATAATACATGTCCCAGGAATCTTGAAAATGCATTATTCAGCAGCTGTGTTCAATGAAAAGTCAAGAATTTAAAAATTTTGGGAGTGTGCTACACTGAAAGTTGTTGGCCCAAATCTATATTTGTAGTAAACCATATCTACTGCACATTTAAAAACTTAAATGTGCTGGGGAAGGCTGAGGAGATGGTTCTGTAGGTAAAGTCAAGTGGGCAGAGGGAGCTGGTAATGAGACTAGCCAAATACAAGGTTCCTGGTTCAGTAAGTGAACTGGAGAGTGATCGTGATGCCGAGGGTCCACCTCTGACCTCTACTGGTGTTCTTACACATGCACACACATGTGAACATACTGATGCACAACATGCATACACGTTTGCAAAAAAAAAAAAAAAAAAAGTGAGATGATAGTGAAGTCCTCAAAACTGAAGTGAAAGCTTTAAATACTTTTTGTTAAAATCAGAAAACAGCTGGAGAGGTGACTCTGGTTAAGAGCACTTGTTGCTCTTGAAGAAGACTTAGATTCGGTTCCCAGCACCCACATGGTGGCTCACAAACTGTCCATGACTCCAGTTCCACGGGAGCCAAGGTGTTGTGCACACATACATGCATTTAAAAGGGACTGAGACTCGATGCATGAACGTACATGAGATCAAAGTTAGGTTCAGGTAGTTATGAATATTTGAAAGTATTTTTGAGGAAACAATAAAGACAAGAATCATGCAATTAAAAAAAAAAGGGGGGGGGAGGGGGTCCGGAGCTGGTGAAATGGCTCAGCAGACACAGGTGGTGGCTGCCCTGCCTGGCAGTTAAGAGTTCATTTTCTGGAACCAATGTGATGAAAGGAGAAAACAGATTCTCTGAGCTCCACCAGCATGTGTGTACCCACATAACATACACACCCACAGCAATGAGCAAATGTGAAAGATGATCAGGGAGCTGGGAGAGAGGTGGCTCACTGAGTTAAGATGCTTGCGGCCAAGTCTGAGGACCAGAGTTTGATTCCCCAGCCTCCACATGAGCACATGAGTGCTGTGGCATGCACACATAAAGAAGAGGATCATGTAGGGTATAGTGGTGTGAACCATAATCCCTACACTTAGGAGGTAGAGGCAGGAAGACTGAGATGTGGAGGCTAGCCTGGTCTACTAAAAGAGGATCAAACACAAAACCTGTTTTTGTATTTTAAACCAAAACAAGACAAAAGAGCTGTAGCACAAAGGCCCTTTGCTTTGGGTCCAACAATATACCAGAAACCAGGTGAACAATGGAAAGTTATTTCCAATATTCTAGAAGCCTCAAAGTCAAAGTATTGCCTAGGTAGCCCAGGGGTCTGGTTCACAGAAGGTGACTTTCATGTGTCATCACATAAGGGAAGGGGGAAGGGAACTGAGTTCCTTTAAAAGACCACAAATGCCTTGCATAATTCCCAGGTTCCTTCAGGACCTAGTCACTGCTCACAGGCCCTGCTTTCTGATGCTTCTTCATCCAGGATACAGTATATGAATTGTGGCAGAGGCACTGACATTCCGAGACTATTCTGTTCAGTGCCCTCATAAACTGGAATACATCTCCAAAGCACTAAAAGTCTTAACTCATTCAAGCACCAACTTAAACCCAGAGTATCATTTGAATATCATCTAAATAGGAGATCAGTGGGGCGCAAGTTAAAGTTCTTTTAGCTGTGAGTAGCTGCTCCCCAGCTGTGAGCCTGTCCATCAAACAAGTCAGTGTGCCTCCAAAATAACAATGATGGGGTAGGCAGAGAGGACAGATACTCTAAAAGGTAAAAATAAAGGAGATAAAAGTTCCAAGGAGCTTTAAAACCCACATTAAGTTCTAAATCCCCTTTGGCTTGGAGTCTGGTCTTTTAGATACTCTGAAGCAGTGACTGGGGCCCCGGGTGTGCTGATGGCCTATCCTGCTGACTTTCCCAGGTGCAGTGCCATGTCTTGTTAGAGCTGGTTATAGTTCAGCACCTCTGTCTCTCTAGCACAGAAACTGAAGAGTCAGGATATTCCAGCCATCTATGTGTGCCACTCTGTGCCCAGCACTCAAATGTTAGAATCCTACTCACTGCAAAGCATGTGGCTAATGTGTGTTGACCTATAGCATCAAGCGTAGGACCATGTAATGGCCTTACCATTGCCACTTCCTTCTGCTTTTCCTCATCACACACTTCCACACTGTGGCTGTGTGACAGTCTTAACTGCCCCTTCCATTTCCCAGCCCTTTATAGACTCCTCCCCGCACATTGTTAGATTCCAAATGGCTTTCTTTACTGCACAATGTTCACTCAACCATGTTCAGTCAAGCTATCTATTAAACCTGTTTCCTTTTAAGACATTTTATGGCTTTTAAGAATTTCCAGGTCCCTGTAGTAGACGTTCAGGGTGATGTGCTTCTGGTCTGGCGTGTGTGGTTGTTAGCAGTAATTTCTCCCCTTCTATGCAGAATAGACAGCAGGAGTTCATTATTTAGTATGTGCAGAATGTTATTCTTCTCTATGCTAATGCCTCAATGAGGTTGCCTCTGTGTGGGAAAATGAATACAAATTCGGGATGAGAAGGATTAGCCAAGTTGCATGAATTCACAGTTGGAACTGAAGATTAAAAGTTATCTGCAGGGTATAGGGAGGTGGCTCATCAGGAGAATGCTTGACGTGCAAGCATAAGTACCTGAGTTCAGATCCCAGCACCCACATGAAAGCCAGGCTCAATGGTGCATGCCTATAATCCTAGCATTGGGGAGCCGGAGACAGGAAGATCTCTGGAGCCCGCTGCCAAGCTAGGCTTACTATTCAGTGAGCTCCGGGTGCAGTGAGAGAACTTGACTCAAAAATAAGGCATCCTCTATTCCCAAGGGTCAGACAACACAGTGGAATAGGGTCAAAAAAATTCTAAGAGGTAGAGGTCAAGGAGGACTTCTTGAAACAGATTTTCCAGACATGGCGGGAAGGCGGTGTTATTGACCTCACAGTAGCCGTGGGTTCCTGCGCTAGAATAATCCAGTCAGCACTCCAGCATGGAGCAAGGGAAGACTGATGACCCGAACTTCTTGCTGAGGAGATATCATTAACAATTGCTGGCCGCATGTGGAAGGAGAGTCAGTTTTCTTTATGGTCGTCACCCCTTGTAGCTCATCCATACTCCAGGTGATGGTCCCACACTAATGAGTATGATGAATCGGATGCAGTGGATAATATTAGTTAAAACAAACAAACCAAGATTAAAAAGCACACGTTGGTGGGCAGAGGTCAATCTTGGATGAGTTAGGAGAAAACTTGGGGAGAATCTGGGCACTGGAGAGATGGCTCATTGTTTAAGAGCACTTGATGCTCTTCCAAAGGACCTGCGTTCGGTTCCTAGCACCCACATGGCAGCTCACACCCATCTGTAACACCAATTTCAGAGACTCTGACCCCCACTTCTTGCAAGGCATGTATGTGGTGCCCACACATGCAAGCAACACACATAAAATTAAAATAAATAAAATCTTAAAAAACATATCAAGGAATTTTCAAGGAAATAGTAAAAATATTATATTTTTAAAAATAAAGTGAAGAATAGCAGAAAAAGAAACTGGACAGCAACCTCTGGCCACTACATACATGTGCACACATGCTCATGTTCACAGACACACACATGTTATCTTCAGAAAGAGAGTAAGATGTACTAAGTGAAACAATGAATGCTATTATTCACCTGACTGAGACTGATTTTGCTCACATTTTAATATTTCTGAAATTGAGAAGACTTTTTCCCCTTTGTAACATAAAATACTGGTGTGTCTTACCCTTGTACTAGATATTGCTTTAGACTAGATAAATTATGGTCAGTGTCATAAGAATATACCCTATTGGCCAGCCATGGTCACACCTTTAAGTCCCAGAGCTCCAGGGGTGGGTCTCTGTGAGTTTATAGTGAGCTCAGGCTAGCCAGGCCTAGATAGTGAGACTTTGTCTCAAAAAAGAAAAAAAAAAAGTATTGCTTTCATTTTTTGTCTTAGAAAGCTATTTCTTTGAAGTCTATAATGACTTAAATAAAAACTTCATTTGAAAACACACATGTAAAAAGCATGCTCCATTATTTGTTGTGCTAGTCAGACTTTTAGAAGCTGTAAGAAATTGCCTGTCAGTGTCTCTCAGAAGCTTGGAACTCACCAAGCAGGTTGAGCTAGGCAGTGAGCCCAGAGGCTCACCTGTCTTTGCTTCCCTTAGTTGGGATTAAGAGAGGATGCCACCACCCCTGTAATGCATTGAGTGGGCAGCTGTGTCTGAGTCTAGCCCTGGGAGTTCCCTCTTTGTCTATTCTCTCCCTCAATGTGAACATACAAACATGTACACCAGCCTTACTGTGGAGGCAACCCAGACCTTTGAATCCTACTCATCTCACGATCCCCCAGGCTGTGCTTCCTGCTAGAGGCAGCCTAGTGACTTCTCAGACATTGCCTTCTACTCTGAGGCACTATGTCACATCACCTGTCACTCATGTGGGATATGTCTTGTTGTTGGGAATGAGTCAGACACCCACGTAGTGTTTCTTAGAATTTCAGAAACCCCAAGCAATGCATTTCTAGGAGTTTGGGTGACATCATGGGCTTGAAATAAGTGGGACAACATGAGTTTGTCACACACAGCCTCCTAAATTTTCAAAGAACTTCTCATCACTACATCACTTTGGCTTTTGCTCCCTTTACGCTGCTCTTGAGGTAGGTGTTAGCCTAAGAATCTCAGCCACCTTGAATATGTGGACCCTTTGTATACAATACTTGATTTCCTTGGGGCTGGAGAGATGGCTCAGTAGCAAATCCTGAGTGCTCTTCCAGAGGTCCCAGGCTCAGTTTCCAGGACTCACAACAGTCTGTACCTCTAGTCTTAGGTAATACAGTGCCCTCTTCTAGCTACATGGGCAATAGACTCACTTGTGGTACATAGAGAAACTTGCAGGCAAAACGTTTAAACAAATAAAATTACTATATTTGATTTCTAAGCAATCCAGTGTGTTGGTCAGTTGTGCATAGCTGTGGCCAAAAACCTAGGAGAACAACTTGAAGGAGAAGTTTATTCTGCACACAGTTTCAGTGGGCTCAGTCCATGAGCACTTAGCTGTTCTGCTTGGGTAGAGCACCATGGTAGCAACTGACAAATGAGGTTCTTCTCCTTATGAAGTATTCAGTGTAGCTTCTTCCCACCAGGCATAGCATGAGCATCCCATCCTTGCTTTAGAGAGAGATTTTATTGGCCAGTAGTCATACCATGGATTGGGTAGAACAATGCACAGGTAGCTGGGTCTACAGCAATGGTAATGCAGCTATTGACCCTCACTAACAGTAGGAGGGAGTGGAGAACACTACCCTGAACTGAGGTTGTGGCTACTGTTCCCCGTCCTCTCTCTCCAGCTGCAAGTGATCTTGAGAGATACTAGAGTATATAAAAATGTAGATGGTACAATGGAAGGGGTCTCAGCTTGCATGGGGTTGTCATCTATGCTGGAGTAGAACTTTGCAGCTGTTCTGGGATCACTACACTCCTATATTAAGCTTTTTGTTCATGATCTACAAGTAATCCCAATAAACGCATTGGTTCACCGAGGTGGAGGTGGATAGACTTGTTACTTGGGTCTGTTTGTGGCATTTCTGAGTAGAAGACATGTTCATTCACATGTCTCCAGGGAAAGCTAAGTATGGTAGACAGGAAGCAGGGAATGTTGATGGGGTTAAGATTCAGGTATGACTTTCTCCCAGTGACCTGGTCCCTTTAAAACCAGCAATGCATTCAGACTGGAACGTAAGCAGATTCATCTAAAATGTCGTCTGAATGAAGAGAGGCCCTGGAAGGACATCTCCACAGATGTCCTCACCTTTTGTCATTCTTGCTACTGCTTATCTCTCATCCCTCCAGTCACCTTCTCATCAGCCCCTCTGGGCACCTTCACTACTGACACTGGCCCTGCGTCTCTATCTGCTAGCTCTCATGTTCTCCATTTAAACTGTCTACTCTTTAAACATGGCAACCTGCAAGGTTTCACCCTCAGCTACCTTTCTGTTACCAGTCTTCCAATTATATTCTTCCTGCAGGAACCTATTCCATATGTCCCTAGTTTGACTACTGTTAACCATTTGCTCTCCCACCCCAGAGCTCTTCATTCCCCATCAAACCAGTAGGATAGTGAATCAGCTCACAAAAACCAGTCTTTACATTTTCAAGGATTTAGTGAGCTAAATCCAGTCTTTGCCAAATAGTTCATAGTCATGGTATGAACTTAGAATTTTAAGGTAATAAGTACTTAAAAAGCATTGCTTCTTTTGCTACATTTCTTTTCACCTATGCTGTTGAGATGATGTGTGTCTGTTGAAGGAGGAGCAGAAATTCGATAGAAGAGTGAGCTACTCCTGTCTCAACCAAGTGATGCTGTTACTGGAAGCTTAAAAACTAATGGCTACAGTGGGAATATTTACACCAGAGGAACTGGGAAATGCTACAAACCAGGGCTCAATTTAGATGTTGCTTGCTTTGTCTTTACAAAGTGATGTACAAAGCGTTGACTGAATAATGTATACTCTGGCCAATATGAAAAACTAAGGAAGTGCCCTAATTTTGAGAAAAATCTGTTTACATGGTTCAGACAGCAACAACACTGAAAAGCTTGTGTCTTTACTGAACAAAAGACCGTCTGATGGCATCTTCATGTTGAACTCTTCCTCACCCATTAACATAAACACACCAACCTTTATGTCCTTCCTGAACTTGAGGCAGGAGCTATCTCAGGAGGCAGTAAAGGAGGAAGGGTCTGAGGCATCTGTTGGGACAGTGGCTCTCAACCTTCCTAGTGCTGAGACCCCTGAACACGGTTTCTCATGTTCTGGTGATTCCCCCAGGCAGGTTTTTTTTTTTTTTTCTTATTTTTTAAAGACAGGGTTTCTCTGTGTAGCCCCGGCTGTCCTGGAACTCACTCTGTAGACCAGGCTGGCCTCGAACTCAGAAATCTGCCTGCCTCTGCCTCCCAAGTGCTGGGATTAGAGGCATGCGCCACCAGTGCCTGACAGAGGATGACTTTCAACTTCTGACCTGCCTTCACTTCCCAAGTGCTGGCATTACAGGGTCACTAGACCCAGTCTTCTGTATGGCTATGTGCATGTTAGAAAGGCACTGGACCTACTGTGTTATGTACATGCTCAGATCCCTTTAGTTTTCTGATACAAGCCCAGGCTGTCTTGGAACTCAGGGATCTTTCTACCTCATTCTATGCCAGGATTAGACATCAGCTACCATGCACAGCCTGGATTTTTTATATAGCCTATAGCTCTTGACTAAAACTTGACACCACATACTATTTTCTTTACATTTCTAAAGGTTTATTTTATTTTATATGCATGACTGTTTTCTCCTACATGTATGCATATATTCTCTGTGTGTGCTTGATTCCCATGGAGTTCAGAAGAGGGTGTCAGATCCCCTGGAACTGGAGTTATAGATGGTCGTGAACCACAATTCGGGCTCTGGGAACCAAATCTGGGTCCTCTGTGAGAACAAGTGCTCTTAGTCACTGAGCTATCTGGACAGTCCCAAGAGCACACAGCATTCTTGCCATCACCCACAACAGGTGGCTCACAACCACTTGTAACTTAGCTCTGGGGTGTCTGGCGCCCTCTTCTGGCTTCTATGAATACCTGCATTCAAGGCCACACTACCCTTGACCCATACATACTTGAAACTAAAGTTTTTGCTTGTATTTTTGTTTGTTTGTTTTTGAGACAGGGTTTCAGTGTGTAGCTCTGTCTGTCCTGGAACTAAATCTGTAGATCAGGCTGGCATCAAACTCACAGAGATCAACCTGCCTCTGTCTCCTGAGTGTTGGGATTAAAGGCGTGTGCCACCACAGTTTGACTAACTAGACTCTTATTTTAAAAAGTTAAATTTGGGGCTGGTTAGATGGCTCATCAAACGAAGGTTCCTTACGCTGGGCCTGGTGACATAGTTCTAACTTCAGGACCTCCATAAAAGGGGAAACTGACTCCCCAAAGTTGTCCTCTGACTTCCACGTGTGCACCCCACACACATAAATAACACGTTTTTATACATATAATAAAATTAAAACTAAGTAAAAAGTCAGGCCAACTTGGCTCCTTACAGCTTACCATGTTTGAAAGGAGAATAACCATAAAGATGTACTTCCAATGAGACCAACCATTCACAGTCTTAACGGTGTCTAAGGGAATGCTTGACATCCTTGCTGAACGCCCTGACGAAGAACCGAGTCCTCTCTCTTTTTGCTCCTTCTGTAGAACACACATTTTGTTGGAAGTTTGAGTCTGCCTGCCCCTGAAAGACAACCTGATCTCATTCTGTGCCTGACTGTCTCCCTGAGCTTTCCTGAACTGTGACATTGAAATAAAAACATGTTCGGCTCGTGGTTCAGCTCCCATCTTTTCCTACACCCCTCCCTGGCTCTGATGGCACAAATTCCTGGATCACAGAGTTTTCTTAGCCGCATTTCCTTTCCTGCTGCCATAAAGAAGTGAACATTCTGGCTGGGCCAGTGGTCTACGGAGGACACAGACATGTGGGTCAGGTAAAGTGTGATAAGGGAAGCATGGGCACACCGATCCACAGGACAAGTGCTTATCACGTGGCGCTGTTTTGTGGTTGTTTACTATACAGCATTATTTTGGCAATAGCTATTGATACATATTCCCCATCCCTGGGACTCTTGATTTTACAAATTTTTCACCAATCTTTAAGTTCAGCCCACCTGTGTCTAATATATTGCAACTCAATGATGTAGTATTTGTTTCATATAAGAATTTTTTACTCAAATCATAATCTCAGAAACAATATAGCAACTCCATTCTCTCATACACTAGTAAAAAATCACAAAGCATTTATTTTTCCTTAAATTTAAATTTAATTATAAACTTTTTTACCTTTTGCATTTTATGCTAAGGTTGTGATAATATAGGGGGGTCCTTATAAGTTTCCTTTTGGGGGCTGAGGAGATGACTTAGTACCTAAGAGTGCTTACTGTGCAAGCTGAGTGAGTCTTAGCCACACAAGAAAGAGAAAAAGACAGAAGGAAAGCAATCCAGCCAGGCAGGCGTGCTGAGCTGTGTGCCTATAGCCCTAGCAATGCTGGGCGTAGGGGCAGAGGCAGGTGGATCATGGGAGCCTTCAGCCAGGCAGGCATGGTGAGCTTTGTGCCTATAGCCCTACTAATGCTGGGTGTGGGGGCAGAGACAGGTGGATCATGGGAGCCTCCTGGACAGCTAGCCTAGTCAAAACTGTGAGCTTCAGATTTCTTATGTCCTATCCCAAAAGAAAAAGGCAGTGAGTGACAGAGAAAGGTGCCTGATGTCCTGCTCTGGCCTATGTGGGAGTCCACGTGAATATGTGTACACTTACTCTACCCCCCCTCCCACACACACACCCACCTCTCTCTCTCACACACACACACTCACTCATACACATGCATACACACGTTTCCTTTTGCGTTCAGGTTTTGGAATTCTCTGTGTCACACAGACCTGAATGGTTAAAAATAGCTACCTTCAGAGACCTCTCCTTGGGCTTTTATTCTCTTTTTGGGATTATTTTTAAGCCTTCATATCCAAACTGGGTCATCACCCTTGCCTAATTTAAAAATCTCCCAGATCCAATGTTCTCCACAAATCAATAAGATTTTCCCCCCTGCCAGATAATGCCAGGAGCCATGCATTGTACTCTCAGGGCTGGTTCTGCATGAGTCTGATTTTATGCACACTATTGTAATAATTTATTAACTTGATAAAATCTGCTGACTCCTCGTGGAAAATGTTTGTTGTATTTACATTCCTGCAGCCTTCTCCCGTAGCCTTTATTATTGAGCATTTACATGAGAATATGGCTTTTGTTTCAGAAGCTCATTTCTGCCTGTTGTTTATTGTGTCCCCCAAAGTCACAGCCCTGTCTGTGACATACATCGTGCTTTTCATATCGAAAGCACTCAGTGAACCCTGAACAATTAATCTTCCCATGGTGTTTAACTTATGTAGGTGACTTGAATTGGCCTCATTCTTCAAACAGGGCAACCTACAAGATACACTTGAGGAGGTACAAGTCCCAGCGTTGGATATGGTTAGTTCTGCTGAGTGTTTAAAAAAATGGTACTTATTATTCTTGTTGTAGTGATGATGTGTGCCCTGACTTATCTATGGAGGTCATTTTGGGAGTCAGTTCTCTCCTATTACACAAGTGGTTTCCAGAGATTCAACTCAGGTCACCAGGCTTGCTCAGAGACCATCTAACCAGGTGAGTCATCTCTCCAGTCCCTACTGAGTGTGCTATATTATGCTTTCTTCTCAAAGGAATGATATCAATGAGAAAGGAAGAATACATCGGAGTGAAGGAATTCCACCAAGTCACTGCTTATCTGTCTCTGAGTAGGTGGTGTGGGGTAGATTCCCTGGCCATGTTGGACGATTTACTATGTAAGTGTGAAGCTGCAGGGACAAGGGCAAATTCTGACATCGAGTACTCCTTTTCCATTGGTTAACCCCGGCAATGGGGTTACTGGCAAACAGACAGCATGACCAATAGACACCCCTACACTAGCCATTAAACTAGAGGGATGCAGTCCAGTTCTTTCTTTTTACGCTGCATTCACTGATTGAAGCATTTCCTTGCTAATGGGTGATCAGAAGCAGCGATGATGAAGACCAAGCCAAATTTTAAAATCTGTATAGCAGCTTAATACTCAACGTAGTTTTGCAGCAGATAGTTGTGCAGTTCTTGAGGAGCGACAGGCTGCAAGTCTCGTGCATTCATGCCCTTGGGTATCTCGACAGCCTTCTTTCTCTCCCTTCCACCTCGCTTAATAGATTCTTGTTAAAACTCCTCCAAGGCCCTTCTCAGTGGCAGTGCCTCCTATCTCTCTGCCCATCTTTTTCTTTTGAATCTACATCCTATTTTGTTTTAAGCTCTCTCGTGTAAGCTATCAGACTACTGTCTTATCCTCCTGCTAGATTATAAACTTCTTGGGGGCAAGGAGTATAATTAATTCATCTTTATAGTCTCTGAAGGCCTGAGTGCCTTCTATTCTTTCTACTTAAACACTGTTCAACTGAATGTTAAAGTCACTAATGAATTCTAATTCCTAAAATATGTGTGTATCTGTATACATATATGTGTACACACACACACACACACACACGTGTATATCTCCTTCCCACAATTGGGTTAGGCCTGCATGAGGATGCTAATCTTAGGCCAAATTCCACTAGGAAAACCAAATGTTAGCAAAATTGTAATAGTGGTACTCTTAGGAGGATCATTTCCAAATTCAAACCAGGCTCAAAGTTTCAGTGAATCTCCTGATGCTTGCAAGGCTACATAATAGATTCCAAACCTCCGAGCTTTGGTTTTCAAAAGGATCTATTTATCTTACTAAGAAACCAGGGGCCTGTGAATGGAAGCTCTGACTTTGAGCCATATACAGGGTAAAATACAGTCAGATACAAACGGAGAGAGAGCATCTCCTAGGTACTCACAGATTAATTGTGTTGCTGTTCATCAACCTTTAGGAATCTGGAAATAATTTTCCCGCTGGCTATTTGTGTTAGAACAGATGTAAAATTAATCAGTCTAGTGAACAGTACTAGGTCTATCTTGGCAAAAAAAAAAATCATATTAGCTTTCCCAATGGGAATCATAAAAAGAAAAAAAAAAAGCCCTGCAAATCACATGCTCAGTCGGTCCAGATATTATGATTGAGTCACGTGGGTTTATGCTTCCCACTTTGTAAACAGTTTTTACTTTCTCCCTGTCCTGGCTATTTTTGTGTCAACTTGACACAGGCTGGAGTTATCACAGAGAAAGGAGCTTCAGTTGAGGAAATGCCTCCATAAGATCCAACTGTAAGGCATTTTCTCAATTAGTGATCAAGGGGGAAAGGCCCCTTGTGGGTGGGACCATCCCTGGGCTGGTAGTCTTGGGTTCTATAAGAGAGTAGGCTGAGCAAGCCAGGGGAGGCAAACCAGTAAAAGAACATCCCTCCATGGCCTCTGCATCAGCTCCTGCTCCCTGACCTGTTTGAGTTCCAGTCCTGACTTCCTTTGGTGATGAACAGCAGCATGGAAGTGTAAGCCGAATAAACCCTTTCCTCCCCAACTTGCTTCTTGGTCATGATGTTTGTGCAGGAATAGAAACCCTGACTAAGACACTCCCAATATCATTGTTCCTGCATAACTCGACCCTTTTGAAAGGCAAATTGCTCAGAACATCAGCTCCTTTCTGGAAGGGTTGGTAGAACTAAGACTGACCCAGTTGCTTGGCTTTCAGTAGATATTCAAGCCCTGGCTTCCACGTGGAGCAGGCATAGTCCTGTTGAACTGCAGAGAACAAACTCAAGGTCCTTGTCGTCAGTCTGGTGTTGGAAGCGAAGCATTCTCTACTTCTCTGCTGCCTCCCAGCTTTTTGCCACTCACACAGCAGTGCAGACAACTTACTGTAGTGGGTACTATATTTCCACATTGATCTCAAATCCTTTTCCAATATTGCATTACACATGAAAGTTACTAATTAAACTTTGACATGAGACTGACATCTATAATTTATGAAAGTTGATTAAAGAAATCAGAAGGGTTATACTTTAAAAATGTAAATGCATTGATACTATATTGCAGAAAATGGATCTCCTCTTTGCCTGCAGGTCTCAGTTGCAAATAGCTCCTTGATTTACTGGTGTGGCCCGGTGTCTGTTTCCTTGTCTCAGGACTGGGACCCTCTCTGGCTTGAACGTGGACAGACCCAGCATGTGTTGCTGCAGACTCTGTGAGTTGATATATGCATGAATCTGTGAGAGAGGACAAGGAGACAGCAGGTGGGTGGTGAGAGTAAATGCCAGCATGAAGTTGGGGGAGAGAAGGCTGGGGGAGGGGAGACACGATCAAAATGCATTATAGGAAAAAATTTTAAAAACTAAAAAAAAAAAAAAATCCCATGTATACCATATTTGCTTTGAGGGACACTCTCATCTGGTGTCCTAGTGTCACCATCCCCAGCTCCACCCTACTCCACGGCCATTATGTGATTATGATTATTATCCAATATTACAATTATTTTGTGTTTGTCTGCTGTAAATGTTGCTATTCATGAGCCATCATGGCATGTATGTGAAAGGTGGAATGATGACTTTCAGGAGTGGGCTCCAGGGATTGAACTCAGGTCTGAGACATTTTGCTGTCTCCATTTTTACTTAAATATACTCTGTGGTACATTTGTTTTGCTTTGTGGAAGTTCTCGGGAACCATTCTTGTTTATGCTTTTTGACTCCCAAGCATCCAATTCCCTGTATTCTTCAGTTCTTACATTTGGAATTACATCTGTGCTATTCAGAGTTATTCTTATCCTTATTTTACTTTTTAAAAGCTTAGCCCTCCAGCCTTAGCACTGACATCAGTGACTTACCAACCTTTGGTGACCTATGAACCTTTGGTTACCTATATCCAAGACGATTTGGCCCAGTTCTTGTGACGATGGGAGTTGTATACAATGTACCAGAGGCAGGTTTCTTTATCTGTATATAACTGACTACATGGTGTGTGAAATGACGGCACTATGTTGGTTTAGTTCTATTCATCAAATTTATGGAGGGCTGCTTGGTGCTGGGGTGTGTGGGTAAATTATGGTTTCCTGCTCAATACAGGGAGTGGAGGCTTGTAGAAAGTTCAGGGGAAGCTAAGGGCATGCAGGGCTCTTCTGGGTTATATCACTTCATCAGTGAGTCAGAGTGAAGCAGAAAAGCTTCCAAAGGTAAGGAATGCTTCTTAATTTAAAGCCTTCATACTGATGTTTGGGACAGTTTGGAGTTAGACAGCTGAGGAGACAAGACCATAAAGTCTCATGAGCTTTACTTACCAGAACTGTAAAAAACGAAGCATTAGGGGCATGATTTGCGATTTGGATGTTACGTGGTGTAGCAGCTGGTCACACCTCAGCCACAGTCAGAAAGCAGACAGGGGTGAGTGGTAGAGCCTAGCCCACAAGATGGTGCCACACCTGCAGTGGTGGTCTTCCTGCTCCATTACACGTCCCGGGAAACACTGGCATTGCCTCAATGGTAATTCTAAATCTCAGTCAAGTTTACAACAACAGGCTCCCTCTCCCTCTCCCTCTCCCTCTCCCTCTCCCTCTCCCTCTCCCTCTCCCTCTCCCTCTCCCTCTCCCTCTCCCTCTCCCTCTCCCTCTCCCTCTCCCTCTCCCTCTCCCTCTCCCTCTCCCTCTCCCTCTCCCTCTCCCTCTCCCTCTCCCTCTCCCTCTCCCTCTCCCTCTCCCTCTCCCTCTCCCTCTCCCTCTCCCTCTCCCTCTCCCTCTCCCTCTCCCCTCTCCCTCTCCCTCTCCCTCTCCCTCTCCCTCTCCCTCTCCCTCTCCCTCTCCCTCTCCCTCTCCCTCTCCCCTCTCCCTCTCCCTTCCCCCCCCTTCCCTCTCCTATTCGCCTTCCCAACTCTCTGTGTGTGTGTGCTTAAGCTTGCTGATTTATCTACACTGCTACACTGGCTGGCCAGAAAGCCCCAGTAAGCTGTTTGACTCAGTTTCCCCTTCACAAAGCACATACCACCATGGGTTCTGGGGATCAAAATCAATCTTCATGTTTTCATTACAAAAAAATATTTCACTGACTGAGCCGTCATCTCAACACTATATGTTGCTTATTGGGAGATATCACAGCAAACGAGAAAAATGGCTGCAAGAGTTGGTAGGTCTGTTTCTCTCACCTTGGATCATGTGCATGACCAATGAAGCTAAGCACAAAATGCTCTGAGAAGAAACACTTGCACTGAAAGGAATTTGCTACCGTGGCTACTTGGCTGTTGCTTTCTCTCTCGTTCAGTGTGCTTGGCTTGGGCAGGGTGGGGATGGTTTACTTTGAATAAGGCTGATGGCGGGGGGGGGGGGGGGGGCGTGTGGAAAGGGAGGGGAAGGAACAAATAAGGGGAGGGAGAGGGAGAAAGAAAGGAAGAGCCAGTTACCCTGAAGATGATCGGATAGCAGCTGTAAATATGGGTGCGATTTAGACTCTCAATTTCCCTTCAATGCCTATGTATAAATTTGAAATTATGCTTCACTAAGTACAGATGAGTTCATTTTGCCTCCGCTCAGAACAAGTTGATGAGAGAGATGCTACAAACCATCCTTTTGTATTTGCTAAATCTGGACCTAATTCCATTTTTCAAGAAATCATGTTTGCAGAAATAAAGCCACATGGAAATGAACAAATAATGAAAAATTGAGTATAACAAACCCCTGAAGTCCTAGAGAATTAAAACTCTGCCAGAATTATTTATAAAATGTGTAGCAGTATCCAAAAAGTATTTACAATTTGCTCCACGGCTTGTAAAATCTGGTGCAGTCCAAACATACTTGGTGATTCCATGAGACTCCAAACATGTTTCTGAAATCCCGTGCCCAGCTCCATTGCAGAGCAAAGAGTTCCAGATGGAGAGATCAGACTCTGACACGCAAAAGTCTTCCCTGAGACAGACCTTCTGCGCCACTCCGTGGAGAGGGACTGGGCATGGAACTGGGCTGTTCTCTAGCAAGACAATGAATACACAAGACTGTTCAATTCCCTATGACCCACAGATGCTGCTCTAAAGTGGGGTCAGGTGGGGGTAAAAAGAGTGAAACTTCACAGAACAAAATATGGGAAGAAAAGCAAATGATGTGCGTATCATAAGGCTGCTCATCTTTCCTGAGCTTCAGAGTTTGGTTTCCGGCAACTGCTTAAGGATGCTCACAACTCTCTGTGACTCCATCTCTAAGGGATCCAACACCCTCATCCAGGTTTTGAGGGCACTCACACACACACAGGTGTCGCTCACTCACACAGACACACCAACTACATTCGCACACAAATAAAAAAATGAAAAATAAATGATAGGCAAAGGGGATCTCAACACTAAACAAGCAAGTGATTTATTTATGCTAGAGTGACAGAGACTCAGGTGCAGCTTTCAAAGTTTCCCAGTACACAGAGATGCTGGGAGTGACCCTGCAGAGGGATTCGAATGTCCCCTTTCACTTCACTGAGCCATGCAGTCCTTGCTGTTGTGACCCATTCAGATGGTGGGAACACAGTACATCCATCTGCACCTCTTTGAAACAAGAATCTCATATTCAGGCGTCCCTTTTAAATGGTGGATACAAGAGCCAACTCTTGCTGCTTGCACAAGGTCTCACAAGGCTGTTAATCACAAGTACTGATAGCTACTGTTCAGCGTTGGATGAATACCAATTAGAGAGATGGGGCAACCTGAGGAATGGAGAGGAGAGAGCAGTGGGGAACTGGCTTTGTTGTTTTGGGGAGGGGCTGCCAAAAAAATATTACCTGGGGCGCCAGTACTCTTCTCGCCAACCCTGAGGGTGGCTGATGAGACTGTCAGACTAATTTACAAAGTATAAAGTAGAGGCCGAAGCTGAAGCACCATATTATTATTAATAAGCTTCATCTTTCTAGATAGTGATGGCCAAACCTGACTTGCTTTGAGTTTTAGAATCAGGCAGCGTTTGTCTACACTTTATGCATTTGCTTAGCCTCTCACAGCAGATCCTTTCTGAAAGGGGGCGTGGGGAACTTCAGGCAAGCTCATGAGGGAAATTTCTAGAAGCAAACAAACTAACAAAAGTGTTTGCCATATGCAGAAGAGAATTTACCAGGGAACATTTAGGGGAATAGACAGAAGAAAAGTCCTAGTTAGAGGGCCCCTGACACTTGGGCAGAGTCTGAGCTGAAGCCTGTTGTTAGCGTAAACACTAGGGCTTTCAGCAATACACAGTTGTGTATGCGTGCAAGTGTACATATACTTGATTATGGACATACACATACACACGTATGTGCATGTTCACGTGCTTGAAGGTCAGAGGTTAATGTTGGATGCCTTCCTCAGTTTTTTTGGTTTTTCTTTTTCTTCTTTTTTTTTTTTTCCATCTTATTTTTTGAGACCAAGGTCTCTCCCTGAACTGGGAACTCACCAACTGACCAAACTGGTCCAGCAGGATCCAGGAATCTGCCTGCTGCTTCTGTTCCTACACAGGGCTGTAGCTGTGCACAAGGTGCAGAGGTTTTCCTGAGTTCTGAGGACTCAGGCTCAGGCCCCCGTGCTTGCATGGCAAGTGCCTTACCAGCTGAGCCATCCCTGGAGCCCCAGCATGCAACCTTCTGTGCTCAGTCAGTCACTGTCACCTCAAACGGGCACAGAGACTCTGCTCCTTGTCCTTGGGGATCCCCATCTGGCCTCCGAAGTCTCTCCGTGTCTCTGGTGGCATCTTGAGAATAGTGATTTCAGTAGGATGATCAACTTTTAGGACTGGCTACTAGAGTGGAAGCAACCTTGTTGAGAGCCAACTGCAGACTTGGGAATAGGAAAGCAAAAACATATTTCCCCCCAGTTCAGTTGCGAACTTCTTCTACTGCCCCTGAGTGCTGTAGACACAGCATGGAGCTGCTCAGAAAACTTGATTAGATCCCACAGTGCTGAGCACACTGAGTTTCAAGAGGCCAGGAAATCGTCCATGCCTTTGGAAGTTGTGTGAAAAATCTGTCTGTGTAGAGGGAGGACAAAATTAAACTGAGTTGACTGAGAAACATATTACACCAAAATGATGTTTGATTTGCCATCAAGAGCCCCGCTCTTTCAGATGCTTCGGAGAGTGCCTCTCTGGGGAGAAGGGAGACCGAGGCCTCTCCTCCATTAACTGTGTTCCCTGAGCTGCCTTGAACTTTTCATGGGTAGAGTGAACCACAGGGAACTTTCAACTGGGTGGGAAGCCCTTGTGATAGATTTTCAGGAGAAAAACCTTGAAAAAAAAAGCAAAAAAAATCATAGAAAATACTTGGATGTTTTTGTTCCAGCATTTAGTAGGTATGCAATATAAATATATTTATATACACTTTGTAAAAATAATACATGTAAATATGTATATTTTTATATTATATATGTGTGTATATACATATATACATATACATACATATATATATATATATATATATTTCATCCAGGGTGTTCATTTTAATACAATAAAATGATAAGCAAGTTGAAACCATCTAGTGACTCTGGCCAGATGTTTCTCAGATGATTATCCCATGACAAAAAACACCTGACTCTGAAAGTAGAGTTAGAAGCCAGAGCTAACGGATTTCCCTGAGAGGGAGCCTTCTGGGATATTATATGCTCAGGTGACTTGTGATCTTGAGATTGTAGAAGTCACAGCTACACTGAAACTGTGAGATGGAAATAAAACCAACCCAGTGTAAAGCTAAATCTTGCATTGAGTATAATCTCAGTAGCAACTAACTCACCAGTGTGTTCAGCGAGGAGAAACGGCATCTGCTTTCTATTTGTACAGAGCTGGCCTTGTGGTCCAAGCCCATGGTGACCTTCTGGCTCACAGAAGAGTCACCTTAGCTGTTGATGGCACGTAGCCATCTGCAAGGGCTCCTGTGCTGAAGACCTTATGTGACCGAGTCTGTGTTTCTATTTCCTTTGTCTTATAGATCAGGGTACATATCTTGCATATGCTTGCATACTTTTAAAACTTTTAATTATGTGCTTATATATTTATTTAAAATGTTTTATCATGTTATGCCTATGTGTATTTTACCAACAGGTATGAATGCATGCCAGGTGAATGCCTGGTGCCTGACAAGGTCTGAAGAGGGTGACCGTTTCCCCAGGACAGGAGTTACAGATCATTGGATCTGCCATATGGGTGCTTGGAATCAATAGATGCTCTTAACTGTGGAGCCAACTATCTATTTATCTGTCTCTCTATCTTTTATTTATTTATTTATTTATTTATTTATTTATTTATTTATGGTCTCTCTATGTGCACACACATGTCTATACATAGTATGTGGGTGCGTGTAGGAGAACGACTTGCCAGAGTTGGTTCTTTCCTTCTGACATGTAGAGCCTGGGGATCTTACTCAAGCCATCAGGCTAGACAGCAAACTTATTTACAGATGCATCGTCTTGCCAGTTCCCTGTCTTAATATGTTGAAACCCTTTGTAACTTTCTAACGGAATTGAAGAATTCGGAACATGTTTCCATCGTTTCCATCACTGTAATAGAGAAGCTTGAAAGAGCAGGAGCCACAAAGGAAGAAAAGTGTGTGGAATTATTTCAGGGAAGACACATTCCTGATGGGCCACATTTATAAGATAGCCATGTTTATAAATTTACAACATTTTATAAATGTGACTTTACAATGAGATTCCCTTGTGTAAAGACTATCACTTCAAAATGAAATGGATTAAACTTAGATCAATGAAAGAGAAAAATAGAATAGTGTGTGTAGAAGAAAAACTGAATGAAAAATAGGAACCTTCATAAACTTGGGCTGTCTGAAGACAGCAAACCAAGAGGATGGGAGACAAATGTCAGGTGCTCAGAGGAAAGCCATTCATCCGAACAAGCAAGAGGCCTGTCTGAGCGTAAGCAGAGGATGCACTGCATCAGTATCTTGTCAACACTGCTCCAAGAAGCTCAAGGAAGCCGCTCTTGGAGTGCAGAGTGGAGGCATGCAGTCCTAGTCCAGAGGGTGTTTGTGGAGAGTTCTGGATAGCTGAGAAAATGGCATGTGACTTTTGGGAGATCGAAGGTTGTGAAAGTATAAGAAAGTGAACAGCACGAAGGAGTAGAAAGGGGATGCAGCACAGATGTCACTGGTGAGTGACTCCGAGCTTTTCAAAATTATACCAACCTATGTACTGTACCAACACATTTAGAGCAAAAGCTGGGTTCCTGGAATCCTCATAGGCTATGCTGGATCATCTGTCCCAGAATGTCAATCAAATGACTCAGTAATGGTGAAGAGGAGCTCAGGGAGATTTAGTCAAGGTAACAGAAGTGGGAAGCATCCCCGGGGCTCAGTGAGCCCGAAGTACATCTGCAGTCCACCTGCATGTGTCCTGGTTTAAGTCAGGGAGGGATTAGGGCATGGAACAACAGGAATAAGAAGACAGGGATCCACATGTCTCACTGATCCCTCCTGGGTTCTGGATCTGGGAGGTGGTTCAAGGATGTCCTTGAGGGGAACAACCTGGTTCCCACAAGATGGTGGCTCAAGCTCAAGAGTGCAGCCATCACCATGAATGATTGATTCCCGGAGGCAGGGTCTGTCCTGTGTACTGTGCCACAGGCTGGGAGTAGTTTTAGTTTTTTATTGTAAATGTTTTTCTCCTTTCCTCTCTCCTCTCCTCTCCTCTCCTCTCCTCTCCTCTCCTCTCCTCTCCTCTCCTCTCCTCTCCTCTCCTCTCCTCTCCTCTCCTCTCCTCTCCTTTTCTTCTCTTCCCTTCCATTCTTCCCCCTCCCTCCTTCCCTCCCTCCCTCCCTCCCTCCCTCCCTCCCTCCCTCCCTCCCTCCCTCCCTCCCCCACTCCTTCTCTCCCTTCTTTCCTCCTCCCTCCCTGTTCTGGATTTGGTTTAATGCTTGCATTATGGGCTCCCAAACTGCACATGTGTGAGATGCTGAGGGTCCCTACCCCATGCTGGTTCTGAATGGTAAATAAAGTTGCCAGCAGCCAATGGCTGGGCAGGGAGACAGAGGCAGGGCTTTAGGATTCAGGGGCAAGGAGGCAGAGGAAAGAAAAGAATTGCCTTGCCAGTGAAGGAATAAGAGCTGGCTTGAGATCTGCAGAAGGACAAGCATATAGTCATGTAAGTGCCTGTGAAGAGTGGCCCCAGGGGGCTCCCCTATTGTGACTGGGGTAGCAAAGATGGAATATAGACTTTACTAAGTAATAATCCAGGAGTTTTGGAGGGGAGGCGTTTGAAATGTGGAAGTTTTGGAGTGGCCCAACTAACTGAGCTGATCAAGGCATATTTAAATATAAGGCTGTGTGTATGTTTCATTAGAGAATTCAGAGCATTGGGGCAGGTATTGAGGAACTCACATCTTGTGGAATAAAACTTATAGCAACCCTACATTCTCTCCTCCTTTCTTCCTTCTTTTCTTCTTCCCTCCCTTCCTTCCTTCCTTCCCTCCTGTCCCTTCCTCTTTCTGTCCCTCACTCTCTCTCTTGCCCCTCCCCCTTCCTTCCTTCCTTCCTTCCTTCCTTCCTTCCTTCCTTCCTTCCTTCCTTCCTTCCTTCCTTCCTTCCTCTCTCTCTCTCTCTCTTTCTCTCTCTCTCTCTCTCCCTCCCTCTCTCCCTCCCTTTCTTCTTCTTCTTCTTCTTCTTCTTCTTCTTCTTCTTCTTCTTCTTCTTCTTCTTCTTCTTCTTCTTTTTCCATTTTTTTCTCTGTGTAGCCCTGGCTGTCCTGGAACTGCTGACTGCTGGCCAGGCTAACCTTTAATGCTGCCTCATGAGTGCTGGGGTTAAAGACATGTATTGTCATTATACTCAACTTGTAAAGATATTTTTCAATCAATCCTATTGTTCCTAGAATGCAAGATGACCGCAAATTTAGAAGAAATGACTGGACTTCTTCCAGCCTGCTCTTTGAAGCCTGGGAGAGACTATAAAAGCCAAGATCCTTAAAGGAGACAGATACAGAATGAAGGCAGAGATGACAGCTTTTTATCCAGCTTGCTGTCACTTTGTGGGCCCACATGAGGACTCAGTGCTTTTGAGCAAATGCTTCCTTAAGTTTGTCAGGGGATAAAGGGTCTGGATTAAGAGCTCTTCAGCTGTAGGATTGAAACAGAAGATAAGGAGTACTCTGACCTCGGGATTCAGGTGAGACTGCCATTTTCTCTCCAGTGACTGCCTAAGGCAGGACCAGCAGGAGTGCACAGGCCTCAAAAGCAGCAGAGCAGCTGGGACAGGTCCTTCCTGCCTCCATCTGCACCCAGGAGGTGGGGCTGTTCTGCAGCCCTCTGTGCACTGGTCTTGGCAGGAGAGAGCTGGTCTCCCAGGAGTGCTGGGGCAGGTTTACAAACCCACAGGAGGAACAAGCTCTATCCAGAGACAGCAAGAACATCTAACACCAGAGATTACAAGATGGTGAAAGACAAACACAAAAATCTTACCAACAGAAACCAAGACTATTTGGCATCATCAGAACCCAGGATTCCCACCACAGTCTTGGATACCCTAACACACCAGAAAAGCAAGACTCCGACTTAAAATCACATCTCATGATGCTGATAGAGGATTTTAAGAAGGACATAAATAACTCCCTTAAAGAAATACAGGAGATCACAGGAAAACAGGTAGAAACCCTTAAAGAGGAAACACAAAAATCCCTTAAAAGATTACAGGAAAAGCACAACCAAACAGGTGAAAGAAATGAACAAAACCATCCAGGATCTAAAGATGGAAGTAGAAACAATAAAAAAAAAAATCACAAAAGGAGACACTCTGGAGAAAGAAATCCTAGGAAAGAGATCAGAAGTCATAGATGTGAGCATCACCAACAGAATACAAGGGATAGAAGAGAGAATCTCAGGGGCAGAAGATTCCATAGAGAACATGGACACAACAATCAAAGAAAATGCAAAATGCAAAAAGATCCTAACCCAAAACACACAGGAAATCAAGGACACAATAAGAAGACCAAACCTAAGGATAATAGGTATAGAAAACAGTAAATATCTTCAACAAAATTATAGAAGAAAACTTCCCTAACCTAAAGAAAGAGATGCCCATGAACATACAAGAAGTCTACAGAACTCCAAATAGTTTGGACCAGAAAAGGAATTCCTCCTGTCACATAATAATCAAAACACCAAATGCACTAAACAAAGAAAGAATATTAATAGCAGTAAGGGAAAAAGGTCAAGTAACATAGTAACATATAAAGACAGACCTATCAGAATTATACATGACTTCTTTTTTTTTTTTAATTTATTTATTATATGTAAGTACACTGTAGCTGTCTTCAGACACTCTAGAAGAGGGAGTCAGATCTCGTTACGGATGGTTGTGAGCCACCATGTGGTTGCTGGGATTTGAACTCCAGACCTTTGGAAGAGCAGTCGGGTGCTCTTACCCACTGAGCCATCTCACCAGCCCTATACATGACTTCTTACTAGAGACTATGAAAGCTAGAAGATCCTGGGCAGATGTCATACAAACCCTAAGAGAACACAAATGCTAGCCCTTGCTACTATACCCAGCAAAACCCTCAATTACCATAGATGGAGAAACCAAGGTATTCCATGACAAAACCAAATTTACATGATATATTTCCACAAATCCAGTCCTTCAAAGGATAATAAAGGGGAAACTCCAATAGGGAGAGAAATTATGCCCTAGAAAAAGCAAGAAAGTAATCTTTCAACAAACCTAAAGGAAGATAGCCACATTAACAGAATTTCAAATCTAACAACAAAAGTAACAGGAAGTAACAATTACTTTCCCTTAATATCTCTTAATATTAATGGACTCAATTCCCCAATAAAAAGACATAGACTAACAGATTGGTTACATAAACAGGACCCAACATTTTGCTGCATACAGGAAACCTACCTCAGTGACAAAGACAGATACTACCTCAGAGTAAAAGGTTCAAAAACAATTTTCCAAGCAAATGGTCCCAAGAAACAAGCAGGAGTAACCATTCTAATATTAAATAAAATTGACTTTCAACCTTAAGTTATCAAAAAAGATAAGAAGGGGACACTTAATACTCATTAAAGGTAATATCTACCAAAATAAAGACAAAATTCTGAACATCTATGCTCCAAATGCAAGGGCACCCACATTCATAAAAGAACTTTACTAAAGCTCAAAGCACATATTGCACCACACACAATAATAATGGAGACTTCAACACCCCACTCTCATCAATGGACAGATCCTGGAAACAGAAACTAGAGACACAGTGAAACTAACAGAAGTTATAAAACAAATGGATTTAACAGATATCTGTAGAACATTTTATCCTAAAACAAAAGGATATACCTTCTTCTCAGCACCTCATGGTACCTTCTCCAAAATTGGCCATATAATTGGTCACAAAACCAGCCTCAACAGATAAAAGAAGATTGAAATAATTCCATGCATCCTATCAGATCAGCCATGGACTAAGGCTGATCTTTAATAACAACATAAATAATAGAAAGCACATATACATGTGGAAGCTGAACAACACTCTACTCAATGATAACTTGGTCAAGGAAGAAATAAATTAAAGAGTTTTTAGAGTTTAATGAAATGAAGCCACAACATACCCAAACTTATGGGACACAATGAAAGCAGTCCTAAGAGAAAAGTTCATAGCTCTGAGTGCCTCCAAAAAGAAACTAGAGAGAGCACACACTAGCAGCTTGACAGCACATCTGAAATCTCTAGAACAAAAAGAAGCAAATTCACCCAAGAGGACTAGAGGACAGGAAGTAATTAAACTTAGGGCTGAAATCAACCAAGTGGAAACAAAAAGAACTATACAAAGAATTAACCAAACCAGGAGCTGATTCTTTGAGAAAATCAGCAAAATAGATAAACCCTTAGCCAGACTAACCAAAGGGCACAGAGACAGTATCCTAATTAACAAAATCAGAAATGAAAAGGGAGGCATAACAACAGAACCTGAGGAAATCCAAACAACATCAGATCCTATTCAAAAGCCTATACTCAACAAAAACTGGAAAACCTGAATAAAATGGTCAATTTCCTAGACAGATACCAGGTACCAAAGTTAAATCAGGATCAGATTAATGATCCAAATAGTTCCATGTCCCCTAAAGAAATAGAAACAGTGTTTAAAAGTCTAGTAACCAAAAAAAGCCCAGGACCAGAAGGGTTTAGTGCAGAGTTCTATCAGACCTTCAAAGAGGATCTAATACCAATACTCTTCAAACTATTCTACAAAGTAGAAACGGAAGGTACTCTACCCAATTCATTCTATGAAGCCACAATTACTCTGATACCCAAACCACACAAAGACCCAACAAAGAAAGAGAACTTTAGACCAATTTCCCTCATGAATATTGATGCAAAAATACTCAATAAAATGCTCTCAAATCGCTTCTCGGCCTTTTGGCTAAGATCAAGTGTAAAATGCTCTCAAACCAAATCCAAGAACACATCAAAACGATCATCCTTCATGATCAAGTAGGCGTCATCTCAGGGAAGCAGGGATTGCTTAATATAGGGAAATCCATCAACATAATCCACTATATAAACAAACTCAAAGTAAAAAAAAAAACATATGATCATCTCATTAGATGCTGAGAAAGCATTTGACAAAATCCAACACCCTTGCATGATAAAAGTTTTGGATAGATCAGGAATACAAGGCCCATACCTAAACATAGTAAAAGCAATATACAGAAAACCAGTAGCCAACATCAAACTAAATGGAGAGAAACTTGAAGCAATCCCTCTAAAATCAGGGACTAGACAAGGCTGCACACTCTCTCCCTATCTATTCATTATAGTACTTGAAGTTCTAGCCAGAGCAATTAGACAACAAAAGGAGATCAAAGGGATACAAATTGCAAAGGGAGAAGTCAAAATGTCACTATTTGCTGATGATATGATAGTATACTTAAGTGACCCAAAAAATTCCATAAGAGCACTGATAAACCTGATAAACAACTTCAGCAACGTATCTGGATATAAAATTAACTCAAACAAATCAGTGGCCTTCTTCTACCGAAAGGGTAAACAGGCTGAAAAAGGAATTAGGGAAACAGCATCCTTCACAATAGTCACAAATAATATAAAATATCTTGGTGTGACTCTAACTAAGCAAGTGAAAGATCTGTATGATAAGAACTTCAAGTCTCTGAAGAAAGAAATCAAAGAAATCTCAAAAGATGGGAAGATCTCCCATGCTCATGGATTGACAGGATTAATATAGTAAAAATGGCCATCTTGCCAGAAGCAATCTGCAGATTAAGTGCAACCCCCATCAAAATTCCAACTCAATTTTCACAGCGTTAGAAAGAGCAATTTGCAAATTCATCTGGAATAACAAAATACCTATGATACCGAAAACTAATCTCAACAATTGTTGGCAGCCGACCCGCAGCTCACAAGAAACGGGGTACACCTGGGAGGCAGACTGGAGCTGAAAGAAGATAACTAGAAGGTCGAGAGAAAAATGGAGCTAAGTCAAGGTTCCTGGTCAAAGCTCAAATGTTAATAGAAAACTGTGCTTATAAGGGGAGGGGCGAGGCCCATCCCCTTATATCTTGGAGCCTGGAACCAGCTGCAGGTGATAGGGCATAGTCTCAGGGGCCTCTCAGCAGGTAGCAGTGTCTTGAAGCAGAACAGCTGCAGTGGCTGAACAATAGAGCCATCTAGGCATGAAGGCTCCACCTTAGGTAATCTCCTTCTTAGTGGCAGCAAGGTCAAGGTCTGGATCAGCCTGCTTCAGGCTGGGGGTGGGGGTGGGGTTACAAACAATAAAAGAACTTCTGGTGGAATCACCATCCCTTACCTCAAGCTGTAATACAAAGCAATTGTGATAAAAACTGCATGGTACTGGTACAGTGACAGGCAGGTAAATCAGTGGAAAAGAACTGAAAACCCAAAAATGAACCCACACACATATGGTCACTTGATCTTTGACAAAGAAGCTAAATCCATCCAGTGGAAAAAGACAGCATTTTCAACAAATGGTGCTGGCTCAACTGGTGGTTGGCATGTAGAAGAATGTAAATCAATCAATCCATTCTTGTCTCTTTGTAAAAAGCTCAAGTATAAGTACATCAAGGACCTCCACATAAAACCAGAGACACTGAAATTAATAGAGGAGACAGTGGGGAAGAGCCTTGAACATATGGACACAGGAGAAAAATTCCTGAACAGAACAACAATGGTTTGTGCTTTAATATCAAGAATTGACAAATGGAACCTCATAAAATTGCAAAGCTTCTGTAAGGCAAAGGACACTGTCAATAAGACAAAAAAGGCAACCAACAGATTGGGAAAATATCTTTATCAATCCTAAGTCTGATAGAGGGCTAACATCCAATATATATAAAGAACACAAGACGTTAGACTCCAGAGAACCAAATAACTCTATTAAAAATGAGGTACAGAGGTAAAGAAAGAATTCTCAACTGAGGAATACTGAATGTTTGAGAAGCACCTAAAGAAATGCTCAACATCCTTAGTCATCAGGGAAATGCAAATCAAAACAACCCTGAGATTCTACCTCACACCAGTCAGAATGGCTAAGATCAACAACTCAGGTGACAGCAGATGCTGGTGAGGATATGGAGAAAGAGGAACACTCCTCCATTGCTGGTGGGGTTGCAAGTTGATACAACAACTCTGGAAATTAGTTTTGCTGTTCCTCAGAAAATTAGATATACTTATACCGGAAGATCCAGCAATACCACTCCTGGGCATATACCCAGAAGATGCTCCAACATGTAATAAGAACACATGCTCCAATATGTTCATAGCAGCCTTATTTATAATAGCCAGAAGCTGGAAAGAACCCAGATGTCCCTCAACAGAGGAATGGATACAGAAAATGTGGTACATTTACACATTGGAGTACTACTCAGCTATTAAGAAAACAAATTCATGAAATTCTTAGGCAAATGGACAGATCTGGAAGATATCATTCTGAGTGAGGTAATTCAATCACAAAAGAAAACACATGATATGCACTCACTGATAAGTGGATATTAGCCCAGGAGCTCAGAATATCCAAAATACAATTCACAAAGCACATGGAACTCAAGAAGAAGGAAGACCAAAGTGTGCATACTTTGATCCTTCTTAGAAGGGGGAACAAAATGCCCATGGAAGGAGTTAGAGAGACAAAGTGTGGAGCAGAGACTGAAGGGATGACCATCCAGAGTCTGCCCCACCTTGGCATCCATCCCTTATGCAATCATCAAACCCAGACACTATTGTGAATGCCAACAAGTACTTGCTGACAGGAGCCTCATATAGCTGTGTCCTGAGAGGCTCTGCCAGTGCCTGACAAATACAGAAGTGGATGCTCACAGTCATCCATCGGACTGAGAACAGGGCCCCCAATGAAGGAGCTAGAGAGTACCCAAGGAGCTGAAGGGGTTTGCAGTCCCATAGTATGAACAACAATATGAACTAACCAGTACCCCTAGAGCTCCCAGGGACTAAACCACCACTGAAAGAGTACACATGGTGGGACTCATGGCTCCAGCTGCATATGTAGCAGAGGGTGGCCTAGTTGGTCATCAATGGGAGGAGAGACCCTTGGTTCTGTGGAGACTCTATTCCCCAGTGTAGGGGAATGCCAGGGCCAGGAAGTGGGACTGTGTGGGTTGGTGAGCAGGGGGTAGACAATGGGGATAGGGGATTTTTGGCAGGGAAACCAGGAAAGGGGATAACATTTGAAATGTAAATAAAGAAAATATCTAATTAAAAAAACAAAAACAAAATAAAATTAGAAACAGTAGATGATTCATTTTAGCCTATCATAAATCCTATGCCCCACATTCTGCACAAGTGACAAGCAGCATATGATCTGGGAGACTTTAGATTAAGATCCAAGACCAAGGTGATTTATCCATATTTATGTTTTATTTCTATAAGGAATGACCAGCCATATAGAAATATAGTTGGACAAATGGGTTTGCTCTAGAAACAGGCCAGGGGTGGCTCCAGCAAGGCCCATCTGTTCAGATCATTCTCAGCCCTAGGTTGTTCTGCTCCCCTTTCCTGGGGACTGGGACTCGAATTTCTGGAATAAGGATCTTAATTTCTGTATGGCCAGTGCCACACAGGAAAGTGCAGGCTAGGAAGAATAGGATTTCCAGGTGTGTGACTGGCTTTGAGGACAGGCTCTGGTTTCAGTGATTGCCTCAGGAAAGAGGAATTCCCGATTCTACAGCTTGCCTCACACTACAGCAGGACTGAAGACAGGCCAAAGGCCAGAAACTTTTCTTCTAAGGATGATTCTGAGGCTTTTACTTAGCAGAAAGAAATTTTACCCTAACACCAACAAAACTTAAATCTGCACATGGATTCCCTCAGGGTCTCCTGAAAGTGTTAATTCTGACTCAATACGTTTGGGCGGGGTCTAAGACTCAGCATTTCCAACAAGAGCCAGGATTATGGTCATGAGATTGTCTCAAAGACTATACATGAATATAGTAATCTCCATCCGATTCATCTGTTCATCTCCTTAATCCCAGTGAGTTGCCTTTCTATTTTCTGTCCTTTGTTTTGTGTTCTCATGAATGCCATTAGGGTTGCTTATAGGAACAAGCTTGAAGAGGTGTTCACAGAAGCGTGAATCTTTTCAGTGGCTACCTCTCTGAAGAAAACGTTAAGGCTGAACTTTGGCGATGACTGCTAGGTGCGGCCATTATGTTTTAATCTGAACAATTTAAATGGTCTTGGAAGTGATGACTCTGCACCGTGATGGGGTGTAAATTGTGTTTTTATATTTATTTGGTAATTTCTTGACAAGGTTTTGATTGTTCGATCTAAGATACTGGTTTGTGCCTTTGGGTAGCAACTGCGATCTTTCTGCTTGGTCCCAATGTCTGACAGCTTCTGTTCTTGGTTGCTGTCATGTGGTCACCACACAAGCAACACTACAAACATGACATTGCCTTTATCCAATTCTAATTGCAACAAGATGTACTAGGATGTTCTCCCCATTCTTTCTCTTTTTTTCTCTCTTCTTTGAAGCTGCTACTGAGTCAATGGAACCCAGCCAAACCCCTGGAAACCATCCAGACCCAAGTATTTCTCTTGCCCATTACAGCTGAAACAATACCAGCAAGGCAGAAATAGCTCTATTTACACAAACATTTCCCCCTACAATTTAAGATTACAACTGGCATGCCAAATCGATATTAGGGACATGTTTAATACACTTATGAATTTGGGGGTGGGGTGGGGAATAGAAATAACACCTTTTATTTCAGAATCAATTTGAAGGGGGCTGACTCCATGTGCTGAAAAGAAATCTCAGGCCATAATCTTGGGTTCCTGAGCACACAGCACCAGTTTAGCTTCTAATTTACTCTCGGGTGACTTAGTAGTATTGCTTAATTATAGCAGTTGCAAATTCCATCCTCCCAAATACATCACAGGCAGCCAAACATCTGCAGGGTTCTGTAGGAGGGAGGACGCCAAAATGAAATGCTCATTTTTGTATTATTTTGCTTTTATTAGTTTTTAATACATATATGTAATAAACAAGACGAGCAAGACAACACTTAAATATGCACCAATGGTAATCAAATGTAAGATATTAAGTTGCAAAAGTGCCCATTCTATGAAAGGAATACAATCCTCTAGAGACTCGAGGCAGTGGTGGGGGACCTGTTAAAACACATTGACTTTTCAGTGACAGAGTAGATAGAGGAAGAGTTCTTAAGATGCAGGGTGTTGATCAGAGCCAAAGGAAGCTCTGCACAGAGTCCTAAATGCCAGCAAGAAATGTTGATGTCCTCGGAAGCAGAAGGTAACTACTGACTGATTGAAACATCTCTGATTCCCAATGCTGGGTCTTCCAAGAAGGCTGAGAAAGGCAGAATGATGTTGGGGAACTCAAAGTTCAAACCCACACTAGCTCTGAATTGTCTCAGACTTATGACTGACAGATCATACCAATGATGGTGATTTTCAATAAAAGATGTTTTCAAGAAAAATCTAGAATACCATCATTTCCAGAAATTAATTTTTTCCATTCACTGACAAACTAAAAGATGTAAGGCTGGGTATGGTAGAGCATGCCTTTAATCTCAGCACTTGGGGGCTGTCAGCCATATTACTGTGAATTTGAAGCTAGTCTGGTCTACATAATAACTCCATGGCTAGCCAATGTGACACTATTTTTCGTTTTTTGTTTTTTGTTTTTAAGTGACCTAATTTCATATTTGACAACTCTTTGGGGACTGTTTTTTCTTTGTTACAAAGAGATATTTACTGTCACTAAAAGAGATACATTTTAAACAAATTGTATAGTTTTAGAAAGAGAAGGCCAAGAGATAGCTCTGCTGCAAAAGTGCTTGCCTTGAAAGTGTAAGGACCTGACTTAACTCCCAAGGATTGGTGAAGAAGCTGGGGGTTGTGGTACATGCCTGGACTCTGAGCACTGGAAGGGTGGAGATCCCTAAGATCTGTTTAGCCAGCAGAGCCTACTTGGTAAATTCCAAGTCAGAGAGCAGCCCTGCCTCACAAATCAAGGTGGAGGCACCTGAGGCACCGAATCCAAGATTGACATGTGGCTTTAATGTGCAGGTGTACCTGAACGCACATGCACACACACACACACACACACACACACACACACACACACACACACACACACACACAGAGAGAGAGAGAGAGAGAGAGAGAGAGAGAGAGAGAGAGAGAGAGAGAGAGAGAGAGAGAGAGAGAGTAGTTCAGCCTACTCTGTAGACCAGGTTGACCTCAAACTCAGAGATTCACTTGCCTCTGCCTCCCAAGGGCTGAGACTAAAGATTAAAGCTGTGTGTTACCACCACCTGGCTGAGAGGACTATTCTTCACCCCAATCCTTAATGGATGGAACTAGAAAATATCATCCCGAGTGAGGTAACCCAATCACAAAAGAACACACATGTTATGCACTCACTGGTAAGTGGATATTAGCCCAAAAGCTCAGAATACCCAAGATACAATTCACAGACCACATGAAGCTCAAGAAGAAGGAAAACCAAAGTGTGGATGCTTCTGTCCTTCTTAGATGGGGGAACAAAATACTCAAGGGAGGAAATATGGAGACAAAGTGTGGAGGAAAGAGTGAAGGAAAGGCCATCCAGAGACTGCCCCACCTGGGGATTCATCCCATATACAGTCATCAAACCCAGACACTATTGTGGATGCCTAGAAGTGCATGTTGACAGGAGCCTGATATGGCTGTCTCCTGAGAGGCTCTGCCAGAGCCTGACAAATACAGAGGTGGATGTTTGCAGCCAACCATTGGGCTGAACATGGGACCCCCATGGAGGAGTTAGAGAAAGGACTGAAGGAGCTGAAGGGATTTGCAACCCCATAGGAAGAACAACAATATCAACCAACCAGACCCCCAAGAGCTCCCAGAGACTAAACCACCAACCAAAGAGTATGCATGGAGGGACCCATGGCTCCAGCTGCATATGTAGCAGAGGATGGCCTTGTTGGGCATCAGTGGGAGGAGAGGCCCTTGGTCCTGTGGAGGCTGTATGCCCCAATGTTGGGGAATGCTAAGGTGAGGAGGCAGGAGTGGGTGGGTTGGTGGGGGAGCACCCTCATAGAAGCAGGGTGATGGGGAATGGGATAGGGGGTTTCCGGGTGAGGGGAGACCTGGAAAGGGGATAACATTTGAAATATAAGTAAAGAAAATATCCAATAAAAAGAAAATTTCAATAAAATTATGCACATAAAGGATCAATTAAAAAAAGTCCTCATGAATACAACTCCAAACTTCACAGAGACTCATTCCTCTTGTGCAATAGTATTTGTGTAAATGCAAAGGAAAAGAGGAAAAGAAGGGGGGAAAGTACAAAATATATAAAAAAAATAGTTAATTAAAAAAATTGCTTCTCCTAGGCTCAGCAGGGATCTGGTAAAAATTAAGCTGAGGCTAATGGAGCTCTCAGTCCCCATATAATGCCACAGAGGGAGGAAGGCTAGATATTGCCTTCTAGGACGCAAACAGCTTAAGGAGCTCGGTGGATGTCTCAGTGAAACCTACTGAGCAAATGCTCCGGTCCCTGTTTTGAAGATCGTCTCCAATTGGGTAATATTGCTGTCACTGCAGAGCAAGGTGTGACCCGAGTGAGTGCTTACAGCTTAGTCATCTCAATGATGTGATAACTGGAAGCTGAAGGGGCCTGGTAAGGACCTCTTATTAAACCAGCCGGAAGCCAGGGTTCTCATGGATGCCCGGGAGGGTGCTAGGTGTGTATATAGTTTATTAGGAAGACTCACCTATTCCATTTGCTGAACCCGTGTGTGTGTGTGTGTGTGTGTGTGTGCGTGTGTGTGTGTTAAACCCTGACAACTTCCAAGCACTCTTTCCTTAGGGCCATCCATGAGTGGCTCAAGACTACAGTCAGGCTTTTCCTGGAGAATTCTGTGTCCGATGAGAGGACCTCCCAAGAGGTGGTCTGAGAGTCTGAGGCGCTAACAAGACCCCTGAGGCACCACATTTATGCCCCACATTGTCTTTCCACTAGGTATCTGCGAGCTATCATGCTTGCTGGCTTTGCTAGCTACTCTAAGGGTAGTCCTTGGTCTCCAGCATCACAGTGCCTGAGAGCTTGCTAGGAATGGCATGAGTGAGCTACTACCTTGGGCCCATGAGTGAGCTACTGCCTCTGACTGCTTTTACACAAGAGCAGAGCTAAGCCCTGTGCACCCTCAGTTTACATAGTTTATCTAGGAGACTTGAGTGGCTAAATGAATTGGTCTATCTAAGGCCATTTACATTAGGGAGGAAGACTTTGAATGCTAGAAAATTTTATATTGAAAGAACAAAATCTTGTGGCAGATTTCTGTATAACAACTTAGGGAAACTGAGCCTTTTGGGATACACACACACACATATACATACACAGACATATATACAAGCACATACACACACACACACACAGACACAGACACAGACAAACACATTCATGTATATCATACAAAAATAACATGTTTCATTTGGTATTTCCACACTTTTTTGTCTGATCCTCTTTCCTTTCCCCGCTTTCCCCATTTCTACTCACAGGTCACATGGATTCCTTCACTATCCCCTGCCGTAAAGCCCTTTCTCAGCCTTGGTTAGAAGGCACCTGTTGCACAAGACCCTCACATTCATATAAACTCAACAGTGCTTCTGTGACCACAGAGGGATGTGTGTGTGTGTGTGTAGGGTGTGGGGGGGCAGGGAGGGAGGGAGGGAGGGAGGGAGGGAGGGAGGGAGGGAGGGAGGCAAGGAGGCTCGGAGGAAGAGGCTCTGGGCCCTCTGGGTTCTGCTTTGAGCTTCATTTGAGCTTTAGATTCTAAGGAGATGACAAACTGATTTATAGGATGTTGGGAGACACAGCGACTGCTTGTCTTGTTTGTTCAAGTTAATAGTTTTATTAAAAATAATTACTAATTCATTAATAGATTCATTTTAAATCTAGAATTGCAAAACCAAATAATAATTATGTCAAATTCTTCCTTCCTTCCTTCCTTCCTTCCTTCCTTCCTTCCTTCCTTCCTTCCTTCCTTCCTTCCTTCCTTCCTCCCTCCCTTCCTTCCTTCCTTCCTTCCTTCCTTCTTCGCTTTCTCTCTGACACAGTATGTATAGACTTGTGGAATTTGCTATGGAGATCAGGCTGACTTCCAACTCACAGAGCTCCCTCCACTTGCCTCTCCTCCCAAGCCTAGTGTTAAGATGAAAGATGAGTTATCATCATACCCATTCCCTTGTCAGATTCTTAAACTTAAGATGATATGAGTTTAACAGATGGTCATGTTGTTCCACAATTTAGGGTTGAAGCATCTGAGAAGACGGAGATGGTGAAAAGTCTCATCTTAGGCTATGGGTAACATTAAACCTCCAAGCCAAATGGAACCTGGGTCTCTTGCTGTGTGAAGGTAAGATAATCAAACTTCTTTAAAGGCAAGTGGCTTGGCTCTTGGGGCTCCTGTAACCCAAAGTATTGGGGCTGCAAGCCTCAAAATTAAGGAAGTCTGTAAAGACAAGGTAATTGTGGAGAAAGGGGAATTATATTAGATGAAGAGAAATAACTATTTTGTACCGATTAGCAAGGACATATTAGACATTTCAACATCTGGAAATAGAGACAACCTGCCCTCTGGAGTGACTCAGGTTAGACTGAACTCAAGCACTGTTGACATTGATGTTGAATTCTGACTTATACCAAGAAGTTTCCTAACTCTAAATATATTTTAGTAAAATATCCAGACTTGAAAAATGATGGAATGTGTTTTTAAGTCCGTCAAAACCCAGAATGCAAAAGTTAATAAGATCCTACTACTGTCTTACAGTGTGTTCCTATTTTACTTCAGAGACCTTTATCTAACAGGTGGGAGAAAGCAGTCTGTCCATCTGCACATCCATGTAAAAACTATGATAATTACCCCCCACCCCCCATTATCAAAGGATTCAGAGTAGATTGCCAATCTGAAATGCATAGAAGCAAATGGACAGGAGGACTCTGTGTTCTAGTGGATGCTGCAGGTTGTCTCAGGCCCCTGACTGTCTTCTTTGCTCCTAATTCACTCCTGGTAGCAACATTCTCTCTTTGGAGAATGATCAGAGTAAACCCAGATGAGAGAGCCCATTGTTTGGAAGGAGGAATCTGGTGATGGTGTAAAGAACTCAGACTGTTGAATTGAGAATCCACATCTTCACCACCACACCATGGAACCAAGAGTGGTCCCTGCTATGTTTTCATGTTCCAGTGGATGGTTCCACATCCATGTGTGTGTGGGTAATGCAAACTGGACTCAATGGGTTAGGAATAAGAAGAGGAGGGGGAGGAGGAGGAGGAAAAAGAGGAGGAAGAAGAGGAAGGGATGAAATTGAGAGGGGTTGGAGATGGATTTGGGGGGAGTGGAGGGGTTGAATATGATCAAAATTCATTTTATGCATGTATGAAATTCTCAAAGAATACATAAAAATATAGTAGTATGCTGGCTTGGGATTGCTTCTACCCTCAGGGTGACAGGGGGGATGGGTTCCTCAGGACCTTTGTGGGCAGTGAGGGCTGGGGAGAAACAGCCTTCTCTGAGATGCATCCAGTGTTACAGCTCTCCTTTACTGGGGTTAACAAGGGCTATATAAACCTTGGGGAGTGGGTAAGGGTTTGGGGGATGAGTGTACATCATTGGTTGGTGCTGGGAATGCTTCATTTGCATGCAGAGGAGTGCCAAGTGCTTGCTGGACATGTCCTTATAGGGAGAAAGAAAGTTAAACCTGTAATTTGGCCCCCAGGCTATAAGACTGCCTCGAGGGGTGGCAGACATGGGGCATCCTAAGGTTATGCGAGCTGGAACACGCAGGCCCGGAAGAAGGAGGAAACAATCCTATTCCTGTCGTGACCTCACTGATAATCCACACTGGCTCCCCCAGTGGCACAGCTTTTGGGTCCCACAGTAGGAAATAAACTAAGGGATTCTTACACTTATTTGAACATTTTGTAAACAACATTTGCTAAAATAGATAATTTGGTGACCCCAGGCCGCGGTTGGGTATAGTTTATGCTGGATCTCCCGTGAGTTAGTGGTGCAGAGGGTCTCCCCACTCCCATTGCCGTCCCTTTCGCCTCTTCATGGGGCTTTGGTGCTGTTTTAAAAAGAGGCTGATATTTTGGGAGAGAACCCTTTCCTGTGGAAGTATTTTGTCCCCTTTTCTGCAACACTGAAGTCTCCTATCTATCTTTTTCTTTGTGATCCCGGGCATGAAACCAAGGCTCTCAAACATGCTTGCCAAGTGCTCTAGCCAGCGTCACATCCCTAGCTCATGACCTCAGATTTAAAGATCTAGTCATACCTATCCACATGAAGTCTTTCCTTACACTGTCTGTCCAGGTGACCTGCCCTAACTGGTCTGTTCCCTCCTTCCCCTGAATGTTTTATTGTCTGCCAGCCGCACCTTCCTGGAAGCAATGTTTTCTCTTGTACTATTTTCATGATAAAATACTCACTAGTCGGGGTTTTATTCTAGTGGGGTTTTGTTTGTTTTTTGTTTTCCTAATTAAATGCTACTAAAGGTCACATGAATTACATGGGGTAAAAAGCTTATTCATATATTTCATTTTAAACTATTTTCTGAAGTGTAAGTTGAACATGTAAGAGTGTTCAACCTGAGACGCTTCAATGTGTAAATTCTACAAGGGCATTCTCTTTCCTGGCCACAGCATAACCATCAAAATTAGAACAGTGGCCTTCATGTGCCACTATTGTCTAATGTACCTTATTCAAAATTTTCTAATTTCCTCAGTGATGCTTTTTACAGCAGGAAAGAAGTCTAAGGTGGTGCCTTGTGTTCAACTCCCATGTCTCTGTAGTGTCTATAACCCACCAACTTCTCCCAGTCTCTCTGTCAAAACCTTGAAAATTTAGAGACTATGAATCAGTTATTTTGTAGAATGCTCAGATTCACGTCTGTATTTTTAAAGCATGCTGTGACGGGTTAGAAAACCCTTCTTACTTCAGAAACTCATAATTTCAAAACGTGTTAAGGTGCACTGTGCTCAAACAGAAGACACACTAAAGGAATAGCTATGGCTTCCAAACCATTTGTTCACACATGTGAGTTCTTAAGACCCTATACGTTTTGTCTCTAAATACAATAATACATGGCTAGAGTCATTATTTGAAACACTTGTATCTCATTTTAAGGGTAAAGTTCCATGTTGTTGGTTATAGGAAGGATGGCTGATAGAACCTTTTCCTCCTGTTCAGACAATCTCTACTACTTTGTCATAAGTCGTAGAATGCAGTAAAAAGTCATTTCAGAAAGGTTCAAGAGAGGTTTAGTAGGCAATTCAACCAAGTTACTGAAAAGGTGCATCAGGGCAGTCGGCACAGGGTCTGTCTACCAAAAAGACCTTTTCTGAGAGACCACAGGAAGTTGCTAGCCGGGGATTCTTTGTTTCTTTATTCTACAATGTAACTTCTTTTCATCAGCCAGGTCCTCATTTGGGCAAATCTGCCGCCCTCAGGCCTCGTCTATGTCCATAGCTGCCCATATCCTACACAAGTGGTCTCCTAAATAAAGTGGAGCCATGGGGCTTCAACTTCTCCACTCTGCTCTGCTGCTCCTTCTTTCTTCCAGAAAACACACACACACACACACACACACACACACACACACACACACACACAGAGTCATACATGTATACTACTCAGTCACACATATATACTCAATCACACATGCACACTCAGTCATACATACACACTTAGTCACACGTGCACATTCATAGTCACACACATAGTCACCCCACACACGTACACTCAGTTGCATACACACAGTCATACACAGAAACACTAAGACACATATACACATTCACTCAGTTACACATATACTCAGTCACACACACAGAGTCACATATTCACACTCAAGTCATACACACACATACACACTCTCAGTCACACATGCATACTCAGACATACACACACACAGTCACATGCCTACTCCAGTTTTCATAGACTTGTCCACTAGATGACAGGAGCCTCTTGTGTTTGCTCCGGCCTTGTGTTTTGTGTCTCTACCACCATTAAGCCTTCTCTCTGAAAGCATTTCTCTGTTACTAGAAACAGTGCAAGAAGCGATGAATAACCATCTTGAGAAATCAGCTGTTGCCCTTTGGCCATTACAGAATGTGCCTGGTCACATGCAGTGTTCCTCTAATCAAGCAGCTGTGGGTTATTGACACGCCTTCCATGGATGTATTATTCTTCATGGGCACAGTGATTAATATTAGAGTTGCTTTCATTGAGCCCAAACATTTACAGTACTGCGTGTGTGACATTTACAGAACAATCAGTGTGGCAGACGCCTTTGTTTCCTTGTCTGGTGTTACCTGCCTTTCAGAGCCAGCTGCAATAAGGTCATTGTGTCGAGACACTTTTGTTGGTGATACCAGTCACCTGTTTTTGAGTAACTAGTGCCATCCAGAATGTTCTGTTGAATCAACTTTTCTGGCTCTCAACTTTCTCTTCAGTGCCCTCACCTCTGTGACGGAGCTGTCAGGCCTAGGGACTCGGCTTTGTCACACGGGCGCACACTTCAAAGGCGTTTCGGCGTTCGCACTTCAAAATTAAAATATACATTTTCTTTTCAGTGACTGAGCTATGCCACAGAATCACATGGGACATGGAAGTGGTAGAGTAGAACAGAAAAAACTCAAACACAGAAGCAAGCGCTTCCCAGGGAATTAACTTTTTCAAACGTGTGTTTCCCGGAGCTCGGGAAACACTAATTTCTATGTTGTTGGTATTGTTTCTTGTTCTACTCAGCCGCTTCCTTATCCCACATGACTCCGTTTCACACCTCAGTCACCAAGTAAGAAAATGTATATTTTAGGTTAGATTTTAACTTTAAGCACAGTTTTGAAAAGAGCACTGAGAATTAAAAATGCTGATGTGGGGGGCCTTTGCTGGAAGATGAGTGTTAGATCGGAGGGACCCTTTCCCGCAGGGACAACTCTTCCACCTGGACACAGGCAGCATCTCCCCCTCAAGCCATAGGTCATTTAACTACAGTCCTGTGGGGACCAATGGAATCTTGGCACTTGAGCTGCCTGGTGTGTGACATGGAGGGTTCCATATTTCAGAATAATCACCTAATTACAGGCTGTTACAAAGGGAGTGATGTGTCCCTCTGCGGGGCTGATGGATGATCCACTGACGACGGACCCCACAGAGGGCTTTCCATCCTCACTATCCCCTGATTGTAGGATTGTTTGCTCTACATTTTGAGGAGAGTTCACTAGTGTGTGGGTGATCACAGAATAAAGGCTTTGTGAGAAGAGGGGTAGAAAGAGGAGAGTGCCCTTATGTGAGTCCCTCCAACCTAGAATACGCCAGGCTGAGGAGATGTGTGAGATCAGCTTGGGGTCCTCACACATAGGAGTGACATACTGGGCACAGACCATGGACACCGCCTATTTTCATCCCAATCGTTCCCAGAAGGCCTCCTTCCTCTTCTTTCTCTCTCTCTTTTTTTTTTTTTTCTAGCTGAGAAGGAACATTTTTCTTATTTTTAGGAAAACAAAGCATACATTATCATTTTTTTTCTCCCTGGGTTTAAGTGAGTTGAACCCCTTCCTCTTATAGTTAAGTAAGTGTACAAATGTTCTTTATTTCCTGGTTCCTAGTGAGTTTTAGGTTTTTCCATAAGCTAAGGGGAAATGGATTTTAGAGTATAATAAACTGAATAATTCATTGGGTCTGGATAAGCAGGAACGACAGAGACACATTTCAACAAGGTTACAACTTCCCTTGGCTCATTCCTACCCTGGCCCATCACTAGTATAGGTTTTGAATTGAGGAAGATTAATAACTTATTTTTTAAAAGAGGTTACGTTTGTTTTAAATTATGTGTCTCTGTGTGGGTTTGTGCATGCGAGAGCAATGCCAGCAGAAGCCAGAAGGGGGCACCTGACCTCCCTGGTGGAAGGCCCCGTGGTTTTGAGCCACCAGACATGCGTTCTGGGAATTGAATTTGGGTTCTCTGGAAGAACAATACATGCACTTAACGGCTGAACCATTTCTCCAGTCCCAACATCTCTTAATCTAAGTGTGTTAGTCAGCACTGGAAGTAAATGGACTTTCCAAGATCATCTAGGTGCCAGACACAAACTTGCCTCACACCATGTTTGGAATTGTAATCCAATCTTAGGTTCTCTTTTCCAATAGTTGAAGAGACTCTCAGTGACCTCCTAGAAGCTGGTAAGCCCTGGGCTAGGGTTGAGGATTATAAGGAGCAGTCAGGGTTCCTGTCTCAAGAAGTTTAGATATATGCACAAACCTAGCTGTGCAAAGGGATCCTGGAAACAGTAAGATCTGTACAAAATAGAGTAGTGAGCTATCTTCGTGAAGAGAGGTATTGGAGGACATTTTTTCCAGAAGTAATGATATCTTACCTGGATTTCTGATGAATGAACAAGACAGATGCAGATTCATCTAAATGGAAGAGGTACAGGTAAACGGCGAGAGACACGCCCACCTTCCAGCCTGAATGGTGGTGTTGCTACCCGTGGGACATTTGAAGGGTATAAAGTGAGGTTTGAAACTTTCTGGGGCACTTATATCTGCTTCATGGAACTTGGGAGATTTCAATACAAAAAGCAGGTTACAAATTCTCAGGAAATATTTGGGAAAACTGAACATAGGAAAGGATTATTGGAATCCCGTCTTGCTGTAGAGTCTGTGGCACTGGAGTCCCCCCTCTTTGGCATAGTTGCTGGTTTTAGGAATGAGGAGTTAAGATGTTTCTTGAACAGTGTCCATGATCAGGGTGAAAAGGCATCACCCATGGAGGGAACCGGAGAAGTTCATACTCTGACACTTTTGGAGAAAGAAGGAAGAGGTGTCATCAGTCTAGTCTGTCACTTAGCATTGTGGGAATGTGACACGTACACGGAGAACACTATTCAGTGCCACCATTGGCTTCCAGGTGAGTTTGTTTGGGTGTTCAGAGATCAGAAGGAGGCAGTGCAAAAGGAAGGTTGCTTCTGCCAGGGCTTACTCCATGCCCCTTGGTAGTACTGTTCCGGACTCCAGGTCTTACCTTGCTCAAGTCATCTGTAAGTGTTGACTAAGGTTTCTCCTTGAAGGTTCTCTTTCTACATGGATACATGGGTGTGTATTGACTTAAAGTGACAGCTATGCTGTTCTGGCAAGAGAGCACAGGCTAGCTGGATTTCCAGCAATCTCAAAGGTAGGTCCTTCATTCTAGAAATTGGTGTCTGTCATCCTACTAGGCCATTCTATACTGACTATAGTTTGGCTCTTGCTTTGGTATTTATTCAAGTATGTAACATACATTTGTCTGCTCTTGAATATTGTCTTCCCAGACTGTTCAGTGTCCCATTCCTAGGGATTATACAATTACATCTCCCTACAATTTAAAAAACGAACCTAGTAAACGAATGTGCTTTTTTTTTTTTTTTTTTTTTTTTCAGGCAATGAGACACCAGGGTGGTTTGCAAGCCGCCTTAGATACCAGAAGATACAAATTCTGAAGTTCTGATTGATTATATCTGTGTAATTAATTTTTGTTATGTCTCTTGATTTCTCATGATTTATAAAATCTTTTTACTGTAACAATGCCTTTTAATAAAGGGGATTTAAAAATCACTTTTAGCTGTGTGCTGGTGGCTCTTGCCTTTAATCCCAGCATTTGGGAGGCAGAGGCAGGACAATCTCTGAGTCTGAGGCCAGCCTGGTCTACAGAGTGAGTTCCAAAACAGCCAGGACCACACAGGAAAATCCTGTCTCAAAAACAAAAACAAAATAAATAAAAATCACATTTAGAAATAGAAAATTTGAGGCGGAGAGATGTCTCAGCAGTTAAGAGTACTTGCTGTTCTTACAGAAGACCTGGATTCAGTTTTCAAAACCCTTATGGTAGCCTATAATTGTTCATAAGTACAGTACTTTTAGGAGGTCCAACATTCTTTTCTGGACTCTAGGAACTGTGCACATGTACACATACAAAGATGCACACAAAACACTCATTTAAATAAAATATAAATAAACACATATTTTAAAAAGAAATATAAAATCATACACAAATAATTGTAAAAAATTTTAAAGGCAAGCACACAGAAAATAATCACAGACAATGAAACCATAATAATTTACTAAGTAGTAGTGTGTTATTTTGCAATGAACCTCTTTTGCCTCAAGCATGAGTTAGAGTTCTGGTTGTGGCTGTCATTCACTCAGTCATGTTATTGACAGGAAATGGTCATTTCTCTTGGAATGCTTCTGTGGACAGTTTCCCTGTTAAATCTCCACAGATTCACCCTCTCATCTCTAGAATCCTCACCCTAAGCATCTCTAAGCCCTTGTGTGTGTGTATATGGGCAACCGTAACTGTCATTACTAACGTATTTCACAGAAATCTAAAGATGAAGGAATGCAATCACCCCAATCCCATTTAGCTGAAGCGATAGATGGGCATTTTCAAACCACGAAGAGATTACAACATAAGTTGGCACGCTGTAGGTTATTACACGGCCTCAGTGGGACTCTCTTTGAAATGTGTGGGCTGGGCCTAAGGGGCACTGGGTGGGCTTGCATTGTTCTTCCCGGAATGGCAAACAGAAACTTGGCATTCTGACTTTCTTTTGGAAAATAAATTTCCAACTAGTTATTTATTTCTGCTCTATATTTATACATGCCTATCTTCTCTGCTGGAAGGGCTGGCCCCCCAAGGCAAGAGCTATGCCTTAGTCACATTTCTTAGTCACATTGGCAGACCTCGGGCACAAGTGTTTGAGGGAATAAATGAGTGAACAGCCTCTTTGCTACAGCTTTTATAGGGTGAGCAAAATGGCGTTGAGTAGCCCCTTATAAAGCTGAAAGAACCCAAGTGTACAGTACAGAAAGAACCAAAATGACTTGGTGAAGAGTTTGTTGTTGCATACATATACAACAAACAAACTAACAAACCAACACTGGAATATACACAATACATTATATTTGATGATGATAACAGAAATGTTTTGTTCTATGTGTTTTTTGTCTGTATTTTTATCATTGTTTAGAGTGTAATACTGGGGACATGTCATAGAGTATGTGCCTCACATGCAAAAAGTTCTGGCTTCCATTCTCAGAACCACAACCAATTTTTACCATAATTACACCCTGTTGCAACAGCAGCATCCACACACTTCATATTTCCTGCACCTCTGCCTTGCTTGTATCAGAGCCCATATTGAGTGATTTCTTTGTACTATCTTAGTGAGTGTAATTATTTTGTTTGTGAGCATGTATGCGTGTGCGTGTGTGTACATTTAGAGGCCAGATATCAGCTTCATGTGCCATTCCTCAAGTGTCATACATCTTGCTTTTTGAGGTGGTGGGTCTCTCACTGTGTGGAGATCATCAAGTCATCTATTCCTGATGTGCTGGTCAATCTTAGAGAAACTTGACACACAAGCTAGAGATATTTGAAAGGAGGGAACCTCAGATGAGAAAATGCCCTCATAAGCTCCAGCTGTAAGATACTTTCTTAATTGACGGGGGAGGACACAGCCCACTGTGGGTGGTGCCATCCTGGGTTGGTGGTCCTGGGTTCTACAAGAAAGCAGCACATCTATAGAGATGCATCAGTTCCTGCCTACAGGTTTCTGACCTGTTTGAGTTCTTGTCCTGACTTCCTTCCATGATGAACAACAAGATTGGAAGGTAAACCAAACAAACCCTTTCCTCTCCAACTTGATTTTTAGTCATGGTGATTCATTGCAGCAATAGAAACCCTAACTAAGACATTTGCTAACAAACCAGCCCCAGGAATTTACCTGCTTTTGCCTCCCCAGCACCAGGATTACAGATACCTATCACAGTGTGTGGTGATTTGAATAGGTTTGGCCCCCATAGATTCATGTGTTTTAATGCTTGGCCATAGGGAGTGGCACTATTAGGAAGTTGGCCTTATTTCAGTAGGTGTGGCATTGTTAAAGGAAGTGTGTCACTGTGGGTGTAGGCTTGAGGCTCCTAGTGCTCAAGCTCTGCCCTGTGTGGAACAGTCTCTCCCTGTTGCCTTTGGATCAAGATGTAGAACTCTAAGACTGTCAGTACATTGCCTTTCCTCTCTGTGCTGGTTTGAATGGAAATGAAGCCCATAGGCTCATAGGGAGTAGCACTACTAGGAGATGTGGCCTTGTTGGAGTAATTGTTGTCTTGCTGGACGAAGTATGTCACTAGGAGTAGCTTTGAGGTTTCACTTGTTCAAGCCAGACCTAGTGCCACTTTCTTTTTCTACTGTAGCCAGAGGTAGAACTCTTAGCTATCTCTCCTACATCATGTCCGAATGCCACCATGTTTCTTGCCATGACGATAATGGACTAAATCTCTGAACCTGTAATTCAGTCCCAATTAAATGCTTTTCTTTGTAGGAGTTGCCATGGTCATGGTGTGTTGCAGTAAATCTCCTCCCATATAAGCCCTGGCAGTGAAAACACAACACAGTTAATATGATTTCATGCTGTGTGCCTAGATTGGGCAGATCTACCACTTCACTACCATCTTCCACATCTAATAAGACCCCTTAGAACTTGCTGTTTCTCCAGGCCATGTACTTCTGCTCCACTTTTCTTCTTCTTTGTCTTCCTCCTCCTCTGCATCCTCTCTCTCTTCCATTTTATCCTTCTCCCCCTCCTTCTGCCTCACCTTCCCTTTTATCTTCCCAATCATCAGCTCTCCTTTATTTTACAAATTAAGGTGGGAAGCAGGTTTACAGAAAATCTCCTGAGTGCTGACTCATTCCTTGTTCACAACCACTCACAGGAGAATGGAATTAACATCAAATATAATTAGCCCCAGGGCTATCCACAACAATGGTGTCTCTTCACAATGCACCATTTAGGTAATTTTGAAATCTTATTTTAAGAAACAGGAAGTGATGTAGGTTAGCTTCCTCTTTTTCTCTTTCTCACTAGTAACACCTATCTCGTAGCCCTCATCTCTAGCAGAGTGATTCAAACTTTCTGTAGGAAAGCTTGAAGCCTCAAAAAGACAAGAAGTCAGCAACTAGCTTTGACAGTCATTCATTGTATTATTTGTTAATCTATTCTCTTATATATTATACCTCAACCACAGTTTCATCTCCCTTTCTCTGACCCTATCTTCTGCCTCCACATCTACTCCTCCGTAGCTGCATGGCTGAAACTGCAGAGTTCTAGTGCTTGCTGGGGTTGGATCATGATGCCCCCTTGTTCTACTACATCATCACTAGTTTTCTGTTTTCAATGTTTTCCTTCACTACCTAAGCTTCACTGTCCCAGAACTTGCTTTGTATAATGACCGTGAACTTAGAGATCTGTATACCTCTGTCTCCTCGGTGCTGGGATTAAATGTGTGTACCACCACACCAAGACCTAAGCTTTTCTTTATCTGGAACTTGCTTTACACCAGGCTGGCTTTGAACTCAGAGATCTGCTTGTCTTTGTCTTATTGGATTAAATGCATGTACCATCATGCCTTGGCCTAAGCTTTTCTTTAATTATTTTCACAAGATCTTTATAAGTTCTAGATTATTCATTCCAGATACAGTCAACTTGACTACCAAGAATAGCTATCACAATCCATTCCTTGCCACTTTGACACACAATCTCCTTATGTCCAAATGAAAACAATAAAAGGTCATAACACCTAGCATGATATAACTGTCCCTTGTTCAACTACAAATACATAAATAATAAGCTTAGCTAGGTGGGATCTTGCTCTGAGGTCACCACTCTCTTAATTGTATTTAATATCTTTGAGCACAGGATTTAGCTCCACTCTACTTCTTGGTGTTCCTTTAATCCTTGAATCATACATTTTGTATTTTTCTTTTCTCAGTTTGCTACATCTGATCAAAACACTCTTCATGAGAGTGAACCACAGGACAGAGTTTTTTGAGACTTCCTTGGTCAATGCAATTAATCTGAATCTCTTCATCTTAGCCTCAGGCAGGCTCTTCAAACACGGGCTAAAAGCAGCCACATTCTTCACCAAAATATCACAAGAATGATCTCTAGGCAACATACTGAAATTCTTCTCTGAAACTTCTTGAGCCAGGCTCTGAGAGTTCAAATCACCCTCAGCACTACTCTCTTTCTTGCTTCTACTAGAATGTCCCTACTAGAAAGCATCCCACTGATTTCTTAATCCAAAGTCCTCAAATCCACATTCCTCCAAAAAAATCATGGTCAGGCCCATCCCAGCAAAACCCTAATCACTAGTACCAATTTCTGTCTTAGGGTTTTATTGCTGTGAAGAGACACTATGACCAAGGCAACTCTTATAAAGGCTAACATTTAATTGGGGCTGGCTTACAATTTGAGAGGGTTAGTCAGTTATCATCATGGCAGGAAGCTTGGCAGCATGCAGACAGACATAGTGTTGGAGGAGCCAAGAGTTTTACATCAGAAGGCAGCCAGGAGAAGACTGTCTTCCTTGAGCAGCCAGGAGGAGGGTCTCTTCCTCACTGGATGGAGCCTGATCATAGGAGGCTTCAATCCCCCCTCACAGTGACATACTTCTTCCAATGAAGCCACATCTCCTAATAATGTCATTTCAGATGGCTAAGCATTCAAACACATGATTCTATAGAGGAAAGCAAACCTATTAAAACCACCACAATGACAGACTCCTAATATTCACAATGCTAGTAACCAATCTAACATCTGGCTAGAAAACAAATGAGAGGCCTGTGTATAAAATGTCTAAATATCTGCACAGTGGAGGTAAAAATAACGAGGAGCAAACATGGAGACTGAGAAGCTTATTTCTTCTGGCTACAAAAAGAAATTTTACCTTTCCCTTTATTACAGAATTTACACAGAAGACTTAGAATGGTAAGGCCTTTCATAGCCTCCTTGAAATGTACTTGAGTCTGTATTTAGTGTTTTTATTTTTTTCCCTTGAGACATGATCCAATTCTGATGTCTAACTTGCTGGTTGCTGAAATCAGTATGTAGGCAAGGAAGACCTTAAATTCTCTTTCATTCTACTTAAAGATTTATTTTTATATGTATGAGTGTTTTGCCTAAAGGCATGGGAGTGCACTGCATGTGTACAGTGCATGTAGAAACCAGAAGAGAGCAAAAGAAACCCTGGAACTTGGGTTACACATAATTTTGCCCACAATGTAGGTTCCAAAAACCAAACCCTAAGCTCTGCAAAACAACAAGTGCTTTTGTCCACTGAGCTACCTCTCCTACTCCAACCTTAAATTATTGATCTTCCTGCTATGCAGGAAGCAGGTGCAGCCCTATGGGCCAAGATGTTTACTGCCTTGCCCGCGCAGAGCATGCACAGTGAGGCTGCATGCGTGGGCTGCCTGACAGGCTGGACTGTTCCTCGTAATCCGGACCTGCCAGCCTATCAGTGACCGACTTGAGCTCGTGCCTGAGAGTGTGTGATTCTGATTGGATGAGGTGGGGTGGAGCGAGATGAGGTTAGCGCAATGAGTATAGGAATAGCCCTTGCCCTATGTAGAAGCTAGCCTTTGAAAGAGAAGCTGTTGTAAGTGAAGTTGTTGTTACTCTTGCCAAAGTGGAGAGAGCTGTAAGAAAAAAGGCCACAAGTAAAAGGAGAAGCTGTTGTGTGAACCTGACTTGGTGTCCGTGTTGTTCTTGTCTTTCCGGCTTGAAGTACCTGCGACACTGCCACTACATTCTGAATACTGGAATTATAGTAGTGCGCTCTGACCTTACCAGTGCCCTGACCCTAGACTATCTCTCAAAGACTTCCTTGAATGGGACAGTGAGATGATCCAATGGGGAAAGGCTCTCACTATCAAGACAAGGACTAGAATTTTTATCAAGGCAAACATTTAATTAGGGCTAGCTGACAGTTTCTGAGGTTTAGTCTATTATCATCATGGTGGGAAGCATGACAGCATGCAGGCAGACATGGTGCTGGAAGAGCCAAGATATCTACATCCCTGGGACGCACATGGATAATGGGACAATTGACTCCCACCTCTGACCTCTATATAGGCACCATTGTTCATGTGTGCATGCATATACACACGCATAGACACACACACACAGACACACACACACACACACACACACACACACACACACAGACACAGCAGAGAAACAAACAAAATGTTAAAAATCAACTTGAATGCTGAGGGTTAGCAACCCTATTTTTCAGATTCTAGGAGTAGTTAGGAGATTGTTTTGGTGACAGCTTACCTGTGGTTTCAATTTTCCTTTTTTTGTCAAAAAGACAAGTTTATTAGTCATTTATATAAAAGCAGCTAACTAGTACAGAGTGTTATATTATCAGGTAAACTTAGAATGAACTCTATATTAGATTAACTGTCAAATCTTTATATTATTATGCATTTATTCTGTGTGTGTTTGTGTGTGTGTGTGTGTGTTATGGATTCGTGTGTATGTGAAGACCAGAGGACAACTTGTAGGAGTCAGTTCATGTGAGTCATGGAGATTGAACTTTGGTCATTAGGTATGTTGGTTTTTGTTGATGTTATTGTTGCTTCCTGACTTGACACGAACTTAGACTTCAGGGAGAAGGGAATCTCACTTGAGAAATTGCCTCTCTCAGATTAACCTGTAAGCAAGTCTGTTGAGGCATTTTCTTGATTAATGAGTAATATAGAAAGGCTCAACTCACTGTGGGTGGTGCCATCTATAGGGATGGTCTTGTGCTGTATAAGAAGCAGGCTGAGCAAGCCAACCAGTAAGCAGCGCTCCTCCATGTCTCACTTCCCATCTTGACTTTCCTTCATGATGAACTATAGATGGTAAGCTGAAAGAAGCTCTTTGTCCCGAAACTGGTTTTGATCATGGTGTTTATCATGGCAATGGAAACCTAAGACAATAGGTTTGCCAGTAAGCATCTTTACCTGTTGAGCTAATTCTTTGGCCCGTGATGCTAATAAATCTTATTTGAGGACAATTAATTTTTCCCTTCAAAAATGAATGAAAAAAGATGTGCTTGCTTGGCTTTATAAAGGGTGAGATTTCTATTGTTGAAGTTTCTCAGTGGTTGTCTTCAGTGTTCACCCTGTGTTGATGACATTTGTGTAGTAATAAAACTATTGTCCCTACCTTTGTGTCCAGCGCTCCTAGACTAGAGACAGTTTGTTTCAACTGCACTTCTCCAACATATCTTTTTATTTAGACAAACACCATTCCTAATGAATTGGAAGATGAGGCTTAAGTAAAGGATTCACAGATTTTCAGGGTTCTCAGTCAAATGTAGTGTGATGGTGAGGGCTGGATCTGTTTCACCACAGTCACCCCTTGTAACAGGATGTGTGTATATGTCCACACCAATGCATCCTCCTGTATCCTAATCTTCCTCCATTAGCACCATAGCTGCCTTTGAGGGATGTGATATAGTCTCTGGAGGTGTACAGGCTACTCTTGAGAATGGTCTTGGAAATAAGTTGTACATAGGCGCTGATCTCCTAGAAGGGGCATTCTGGAGTCATACATACTGGAAAGGTTGCCTCCCCTTATGGGCAAAGATTCTGGGTGTATGCATGGCCCTGGAACTGGAAACTCCTAGGCTTGCAGAAAGGCATGGTGGAGGAGGGACAACATGAAGCTTCAGTGGGGTCTGAGGTCTTAGTCCAGGACTAGGAACAGAGTGCTTGTTCCCTTATGTTGGACTCAGGATAAATAGTGAATGTGGGAGACAGAGCTAGACCTTACCCTCTTACTTCCTGCTCTAAAGGTACCCAGTTATTGTCAATAGTTGAGTGTGTGTCTTCCTCTATGGCCAGCTTTATGTGTCAGTGTGGCTGGTCTGTAGAGTCCAGATATGTAGTCAAAGATTATTCTGGATTTTTCTGGGAATGTTTTTTGGAGTGGAGTTGCAATTCATATTGGTGAATTTTAAGTGAAGCTGATGATGCTCTACAATACAGAGAGCCTCTTATAATTAAAGTAATGCCCTATTATAAAAAATGATCCCAATCAACCCACCCCAGGTTCAAATGGATGGACCCTGGACTGGAACTGCAGGCCTTCCAAGGCTTCTGATTCTCCCCTCCAGAAGAGATGGGAATTTATGATTGCACAATCTTTCCTAATTGCACAAACCAACCCCTTAAGATTCCCTGGACTCCTCATCCCTCGCCTTCCTTTCCTCACCTTCTTTTCCCTCACCCTCTTCCTCATTCCCTTTAGATTTAAAATATATATGTGGGGAATGCTATTCATACATAAACATATAGCTACACACCTTGGTGTTTGTTTCTCTGGAGAATCCCAATACACCTTAGCATCCTTTTCCTCCATGAATATCTTCTAGTATATCTGCTCAAACACAAACACTTGAGATTCTCTTGCCCTGAGATCTGAGATTTGCTTTGTTCTCTTGGCATCTTCTTTCCATGACAGAATCTGCACTTTAACTGCAAGAGTGAAATAAAGCACTCAGCACTGCTCCTGGCTGTGTCAGTGCTTGATAAATACTAATGCATCGTTACCTGGGCATGCAAGGGGACCACCATATAGAACCCTGCACACTGTATTCAGAGGTGGTTGCTTCTCCCTTTCTTCTGGATGTGAGCCCCATGGGTCCTGCAACTCTTCAGAGTGTCCTTATACAGTGACAAGTCACTTTCGGTTGTAACACAGTGTTATGGTTTGAATCGGAAATGTCCCCCTAAGGGCTCATGTTTTGGATGCTTGGCTCCCAGCTGATAGTGTTGTTTGAGGGGATTTCTGAAAATTGAGAGGGAGTAGAAGTGGGTCACAAGGGGCTGAGGAGATGGCTCAGTGTTAAGTGCTTGCAGTGTATGTATGAGGACCCAAGTTCAGATCTCTAGAAACCCACATAAATGCCATATGGTGGTGACTCACCTACAATTCCAGCCGCACAAGGTAAAGTCCTCAGAGCAAGCTGGTTAAGTGAGAATAGCCACATCTTCAAGACCCTACCTCAGTGAATAAGGTAGATGAATAAGATAATTTTCAACATCAACCTTAGGCACACACAGCCACAGCTACACAGCTACATATCCACACAGCCACACAGCCACACAGCCACACACACACAGAATACATATAAAAGGTGCGTGCTAACAGGGATATGCACACACACATGTATACTCAGGCTTGAACAGACACAAGATGTGCACTAACACACACACACACACACACACACACACACACACACACACACACACAGTCATGAGAAATGGAAAAAGAAAAACAAAGTAGATCATAAGGGATTGGTTCTTGGGGGTTATAGTATCGCTCTTCCTGTATCCATCTGCTTCCTGACTGCTGTAACACACACATCTGTCTTCTGCTACAGGCTCCTACCACTGTGGTGTTCTGCTCAAGTATATGGGGCCAAGAAATTGTGAACTGAGACCCAAGAGCTAACATAAATCTTTGCCTCCTTAAGTTATTTCTGTCAGGTACATGATCACATAGATGACAAGAGTAATGAACATATAGGCCATAATTCGGGAATTAGAAATGTCTGGAACCCAGTGAAAAACAAACCTTTAGATTTGATTTCTAAGTTTTGCATCTTTCCCTTGCTCAGCAAGGATTTGCTGTGGACTGGAAACTTTGTGTGTGTGTGTTGTGTTCAAATTCTTCACACCCCATATTTTTTGTCCATCTTCTCCTCTTCCTCTCTTCTGGCCTCTTCTGTGGTTTCTGTTGAGTTCTGGCTTGCAGTGGAAGGATCAACAGCAGACAACAGGAATGCTTTTCATAACTGAATGCTACCCATACTTCCTGAATCTGGAAAAATTCAACAAGAGCTCTTTCTTTCATGGAGGTTTGCAAAGAATCTTTGGGATGTCTTCCAACCACTAGGAACTTCCCACCTGTATTTCCCTTGACAAGAATGATGACCTCACTTCCAGCTGGCTGCTTTCCCGTTATGCAGCCTCTGGGAATGTGCTTCTCTCACCTGAGTTCTGACCCCTTCCCAGTTGGCTCAATTGGACAAGTCCCAAGAAAACAGGCTGGTTGTTTCTTTCCTATAGTCCACATCTGGCCCACTCAGGTCTTCTTGCCTCCAGGAACTCTGGGAGTTCTGGCCACCCTCAATGCAGCCACTTCTCTTTTAGCTCATCCATCAGTAGCTAGACAACCTGTGTCTCCTTTTAGATGCCTTAGGGGGAATCAGGTGTGGTTCATCAGGTCCCCGTGCTCTTCATACACACCGAAGCCAGAGAATGCTTGTTTAATTTTCTGAGTAGTCTTGTAGGAACATTTTTTTTCACACTCTGAAATGTATAGGAGTACCCAAAACTTTTTTACCCTGTTGGTACTTACACATAAACAGTTTTCAGCTAAGAAGTAGCTGTCAAATCCTTTTAACTCACCACACATTGACCTTGCATCTTGAATCTTCAAATTGGACAAAATGTCTCAGAGTTTAGTTACTGTTTTCTGTATTACTTTTGTTGAAAACTAGATTGTTCCTGGTGACGTTTGTGTGCTATATTCTTGGCATGTTGGGAATTCTTACATTATCTAAACTTGCAATTTGTCATCTTGTTACATCAGCTATGACTTTTATCCTCCCTGACCCATTCTTCCCTCCCTCCCTCCCTCCCTCCCTCCCTCCTTCCTTCTTTTTTTGGATACATATATCTCTGGTTGGCCTGGAGCTCCCTATGTACACCAGGCTGTCCTCGAACTTACATAAACACTCCTGCTTATTGAGCACTGGGATTAAGAGCATATACATCACAACCCAACTTTTCTTATAAAAATTAACATTTATTTTTATTGTGTATGAGTGTTTTGCCTCCATGCATACGTGTGTGTGTGTGTGTGTGTGTGTGTGTGTGTGTGTGTGTGTGTGTGTATAACATGCATGAAGTGCCCAAGGAAACCAGAAGAGTGTGTCAGATCCCTGGGAACTGGAATTACTCTTAGTGAACTGTCATATCATGAGTGTTTGGGTGTTTGGATCAACCCCAGATCCTCCAGAAGAGCAAGAGCCCTTAACCACTGAGTCATCTCTCCAGCCCCATTATTCTGCTTGTTACTATCATTTAAGACTAAGCCACTTTGCTAGGTATGGTGGTGAACACCTTTAATTCCAGCACTTGGGAGGCAGAGGCAGGTGGATTTCTGAGTTCGAGGCCAGCCTGGTCTACAGAGTGAGTGCCAGGACAGCCAGGGCTACAAGAGAAACCCTGTCTCGAAAAACCCAAAAACCCACCTCCGCCCAAAAAGACTAAGCCACAGTGTTTCATAGTATGAATGTTATACTTTATTTAAATCTCCCACTGTCAGTCATTCATGCTACCTCTAACTTTTATTTATTAAAAACAAGGCACAAAGGTTTGTTCAAAGATCTTATCTGTGTGCACATCTTTGGACTGATTATAGTACAGATTCTTAGAAATATTTCTGAATTACAGAATAAATACAAATGAAATTTGGAATGCTGCCCAATTACTATTGCCAGAGCAATGCTTCCGTAACTTCTTGATGACACATGTGTTAGTGTTTTTACCAGTCAGATCAAGTTCTTTCCCTTCTTGTTTCAATTGACATTTTTCCAGATAACCTGAGAATCCTTTTGTCTGTCTTTATCAGCCACTAGTAAGTCCTTTGCAGAGAATTTACCTTATAAGAATTTGGCACGTTTCCATTGGCTAACTTCTTTTTTTCCCTGTTTATTTCTTGGTGCTTTTATTACATTGTGGATGTTTAGCCAGATCACACTTGTCAAGCTGTGTTCCTTGAAGCTTCTGTGCAGCTGTGGGAAGAGGGAAGCAGAACAGCTAGGGACTTGGTTCTCTCCTTTCATATCATCCAGTTTTCCTTTACCCCTCTCAGAAGTTAGAAAGCATTTATAAGGTTGTGTTTGAAAAATTTAAAGAAAGGTTGGATTGCTAAACATAATGTTTACTAGATCATCTCTAAGTGTCACCACTACTGTTATTATAATCTTCAATTCTATGAATTTAATAATTCTCTAGTCATTCTGAGATAGAGAATGACCTTGGGGTTTAGGCTTCTACCAATGGATTTGGGAAGGACACAGTTATTCCAACCACAGTGTATCTGCTGATATTCAATCTATTTTCTGTTCTATACTTTCTCTGTACAAATCATAATCTTAGTGGAGCAGAAAACTCAAGGCTCCAAAGAAAATCAGGTCTTTACATGAGGGCCCATGCATGCACATCATATCCCTTCTTCCAGCTCTTCCCACCAATGTCCTGCACACCCTTAAAGGCACAGACCTAACACACCTCTTCATGCACAGTGTTTTCTGACCAATAATTTTCTTTCTAAACTCCCACAAGGGGCAGAGAGACAGCCCAGAGCCCTGCTGCATAATCCTGACAACCTGAGTTCCACTCACAGCCCATAGTAAAAGAGAACTGACTCCCAAGATGTCCTGTGACCTCCATGGGGCACTGTTGCATGTGCATGCCTGCACTCACACGTCATACATGCATGTGCACATGCATGCATGCAAGCAAACACACACCAATAATAAGAAAAATGTATACCAACTCCCATAGTAAGGGGAATAGCATCATCTTTGGTAGATTCCCTCCTCTTGAAGGATAGAGATGAGGAAAGGCTGCAAACCACGCCCTGGTGGCTGCCGCACTCACCTCATTCAGCTCTCACCCAGAGCTCCGAGGCCAGGGTTAGTGTTCTCATGTGATAGATGATGGAACTGAGGCGGAGAATCCTTAGAATTAAATCATTCAGTGCACTGTATAGACACACACACACACACACACACACACACACACCTATACCTTTTATAAAGTTGATTGTAGCCCTTTGCAAACACTTTTCCCTTTCTGGATCAGAATCTAACTTGGTAGTGAGGGTCTTTCTTACTGTTTTTTTTTTTTTTTTTGTTGTGGTTGCTTTAACAAAGAAAAAGACAATGAGTTTGGGAGGTGGTTAAGCTTTGAGTAGGACTGGTGCCCTTATAAATCACATTTTCTTTTCTTTTCTTTTTTTTTTAAAGATTTATTTATTTATTATATGTAAGTACACTGTAGCTGTCTGTCTTCGGACGCACCAGAAGAGGGCATCAGATCTCATTACGGATGGTTGTGAACCACCATGTGGTTGCTGGGATTTGAACTTCGGACCTTTGGAAGAGCAGTCGGGTGCTCTTACCCACTAAGCCATCTCACCAGCCCATAAATCACATTTTCAAAGCAAGCCAGCTGCATGAGGACACAGGAAGGAGGCACCATCTTTGAGGGTCTTAACTTAGCACCTTGATCTTAGACTTCTAAGCCTCCAGAACCATGTGAGGCATAATTGGTGTTTGTAAGCAGCAATCCTGTTGATGCTATTTTTATTAACTTGTCTCAAACAGACAGGGCAGATGTCTTCATTTGGGCTTTATTGTTGTGAAGCCATTCCCCCACCCCATGACTAATACAGCTTTTATAAAAGCAAAAACTAGCTTACAGTCTCAGGGATTTAGTCCATGATCATCAAGGCAGGAAGAGTGGCAGCATGCAGGCATGGTGCTGGAGTTGTTGAGAGTTCTATATCTTGGTCTGAAGGCAGCCAGGAGGAAATTCTGATTCCACTGGCCAGACTTGAGCATATATATGAGACTTCAAAGCCCCATCTCCACACTGACACACCCCTCTAACAAGGCCACACCTCCTCTGGTAAGGCCACGCCTCCAATCGTGCCACTTCCCAAGGGCTATATTCAAATCACCTCAGCAAAGCATTGTATTTTTTAAGAGTTCTGATACTCACTTTCTAAGTCTGACTGAGTGCCTACTCTGTTTTTAGCACACTGCCAAGTGCTCACACAGCTGTGCACGAGATGAAGGAGGTTCCTGACATCTTAGGCTTGAGATGACAGTAGGTAAACAAATCATTGTGATACTATGTATGCTTGATACCTCAACTTGGCACATGCTGGAATCAACTGAGAGGAGCTAATTGCATTTAAGAAGATGTCTGCATAAGATGGAGCTGTAGGCAAGCCTGTAAGTCCAGCCCATTGTGAGTGGGGCTATCTCTGGGCTGGCCTGGGTTCTTTAAGAAAACAGGCCAAACAAGATTTGGAGAGCAAGCCAGTAAGCAGCACCCTCCATGGCCTCTGCATCAGGTCCTGCTGGCAGGGTCCTGCCTTGCTTGAGTTCCTGCCCTGACTTCCTTTGATGATGACTGGAAATGTTGAAGCATAAGCTGAATAAATCCTTTCCTTTCCAAGTTTTTAGTTTATTGTGTTTCATCACAGCAATAGCAACCCTTACTAAGAAACACTCATCAAGGGTCATAAAATCCACATGTTATTTGAAGGGCACGGTGAGGAAATGATGGTCAGAAGTTAGCATGCTGGAGTTGTGTGGGTGGGCTCTGCAGGACTTGCTCCATAACTAATAGAGCCCATGATACTCAGGCATATTTACATACTGATGACCTAGGCAGAGACGAGATTAACATTAGAATTTTGTTGGATGTTTTCTGTATGGCTCGACTACTTGACTATCTCCCAAACACCCTTGTACTCCTTCCTTCCCTTCCCTTCCTTCTTTCCTTCTTTCCTTCTTTCCTTCTTTCCTTCTTTCCTTCCTTCCTTCCTTCCTTCCTTCCTTCCTTCCTTCCTTCCTTCCTTTCTTTCCTTCCTTCCTTTCTCAGTATTTTCTCTTCCTCCTTTACTTCCCCTTCTTCTTCTTCTTCTTCCTCCTTCTCCCCCTCCTCCCCCTCCTTCCCCTTCTCCTCTTTCTTCTTCATAATCAAACATTTAAGGAGAATAGTTAATCCTCTGTGTGGCTCTTTCTCACCGCCCCCTTCACTCTACGTTGAGAACCTGCCTTCAACTAATTATTCTATGTGTATGAGTATTTCCCCTGCATTGATGGATGTGCACCACATGTGTACTTAGTGTCCTGGAAGGCTGAAAGAAGGATCTGGGTCTCCCACAACTGGAGTTGTGGTTGGTTGTGAGTGACCATGTAGTAGGCACCAGAAATTGCACCCAAGTCCTCTGGAAGAGCAGCCAGTGCTCCTAGCTGTGGAGCTGCCATCTCTCCAGCCAAGTGCCTTCTCTTTCTCTCTCTTTTTTAAAAACAATCTTTTATTAGATATTTTCTTCATTTACATTTCAAATGCTATCCCGAAAGCCCCTATACTCTCCCCTCCCCCATCCTGCTCCCCAAGTGACCCACTCCTGCTTCCTGATCCTGGCATTCCCCTATACTGGGGCATATAATCTTTGCAAGACCAAGGGCCTTTCTTCCCAATGATGGCCGACTAGGCCATCCTCTGCTACATATGCAGTTAGAGACATGAGCTCTGGGGGTACTGGTTAGTTCATATTGTTGTTCCTACTATAGGGTTGTAGACCCCTTCAGCTCCTTGGGTACTTTCTCTAGCTCCTCCATTGGGGGTCCTGTATTCCATCCAATGGATGACTGTGAGCATCCACTTCTTTATTTGCTAGGCACTGGCATAGCCTCACAAGAGACAGCTATATCAGGGTCCTTTCAGGAAAATCTTGCTGGCATATGCAATAGTGTCTGCATTTGGTAGCTGATTATGGGATGGATCCCCAGGTGGGGCAGTGTCTTAGTCAGGGTTTCTATTCCTGCACAAACATCATGACCAAGAAGCAAGTTGGGGAGGAAAGGGTTTATTCGGCTTACACTTCCATGCTGCTGTTCATCACCAAAGGAAGTCAGGACTGGAACTCAGACAGGTCAGGGAGCAGGAGCTGATACAGAGGCCATGGAGGGATGTTCTTTATTGGCTTGCCTCCTCTGGCTTGCTCAGCCTACTCTCTTATAGAACCCAAGACTACCAGCCCAGGGATGATCCCACCCACAAGGGGCCTTTCCCCCTTGATCACTAATTGAGAAAATGCCTTACAGTTGGATCTCATGGAGGCATTTCCTCAACTGAAGCTCCTTTCTCTGTGATAACTCCAGCTGTGTCAAGTTGACACACAAAACCAGCCAGTACAATTGACCCCTTGTCAACTTGACACACAAACACATCACTAGTAAGCCTCAACCCTTACATTCTTATTCATCCCCAAGATCTAAATAACTTTAAAAGTCCCACAGTCTTTACATATTCTTAAAATTTCAATCTCTTTAAAATATCCATCTCTTTTAAAATCCAAAGTCTTTTTACAATTAAAAGTCTCTTAACTGTGGGCTCCACTAAAACAGTTTCTTCCTTCAAGAGGGAAAATATCAGGGCACAGTCACAATCAAAGCAAAAATCAATCTCTAACCGTCCAACGTCTGGGATCCAACTCACGATCTTCTGGGCACCTCCAAGGGCTTGGGTCACTTCTCCAGCCATGCCCTTTGTAGCACACACGTCGTCCTCTGGGCTCCAGATGCCTGTACTCCACTGCTGCTGCTGCTCTTGGTGGTCATCTCGTGGTACTGGCATCTCCAAAACACTGCATGACCCCTTCAGTCCTGGGCCTGCAATTACAACTGGGGCTGCACCTTCACCAATGGCCTTCCATGGCCTCTCACAGTGCCGAGCCTGAGCTGCTGTGTGACCCCTTCATGCCTTCAAAACCAGTACCACCTGGGTGACCCTTACACATTACCAAGTCCCACTGCAGAAGGAGTACAACCTTGCCTATCTCTGGAACACAGCCTCTTTGTGCTTTCAGAAAATACTTCCCAGAAGATGTCACCTCAACGATGCTGGTCTCTTCTTAATCACCGCTAATTTCTTAGCTCCAGCTAACCAGCATCAATAGTCCCAGTAATGCAAAGTTTTTGCTTTAGTAGTTCTGGTATCTTGTTAATCACAGCTGATTCTTCAGTCCCAGCTAACCAGAACTACAAAATCTTCACAATAAAAACAGCAATGGCCCTGAAGAGAGTCTTTAATTTTCCCCCTGAAATTTCACAAACCAGGCCTCCATCTTCTGCACTGTTCTCAGCATTATCTTCCAAGCTCCTACACAACATCTGACAGAGCTCTTAACAACGAATGGATCTTCAAGCCCAAAGTTCCAAAGTCCTTCCACAGTCCTCCCCAAAACATGGTCAGGTTGTCACAGGAATACCCCACTCTGCTGGTACCAATTTGTCTTAGTCAGGGTTTCTATTCCTGCACAAACATCATGACCAAGAAGCAAGTTGGGGAGGAAAGGGTTTATTCGGCTTACACTTCCATGCTGCTGTTCATCACCAAAGGAAGTCAGGACTGGAACTCAGACAGGTCAGGGAGCAGGAGCTGATACAGAGGCCATGGAGGGATGTTCTTTATTGGCTTGCCTCCTCTGGCTTGCTCAGCCTACTCTCTTATAGAACCCAAGACTACCAGCCCAGGGATGATCCCACCCACAAGGGGCCTTTCCCCCTTGATCACTAATTGAGAAAATGCCTTACAGTTGGATCTCATGGAGGCATTTCCTCAACTGAAGCTCCTTTCTCTGTGATAACTCCAGCTGTGTCAAGTTGACACACAAAACCAGCCAGTACAGGCAGTCTCTGGATGGTCATTCTTTCTGTCTCAACTCCAAACTTTGGCTCTGTAACTCCTTCCATGGGTATTTTGTTCCTCATTCTAAGGAAGGGTAAAGTGTCCACACTTTGGTCTTCCTTCTTCTTAAGTTTCATGTGTATTGCAAATTGTATCTTGGGTATTCTAAGTTTCTGATGTACTACTATCCACTTATCAATGAGTGCATATCATGTGAGTTTTTTTTTTTTGTGGGTTACCTCACTCAGGATGATATCCTCCAGATCCATCCGTTTGCCTAAGAATTTCATAAATTCATTGTTTTTAATAGCGGAGTAGAACTCCATTGTGTAAATGTGTCACAATTTCTGTATCCATTCCTCTGTTGAGGGACATTTGGGTTGTTTCCAGCTTCTGGCTATTATAAATAAGGCTGCTATGAACATAGTGGAGCATGTGCCCTTATTACCAGTTGGAACATCTTCTGGGTATATGCCCAGGAGAGGTATTGCTGGATCCTCCGGTAGTACTATGTCCAATTTTCTGAGGAACCACCAAACTGATTTCCAGAGTGGTTATACAAGCTTGCAATCCTACAAATGGAGGAGTATCCCTCTTTCTCCACGTCCTCGCTAGCATCTGCTGTCACCTGAATTTTTGATCTTAGCCATTCTGACTAGTGTGAGGTGGAATCTCAGGGTTGTTTTGATTTGCATTTCCCTGATGATTAAGGATGTTGAACATTTTTTCAGGTGCTTCTCAGCCATTCGGTATTCCTCAGTTTAGAATTCTTTGTTTAGCTCTGCACCTCATTTTTAATGGGGTTATTTGATTTTCTGGAGTCCAGCTTCTTGAGTTCTTTGTATATATTGGATATTAGTCCCCTATCAGATTTAGGATTGGTAAAAATCCTTTCCCAATGTTGGTGCCCTTTTTGTCTTATTGACAGTGTCTTTTGCCTTACAGAAGCTTTGCAATTTTATGAGGTCCCATTTGTCTATTCTCGATCTTACAGCACAAGCTATTGATGTTCTGTTCAGGAATTTTCCCCCGTGTCCATACCTTCGAGGTTTTTTGCCACTTTCTCCTCTATAAGTTTTACTGTCTCTGGTTTCATGTGGAGTTCCATGATTCACTTAGACTTTAGCTTTGTACCAGGAGATAAGGGATCAATTCGCATTCTTCTACATGATAACCGACAGTTGAGCCAGCAGCATTTGTTGAAAATGTTGTCTTCTTTTCACTGGATCATTTTAATTCCTTTGTCAAAGATCAAGTGAACATAGATGTGTGGGTTCATTTCTGCATCTTCAATTCTATTCCATTGATCTCCCTGTCTGTCGCTGTACCAGTTTCATGGAGTTTTTATCACAATTGCTCTGTAGTATAGCATGAGGTCAGGCATGGTGATTCCCCCAGAGGTTCTTTTATTGCTGAGAAGAGTTTTTGCTATCCTAGGTTTTTTGTTATTCCAGATGAGTTTGCAAATTGCCCTTTCTAACTCAGTGAAGAATTGAGTTGGAATTTAGTTGGGGATTGAATTGAATCTGTAGATTGCTTTTGGCAAGATAGCCATTTTGACTATATTAATCCTGCCAATCCATGAGCATGGGAGATCTTCCTATCTTCTGAGATTTCTTTGATTTCTTTCTTCAGAGACTTGAAGTTCTTATCATACAGATATTTCCTTCCTTAGTTAGAGTTACACCAAGGTATTTTATATTATTTGCGACTATTGTGAAAGGTGTTATTTACCTAATTTTTTTCTCAGCCTGTTTATTCTTTGTGCAGAGAAAGGCCACTGATTTGTTTGAGTTAATTTTATATCCAGATACTGCACTGAAGCTGTTTATCAGGTTCAGGAGTTCTCTGGTAGAAATTTTTGGATCAGTTATATATACTATCATATCACCTGCAAATAGTGATGTTTTGACTTCTTCCTTTCCAATTTGTATCCCCCTGATCTCCTTTTGTTGTCTAATTGCTCTGGTTAGGACTTCAAGCACTATATTGAATAGGTAGGGAGAAAGTGGACAGCCTTGTCTAGTCCCTGATTTTAGTGGGATAGCTTTAAGTTTCTCTCCATTTAGTTTGATGTTGTCTATGGGTCTGCTATATATTGCTTTTATTATGTTTAGGTATGGGCCTTGAATTCCTGATCTTTCCAAGACTTTTATCATGAATTTGGATTTGGTCAAATGCTCTCTCAGCATCTTATGAGATGATCATGTGGTTTTTGTCTTTGAGTTTGTTTATATAGTGGATTATGTTGATGGATTTCCATATAATAAACCATCCCTGCATCCCTGGGATGAAGCCTACTTGATCATGATGGATGATCGTTTTGATGTGTTCTTGGATTCGGTTTGCAAGGATTTTATTGAGTATTTTTGCATTGATATTCATAAGGGAAATTGATCTGAAGTTCTCTTTCTTTATTCGGTCTTTGTGTGGTTTAGGTATCAGAGTAATTGTGGCTTCATAGAGCAAATTGGGTAGAGTACCTTCTGTTTCTATTTTTTGGAATAGTTTGAGGAGAATTGGAATTAGGTCTTCTTTGAAGGTCTGATAGAACTCTGCTCTAAACCCATCTGGCCTTTTCTGGTTGGGAGACTATTAATGACTGCTTCTATTTCTTTAGGGGAAATGGGACTGTTTAGATTGTTAATCTGATCCTGATTTAACTTTGGTACATGGTATCTGTCTAGGAAATTGTCCATTTCATCCAGGTTTTCCAGTTTTGTTGAGTATAGCCTTTTGTAGTAGGATATGATGGAGTTTTGGATTTTCTCAGGTTCTTATTATGTCTCCTTTTTCATTTCTGATTCTGTTAATTAGGATACTGTCCCTGTGCCCTCTAGTGAGTCTGGCTAAGGGTTTATCTATCTTGTTGATTTTCTCAAAGAACCAGCTCCTGGTTTGGTTGATTCTTTGTATAGTTCTTTTTGTTTCCACTTGGTTGATTTCAGCCCTAAGTTTGAGTACTTCCTGTCCTCTACTCCTCTTGGGTGAATTTGCTTCCTTTTGTTCTAGAGCTTTTAGGTGTGCTGTCAGGCTATTTTATGCTCTCTCTAGTTTCTTTTTGGAGGCACTCAGAGCTATGAGTTTTCCTCTTTGAAATGCTTTCATTGTGTTCCATAAGTTTGGGTATTTTCATTAAACTCTAAAAAGTCTTTAATCTCTCTCTTTAATTCTTCCTTGACTAAGGTATCATTGAGTAGAGTGTTGTTCAGCTTCCACGTGAATGTTGGCTTCATAGTATTTATGTTGTTACTGAGGATCAGCCTTAGTCTGTGGTGATCTGATACAATGCATGGGATAGTTTCAATATTTTGGTATCTGTTGAGGCCTGTTTTATGACAGGCCTGTTTTATGGTCAATTTTGGAGAAGGTACCATGAGGTGCTGAGAAGAAGGTATATCCTTTTGTTTTAGGATAAAATGTTCTGTAGATATCTGTTAAATCTATTTGTTTCATAACTTCTGTCAGTTTCAATGTGTCTCTGTTTAGTTTCTGTTTCCAGGATCTGTCCAGTGATGAGAGTGGGATGTTGAAGTCTCCCACTATTATTGTGTGTGGTGCAATGTGTACTTTGAACTTTACTAAAGTTTCCTTAATGGATGTGGATGCCCTTGCATTTGGAGCATAGGTATTCAGAATTGAGAGTTCCTCTTGGAGGATTTTACCTTTGATGCGTATGAAGCGCCCCTCCTTGTCTTTTTTGATAACTTTGGGTTTGAAGTCTATTTTATTCGACATTAGAATGGCTACTCCAGCTTGTTTCTTTGAACCATTTGCTTGGAAAATTGTTTTCCAGCCTTTTACTCTGAGGTAGTGTCTGTCTTTGTCCCTGAGGTGGGTTTCCTGTATGCAAAAAAATGTTGCGTCCTGTTTATGTAGCCAGTCTGTTTGTCTATGTCTTTTTTTGGGTAATTTATTCCATTGATATTAAGAGATATTAAGGAAAAGTAATGATTGCTTCCTGTTATTTTTGGTGTTAGAGTTGGGGTTCTGTTCTTGAGGCCATCTTCTTTTAGTATCTGTTGAGGCCTGTTTTATCCTTTTGTTGAAGGATTACTTTCTTGCTTTTTCTAGGGTGTCATTTCCCTCCTTGTGTTGGAGTTTTCTCTTTATTATCCTTTGAAGGGTGGATTTGTGGAAAGATATTGTGTGAATTTGGTTTTGTCATGAAATACCTTGGTTTCTCCAACTATGTTAATTGAGAGTTTTGCTGGGTATAGTAGCCTGGGCTGGTATTTGTGTTCTCTTAGGGTCTGTATATAATCTGTCCAGGATCTTCTGGCTTTCATAGTCTCTGGTGAGAAGTCTCGTGTAATTCTAATAGGTTTGCCTTTATTTGTTACTTGACCTATTCCCTTTACTGCTTTTAATAATCTGTCTTTATTTAGTGCATTTGTTGTTCTGATTATTATGTGTCGGGAAGAATTTCTTTTCTGGTCCAGTCTATTTGGAGTTCTGTAGGTTTCTTGTATGTTCATGGGCAATCTTTCCTTAGGTTAGGGAAGTTTTCTTCTATAATTTTGTTGAAGATATTTACTGTTTTCTATACCTATTATCCTTAGGTTTGGTCTTCTCATTGTGTCCTTGATTTCCTGTGTGTTTTGGGTTGGGATCTTTTTGCATTTTGCATTTTCTTTGATTGTTGTGTCCATGTTCCCTATGGAATCTTCTGCACCTGAGATTCTTTCTTCCATCTCTTGTATTCTGTTGCTGATGCTCGCATCTATGGTTCCTGATTTCTTTCCTAGGATTTCTATGTCCAGAGTTGTCTTTCTTTGGGTTTTCTTTATTGTTTCTATTTCCATTTTTAGATCTTGGATGGTTTTGTACAATTCCATCACCTGTTTAGTTGTGTTTTCCTGTAATTCTTTAAAGGATTTTTTGTGTTTTCTATTTAAGGACTTCTACCTGTTTAGCAGTGTTTTCCTGTAATTCTTTAAGGACTTCTAAATGTTTAGCAGTATTCTCCTGTATTTCTTAAAGTGAGTTATTAATTCCCTTCTTAAAATCCTCTACCAGCATCATGAGATATGATTTTCAACCTGAGTCTTGCTTTTCAAGTGTGTTGGGGTATCCAGGACTTGCTGTGGTGGACACACTGGGTTCTGATGATTCCAAGTGGTCTTGGTTTCTGTTAGTAAGATTCTTACATTTGCCTTTCGCCATCTGGTAATCTCTGGTGTTAGATGTTCTAGCCGTCTCTGGCTGGAGCTTGTTCCTCCTGTGATTCTGTTAGCCTCTGTCAGCACTTCTGGGAGTCCAACTCTCTCCTGAGTCCCAGTGGTTAGAGCATTCACTGCAGGCAAGCTCTCCTCTTGCAGGGAAGGTGCACAGAAGTCTGGAGCTTAGAACCACCTCCTGAGTCCTGGGGTCAGAGCCCTCCCTGGAGCCCAACTCTCCTCTGGCAGGGAAGGTACCCAGGGGTCTGGGTCTCAGCTCTGTCTCCTGGATGAGGATGAAATCCCGAAGGGACCCTGTCCAAGAAGCTCTGTTGCTTCTGCCACCCATGTGCTCTCCTGCATGCACTGTTCTCCGTAATCCCAAGATCCTGCGTGTGCTAGGGCCCACCTAGTTTGTGCCCAAGATGGCAAGGGGCTGAGGCCACCAGAAGGAATCCCAGCCACTGGTTAGGCAGGTTTCCTTTGTCCCTGTTCCTGCTGGCACAAGACCCTCTGGGTTCTTTTGGAACAGATGTTGCATTCCACTCACCAGTGATCTCAAGATCCTTGGTGTGCTAGGGTGCCTGCACCATGGAGAGTCCTCTGGGGACCTTGGGACCCTCTGCTGAGATCGTGCCCAATATTGAGTGCCTATTCTTTCATGATCTTCTTTCTCCCCGTGAGTATCTTTACCCTGTTGTTTATTGCTCCCTTGCAGTGAATCCTGATCTTTTCTATTGATTAGCTTTAACGTTTGCTTGGTGCTTCTGAAAAACAAAAAGAAAATAAGAAAGAGCAGGCTGGAGAGAGCTATTTCAGCCATTTAGAGCCTATAATGTGCTTGTGGAGGACCAAAGTTCAGTTTCTAGTTATAGCCTCATAGCTACTCTTATCTCTAGCTCCAGGAATGTGACACCCTCTTCTGGCCTTCTGGCCTTCAGGATACCTACACTTATGTGTACACACACACACACACACACACATTTAAAAATTAATGAATAAATAAATTTCATTCTTGGCATCACTGTCACAACTTCATGGCAAAAGCAACTGCTATGGCTCTGATCGTCCCAGCCTGGGTATTTTCTGCACCGTTTGGTGCTCCCTAAGTCCTTGTTGATACCCTCTGGCTTTGGTGATAAAGCTTGGTTTTCTCCATGACCACTCTTCCTCTCTTCCTCTCTTCCTCTTCTCCCCCGAGATGTGTATTCTTTTTTTTTTTTTTTTTTTGAGACAGGGTTTCTCTGTATAGCCCTGGCTGTCCTGGAACTCACTGTGTAGACCAGGCTGGCCTCAAACTCAGAAATCTGCCTGCCTCTGCCTCCTAAGTGCTGGGATTAAAGGTGTGCGCCACCACCGCCTGACGAGATGTGTACTCTTGAGACATCTTCTGATGGAGACAGACCTGGCTGACTTTAAGTCAGAAGTTGTTGTCTGTTTAGCATCTATAATGGTTGGCATCCCCCAAACCAACATCCAAACACACTTTGTTTTTGTGAATGGTGCTGTATTCTCAAAGGAGCCCAGAATCCTATACTGTCCCGACTCTCCTCACCCCCACTTTTCTCCTTGTCTCTCAGCTAATACAAACAAACAGCCCAGTTCATTCAAGACAGCTGAAATCTTTGCCCAACATCTCATTGTACTACATCATTGCTCCCTCATAACAGTTTCCTGGGTGAAACCATCCTTAGATAGTTGCCCAGCCACTTTACAAGTGCTGGTGCAGATAATGAATGCCCATCTGATTCCTGCTTTTCCTCAGTATAGGTGACTGGACATAGGACCTCACAGTCAAAAACCATGGAGCTTCTGCACCAGCCCTTGGGATCGCTCCAGACCTGAGTCTTCTCTCTAGCTCTTCTTGATGGTGTAGCACTGGAATACATATTTCAAATGCACTTATCTGCTTTATGCCCACTTATCATTGCCTTTTAAATAAAGTTGATGCTGTTTGCTCCTTAAGGACTCCCACAATATGCTGTCCGTCATTCTGTATTTGCAGCCATCTCTCTTGCTTCTTTCAGAAGGAAGACCATGGTGTATCAAAGCAGGAGGCAAGTCTGGGCTAGTGTTTCAACATGACTGCTGGTATGTCCATATTAGATGTTTGAGGGACAGTTTGAGCCAAGAATAGACCTAGGGAAGAGATAGGCCCAGAACTGGTTCTTTTAATCTCAATGAGACAGGAAGTTTAGAGTTTTACCTTCTCTCAGTCCAATATATAATTTTTAACTTTTTGCCCTGTGTAAAGGAATCTTTTGATGTCTGTGTTATGAGAGGACTGCTTTACTGCCAGAACATCTTTTACCCCTGAGATAATATGATCCCTCATTCAGAGGAATGGCCTCACACAACTTGTCAGCTGCCCAACTTTAAAAGCACATCCACAAACATATTCCTAAGGCCCACATGCTCTTGGGCATGACTATTCAGTCAGGTTAGGGCTGGAAATGAAATCTAATCTTATTTTTATCTTCTCATTTAAGATGAACTTTTGATATCTGGGAAGGCTATGTGGACAAAGCACTTGCTGCTCAAAGGTAAGGGCCTGAGTTTGAATCCACAGAACCTATGTAAAGCCAAGTGCAGGAGTGCATGTGTACAATCCCAGTGTTCTTACAACAAGGTGAGAAGGGAGAACAGAGTTTCTGGAACCACAGACCAGCTGGTGTGGTTTATGAAGCACTACCAACACAAATACCCTGTCTAAGCAAGATGGAAGGCAAGGACCAAGATCAAGGTTGTCCTTTGACCTCCTCATGCATGCCAGTCCATATGCATGGCAGCAATTACACAGATGAATGAGCACACACACATACGCATGCACACATACATGCACACACATGTGCATACATATATACATGCACACACATATACACACACAAACACAAAACAATAATAGCTTTAAATTCTGGAATGGAGGAAACTGTATAGCAAGAAAAGTATAATCCCAATGCCAGGACTGGCTCGGGCTTTCGTTGAGACGTTTTGGTGTCTTCCCTTGCAACTGTGTATGAGTTTCTTCCTTGTTTTGAACAGGAATTTTATACATAGGAATTATGTTTGATAATGTTTGAGTTTTAAATGAATAGTTTATAAAATTATAGCTGTGAAATATATTTAATTAAGATTTTAATATTAGCTTAAAAATCTATTAAAGCAAGAGCAAGTAAGTTCATGCGTTTCTTGGATTAGATATTTAATTAACTCAAATGGAAAGACTGGGAGTCCTTAGAAACCAGTCCCGTTTATAAATTTAATTCTTTATGCATTTGAAACAGATCAATGCATTTGCTATAGTTTATTTTACAGAACTTTGGATGCTTGACAAATTATTGACTTTTACAAGTCTAAAGCATTAACTTCACCAACATAAAACATGTTCAACATAAAAAAGTGTTTCAAAGTATTTCAGTATTATTCATGTTTCAAAAGTTCTCATCATGCCAGAAATTATAAAATTAACTGCATGTTGTGAGTTGGAATTATGAAGTTTAAAAACTAGTTAGGATATTTAAATTTTAAATGTATTTTAACATTTCTAAATACCTTAACTTTAGATGCTTACTGCTTATTCAATGTAAAAATGTGTTCTCTGATTTGTTTACTTAAATTTACATTTTATTCTGTTTTTTTAACAAATATTTATTTATTGGAACATGTCTTACAATGATGAACTGCTGTGGATGAGTTGAGTCCAGGAGTAGGCCCTGGGATATAGAGTTTGAGGGCTATATGATTCTCCAGTGCCATTCCTCTTTTTTTTAAATTAGGTATTTTCTTCATTTATATTTCAAGTCCCCCATACCCTCCCCCTCTACTCCGCTACCCACCCACTCCCACTTCTTGGCCCTGGCATTCCCCTGTACTGGGGCATATAAAGTTTACATGACCAATGGGCCTCTCTTTCCACTGATGGCCAACTAGGCCATCTTCTGATATGTATGCAGCTAGAGTCAAGAGCTCTGGGGTACTGGTTAGTTCATATTGTTGTTCCACCTATAGGGTTGCAGATCCCTTTAGCTCCTTGGGTACTCTCTCTAGCTCCTCCACTGGGGTACCTGTGATCCATCCAATAGCTGACTGTGAGCATCCACTTCTGCGTTTGCTAGGCCCCGGCATAGTCTCACAAGAGGCAGCTATATCAGGGTCCTTTCAGCAAAATCTTACTAGTGTATACAATGGTGTCAGCGTTTGGAGGCTGATTATGGGATGGATCCCCGGGTATGGCAGTCTCTAGATGGTCCACCCTTTCATCTCAGCTCCAAACTTTGTCTCTTTAACTCCTTCCATGGGTGTTTTGTTCCCAATTCTAAGAAGGGGCAAAGTGTCCACACTTTGGTCTTCATTCTTCTTGAGTTTCATGTGTTTCACAAATTGTATCTTATATCTTGGGTATTCTAAGTGTCTGGGCTAATATCCACTTATCAGTGAGTACATATCATGTGAGTTCTTTTGTGATTGGGTTACCTCACTCAGGATGATGCCCTTCAGGCCCATCCATTTGCCTAGGAATTTCATAAATTCATTCTTAATAGCTGAGTAGTACTCCATTGTGTAAATGTACCACATTTTCTGTATCCATTCTTCTGTTGAGGGGCATCTGGGTTCTTTCCATCTTCTGTCTATTGTTTTTTTTTTTTTTTTTAATGAGACAGGGTCTTGCTATATTTCTAGGTATGTCCTGGGCTCAAGAGTTCTTCCTGCTCTAATGCCTGCATACCACCATGCCTGGCTTCTAAAGACCCCATAATATGTGTGTTTTAAAAAGACATTTCGTGTTAGGAATTGAACCCAGGGCCTTAAGCACAAGAAGCTGCTTTGCAGCTGAGCTTCACCCTAGCCCTCCATAATGGGTCTGCATCCTCTATAAGGTCTACGTCCTCTGTAAGGTCTACATGCTCTGTAAAGTCTACATCCTCTGTGATGGGTCTGCATCCTCTGTAAGGTATACATCCTCTGTTATGGGTCTATGTCCTCTGTGAGGTCTTCATCCTTTGTGGTTTACTCAGTCTTCCAAGCATCTACACCAAAGACTGAAATCTAAACCCACATTTGGTCTAGCCCTGCTGTCCCATGTGAGTCTTTACCTCTTTCCACACCACTACTCACTTTATTTACTTTTGGTCATGCTAGTGGCTGAACTCAGGGCAAAGGGGGTGCCAGACAAGTGTGTGGTTATAATAGGCCATCTCTAGCCCTTTTAACTTTTTGGTTTTGATACAGCATCTCACTAAACTGCCAAGATGACCTTGAGTACAGTCTGACTCAGATGGGTCTTGATCTCGTGATTTTCCTACATCAACTGCCCAAGAAGCTGGTGTTACAGCTTGCACTTGGCTGCTACCTTCATTTGATTAATTACCTTACTTCTTGCCTTTAATCAGGGTCTTTTTCATTCAGCATCTGGGGCAGCAGAGTCTGAAGAAATGTGCTGCAAAGCACACATACAAGCTAGATTACTTGCATAGAAGTAGGAGAGAAACAAGCTGGGACAAAGAAGGGAGGTCAGTAGGACTGTTAGGAGGATAATAGGGTGTATACAACATATATGATGTATGTGTATATGTATGTGATGTATATATAGGATATATGTGTGTATATGTATGTGATGTGCATGTATGATATATATTATGTATATGCATATGATATATGTATATGATGTATATGTATATGTGTATTTATATAGTTATGAAAACAAACACATTAATTAAATGCCAAGGGAGGCTCACAAGGCTAGCATCCCCCATGGGATCTTCACCTAATACAACAAGATTGGTCTCTTGACATGCATGTTTTTATACTCTTAGGTCCTTCATATAAAATGTTCAGCAACTGGAGTCCTGTCAGTTGTTTAGAATTTAGATTTTTCTTTAGAATTTCATGTTAATTTTGTAAACTTGAAATTGAAATAAATCTTGCCTGAAATACTCATAACCAAACACTGTACTTCCTACCAAGCTTAGTGCTATCAAGAAAAACTCAGGTAGGCGGAAGGATTGATCAAAGGACTAGACAGATGCTTAAATAAAGGAAATTTGAAAAACTCCAATGATTACAAAAATGAAAAGCAAACATTAAAATTGAAAAAGGTAAAGTTATTTTACTACTCTGCTTTTCTTTTTTAGAACTTGGAGTATCTACTTATGAATATTGATTCAAAAATACCCAACAAAGTTCTATCAAACAGAATCCAAGACCACATCAAAACCATCATTCACCACGATTAAGTAGGCTTCATTCGAGGGATGCAAGGTTGGTTCAATATATGAAAATCCATTAATGTTATCCTCTACATAAATAAATGCAAAGAAAAGAATCACATAATCATAACATCAGATGCTGAAAGAGCATTTGATAGAATACAACATCCATTCATGTTAAAAGTACTGGAGAGATCAGGAATTCAAGGCACATACCTAAACATAATAAAAGCAATTTACAGCAAACCAACAGCTAATATAAAATTAAATGGAGAGATACTTGAAGCAATCTCACTAAAATCAAGGAGAAGATAAGGATGCCCACTGTCTACCTATTCAATATAGTATTCAAAGTTCTAGCTGGAGCAATAAGACAACAAAAGAGATCAAGGGGACACAAACTGGCAAAGAAGAAGTCAAGGTATCACTATTTGCAGATGATAGGATGGTATTCATAAGTGACGCCAAAAATTCTACCAGAGAACTTCTACAGATGATAAACAACTTCAGCAAAGTGGCCAAATATAAAATTAACTCAAACAAATCAGTGGCCTTTCTCTACACAAAGGATAAACAGGCTGAGGAAGAAATTAGGGAAACAACACCCTTCACAATAGTCACAAATAATATAAGATATCTTGGGGTAACTCTAACCAAACAAGTTAAAGATCTGTATGACAAGAACTTCAAGTCTCCCAAGAAAGAAATTGAAGAAGACCTCAGAAGGTGGAAAGGTCTCCTATGCTCATGGATTGGTAGGAGTAACAGTAAAAATGGCCATCTTACTAAAAGCAATCTACAGATTCAATGCAACATCCATCAAAATTCCAACACAATTCTTCAAAGACATGGAACAAGCAATTCTCAATTTCATATGGAAAAACAAAAAACCCAGGATAGCAAAACCAATTCTTAACAATAAAAGAACTTCTGGGGTAATCACCATCTCTGACCTCAAGCTGTACTACAGAGAAATAGTGAAAGAAAAAAAAAACTGCATGGTATTGGTATAGTGACAGACAGGTTGATCAATGGAATAGACATGAAGACCCAGAAATAAAATCACACACTTATGGACACTTGATCTGTGATAAAGAGGCCAAAAATATACAATGGAAAAAGAAAATATCTCCAATAAAATATGCTGGTCTTACTGGCAGTCGGTACATAAAAAACTGAGAGTAGACCCATATTTGTCACCTTGCACAAGTCTCAAGTCCAAGTGGATCAAGAATCTCAACATAAAACCAGAAACACTGAATCTAATGGAAGAGAAAGTGGGAAAGAGCCCCGAGGCATGGGGAAATTTCCTAAACAGAACTCCAATGGCTCAGGCTCTAAGAGCAAGAATTCATAAATGGAACTCATGAAACTGAAAAGCTTCTGCAAGGTAAAAGACATAGTCAATAGGAGAAATCGACAACCTACAGTTTGGGAAAAAAATCTTCACTAACTGCACATCTGATAGTGGGATAATATCTAAAATATATAAAGACTCAAGAAGTTAACATCCAAAACAACAACAACAACAAAAAACAAACAACCCAATAAAAAATGTTGTATAGGACTAAATAGAGAATTCACAACAGAGGAATCTTGTATGGCTGAGAAGCACTTAAAGAAATGTTCAAAGTTCTTAGTCATCAAGGGAAATCGAATCAAAACCACTCTGACATTCTACCTTACACCAATCAGAATGGCTAAGATCAAAAACTTAGGTGACAGCACATGTTGGAAAGAATGTAGAGAAAGAGGAATACTTCTCCATTACTGGTGGGATTGCAAACTGGTACAACCACTCTGAAAATCAATCTGGAGATTCCTCAGAAAATTGGAAATTGATGTACCTGAAGACCCTGCTATACCACTCTTGGACATATAACCAAAAGATGCCCCACCATGCCACAGGGGCACGTGCTCCACTATGTTCATAGAGGCCTAATCGGTGAAAGCCAGAGCTGGAAACAACCCAGATGTCCCACAACAGGAGAATGGATACAGAAAGTGTGGTTCATTTACACCATGGAATACTACTCACATATTAAAAATGAGGACATCATGAATTTTGCAGGCAAATGAATGGAACTAGAAAATATCTTCCTGAGTGAGGTAACTCAGACCCAGAAGGACATGCATGGTATGCACTCACTGATAAATGGACATTAGCTTAAAAAGTACAGAATACCCAGGATACAATCCACAGAACTGAAGAAGGTTAACAAGCAGAAGGGTCCAAGGGAGGATTCTTCAATCCCACTTGGGAGAGAGAAGAAAGCAATCACAGGGATCTGAGGGAGGGAGGACCTGGGTGGGAGAGGGGAGAGGGAGGGAAAAGAGGAACACGACCAGGTACTGGGGGGAGGGGGTGGAGAATAGGAGTGAAGCCCCGAGGGCCAGCAGAATGAATGGAAACAGGCAACCTCGGGAGATGGGAGGTGGTGGCGGTGGCTCTAGAATGTACCAGAGACCTGGGAGGTGGGAAACTCTTAGGACTCAAAGGGAGGGAACTTAGATGAAATGCCCAATGGTGGAGGGAGGGAACTTGTAGAGTCTACCTCCAGTAGAAAGAAAGGGCATCAAGTGGAGGGATGGGGTTGCCATCCCATAGTAAAAAACTCTCACCCAGAATTGTTCCTGTCTAAAAGAACTGCAGGGACAAAAATGGAGAAGAGACTGAAGGAAAGGAAGTCCAGTGACAGGACCAACTTGCGATCCAGCTCAAGAGGAACCTCCAAGACCTGATGCTATTATTGATGCTATGGTGTGTTTACAGACAGCATGGCTGTTCTCTGAGGCCCAATAAGCAGCTGACAGAGACAGATGCAGATACTTACACCCAAATAATGGAATGTAGTCTGGGACTCCTGTGGTTGAATTAGGGAAAGGCTGGAAGAAGTTGAGGAGGAGGGCAACACTATAGGAAGACCAGCAGTCTCAACAAACCTGGACGCCCGGATCTCTCAGACACTGAGCCACCAATCAGGCAGCATATGCTAGCTAGTACTTGGCCCAGGCACATATACAACAGAAGACTGCCTTGTCTGGCCTCAGTGAGAGAAGATTCACTTAACCCTCTAGAGATTTGAGGCACTAGGGAGGTCTGGGGGGTGGGGTGGAGTGGTTGGAGGGGTAGGGTGGGTGGAGAGGTAGGATGGGTGGAGAGGTAGGGTAGATGGGGGTGGTGGGGACATCCTCTTGGAGATGGGAGAAGGGGCATGGGATGAGGAACTGTATGAGGGCGGTCCAGGAGGAGGATAATGACTGAACTGTAAAATATAAGATTAAAGATAATTAAAACAAACAAACAAACAAGCAAACAAGCAAACAAAAAGCTTGGCATATCCAGGACATCACTTCAGCATCTTGCCACATAGTTGTGTTCTAAACTACCTTTGCTTTACTGCCAAAGCAGGATCAGAGCAGGGGAGGGTGGCTGGAAACCCCGTTTCAGGGGGTGGTGCGCTGGTGATCGTAGATTGCAGTCAGGATCCCAGGCCCTCCAAGTACCTGAAGGTAAAATGATTTTCTTCCTGTCTCCTAGCACCTTGTTCATGGCTTAATAAATTCTGAGTACATGAAAACGCTCTGAATGAAAGAGGAAAAGACAGGATGGCTTCCCTCCTGTGAAGGGTCAGGAGCCCTCTGGGCCTCAGAGAAAGAGGCCCGGAGGACAGGAAAATGTCCATATTATAGCAAAATGGGGACAACAAGGAACTGCTTCTTTCCCAGGGTTGCATTTCTGGGTCTTCAGGCAAGCGGGGCTCCTCTGCCTCATTGAGTTCTCAATGCTGCATCCAGACTCCAGGAAGGAGCTGTAAAGACTAAAAGGCTGGGTCTGGTAAGAGTTACATAACTGCTAATCCACTTTTAGGGCTACTGAAAAAATAAGCTGTGTGCTATAATTAATAATTGCTGGGTATCACAACTAAAGAACACCATTCTGTTTCTTTTATTCATTTCTCTTTACTTTGTGAGCACACAAAATAATGGGCTTTATTATGTTACTTTAATAAATGTAAACCATTTTGATATATGTAAACATTTCAATGCATTTTAACACACATAAATCATTTTAATACATGTAAAACATTATACATTGTGTATACAACTTCCCACCCCCTTTATGCTGTGACTTATCTTTTCTTTTTTTTTTTCATCACCAGGACAGAAAAACCTGACAGGAAAGGTTCATTTGGCTTATGATGCCACAGGATACCATTCCTCATGGAAGGGAAGGTATGGTGGCGTTCATGGTGGTAGGAATCTATAGCAAAGTCTTGTTCATTTGGCAGCTACTGGAAGCAGACTGTGACTACCATGACTAGGAATGGGTGCAGCCTACAGAATCCTACCCCTTGTCACCATTTCTCCCAGCCATGCCATCCCTTCTAAAGGCTCCACAGTCTTCAAATCAACATATACTGGCAACTGTGCATTCAAGTGGTAGATCATTCCCACTTCAGATCCAAACCATAATTTTCCATCCTTGGCCCCCAAAGGCTTGTGGCCACCTGATATTACAAAGCATATTGAGTCTTACTTCAAAAGTCCATGTAGCCTTAATATCTACAACATTGTTTAAAATTTTCCAAAGTTAGATTTTTTTTTAATTTCGTCATTGTGATCCCCTGTAAAATCAAAGCAAGGTTGCTTTTAATATCGAATGGCAGACTGAATGTTATCATTCCTAAAGGGAAAACCACAAAGACAGCAAGGAAAGATGGGACAAAACCTACCAGGACTGTCATTAAATCCTACATTTCATGTGCAGTGTCTGTGGCATGGTGGTGTCATGAGCTCAATGAGTCTGGATAGCTCCGTTTCTATGGCCCTGCCATTTATAGTAGATATACCACCCCTGCCTTGGAGCAGCTTCACATGGTGCCTGTGGCTTCATTTCAACTTGGTTCATCCACAAAGCCCTTTAGAGGGCATCTGCAGGGAACTTAACCCTGTTACATACTGTTTGTCCCTATAAGTTTTTCTTTAGTACCTTGATGTAAGCTTTCACAACTTCATAACCCTTACATTTTATATGTCTAAAAATCAAACACCACGTAGATGTAAGTTTTGGCACCAGCTTGAGGTAAGGTCAATATGAAGCCCAAGAAGAAGGAAGACCAAAGTGTGAGTGCTTCATTGCTTCTTAGAAGGGTGAACAAAATACTCACAGGAGGAAATATGAAGACAAAGTGTGGAGCAGCGACTGAAGGAAAGAAAGACCATCCAGAGACTGCCCCACCTGGGGATCCATCCTATATACAGCCACCAAACCCGGTTGCTATTGTGGCTGCCAGGAAGTGCTTGCTGATAGAAGCCTGATATGGTTGTCTCCTGAGAGGCTCTGTTAGAGCCTGACAAATACAGAGGCAGATGCTTGCAGCCAACCATTGGACTGAGCACGGGGTTCCTGGTGGAGAAGTTAGAGAAGGGACTGAAGGAGCCGAGAGTGTTTGCAACCCCGTGGGAGGAATAACAGTGTCAACTGGTCAGACCTCCTGGAGCTTCCGGGGACTGGACCATCAACCAAAGAGTACATGGAGGGACACATGGCTCCAGCTGCTTATGTGGCAGAGGATGGCCTTGATGAACATTAGTGGGAGGAGCAGTCCTTGGGTCTGAGGGTGTTCGATGCCGCAGTGTAGGGGAATGCCAGGGCAGGAAGACCGGAGTGGGTAGGTGGGAGGGGGAGCACCCTCATAGAGGCAGGGGAAGGGGAGAACAGGGTTTTTCTGGAGGGGAAACCTGGAAAGGGGAAAACATTTGAAATGTAAAAAAGGAAAATATCCAATAAAAACAAACAAACAAACAAACAAACAAACAAACAACTTCTGACGATGGCTGTAGCAGTCTCTGAGTGTTTGGACCACTAAGCCAAGCAAAACCTTTTTTTAGGTAATATCCTGGTAGGATATCCTGTGGTTCTTTCTATGCTGATGTTCTATGTAACAGTTGTTAATGGGCTAGCATTTTGTACCCTTTGATGGATGGGGCCTCATCCTGAAACACCATTCCTGTTATCCCAGGGTGGAGAAAGTCAGGGTTTCTCTTTAATGACATCATTCTCATGAGTATTTATAGCAGCTGCGGAAGCTGCCATGGTTTGATCGAGTTGTTCCCCATACCCGTGTGCTTTGAGTACTTGGTCCTTGGTAGGTGGCCCTATCTGAGGAGGCTTGGGAGGTATGGCCTTGTTGGAAGAGGTAGTCACTGGAGGCTGGCTCTCAGGGTTTACTGTTTCACACTGATGGGTTAAGATGTGAGCCTCAGCTTCCTGCTTCAGCTGTTATGGCTCATGCTTCCTGCCACGATTGACTCAGCCCTTTGGACCACAATCCCAAAGATGCATTTTCTCCTCTATTTGCCTTCATCACGGTGGGTCATCTCAGCAATAGAAAGGTAACTAATAGAGCAGTCCTGTCTGTGTTTTTATCTGGAACTTTAAACTCAGCCACTTTAAAGGACCCCTTTATTCATATCTTTCTGTTGGGCTTTCACCCATTGACATCATCGTGAACTTGACTTTGAGCAGCCAGACACAACTGCTGCAACCCAACTCCTGTTTTTGTCTTCATTCTTCTTCTACCACATTAATTTGTCCATTACTTTGGAATTTAGTTTTCCAAAGATTTTCAGGAAATGGAGAAATGTATCCAGATTATTAATCAGAAAGTGTCACAGATTGGGCCATTGATCAGCTGCCAGGAGAATCCTTGTTTCCATTATAAAACTCATGAGCACATTCCTCACTGCTTACCTTTGTACCTGCAAACAAATTTTGTTTTTCTCAATTTCCAGCAGAGTAGTCCATTTTGCGCTCTGCTTAAAGTGTGATTTGCATCCTTAAACTCTTCCAGCTTCTTCCTAGAGACTACTTTAAAAGATCTAGGAAGCACACAATGGCTTTGGTCATAGCGACGACCTTACTTTATCCTTTTATTTTAAGAAGTACATTCTTTCCCAATTGCTTGCACAGGCACAGAGTATATTTTCATCGTAACCCTTCCTCAATGTCCTCTCTTATCCTTTTTGCTCCCGATAAACCCCTTTTACTTTCCAACCAGTTCCTGCCCACTTCCATATCTTTGTGCATGCATGCATGTGTATGTGTGTGTGTGTGTGTGAGAGAGAGAGAGAGAGAGCATGTGTGTGTACATGTATGTTTGTGTGTATGTGCTTACATGCATGCCTATGTTTCATGGTTCATGGGATTTAATCAGTTTATGGCAAGGGCATGGGTGGGGGGTTACTTAGTCCAGCATGGACAACTTGCTGGTGGCTACACCACTGAAGAAAATGACCCCTCCTCTCCTAGTAACCATTAGTAGCCAATAGTTCCTCAGGAAAGGATGGGACCTCAAAATCGTTCCCCAACTCATGATGGAGGAATGTTGATAGCATCAGTCTTTGCAGTGACTTCACTTCCTGGTACCAATTTTCTATCCTAGCTACGTTCCTCATTGCTGTGGCAATGGACCTGACAGAGACAATGTGAAGAGGAAGTGTTTCTCTTGAGTCATGGTGTCAGAGGGTACAGTCTACCATGGACAGAAGGGCTGTGAAGAGTTTGTGGCAGCAGGAGAGTGAGGTTGAGAGTTATTTACGTCATGCCAGGCAGGAAGCGGCGTATGCAGGCCAGAACCAAGGGTGGGTATAATCATCAAGCTTTTGCCTCTAGCGACATGGCTCTACCATTCAGATCCAGAGTTTCCAAATGTGCACTACAAGCCGGAATTGAACTTCAGAGCATAAACCTGTGTGCCTGTGTGTTGGGGAGGCCTTATCCAGATACAAGCATTATCACTTCTGCTGTGTCCTCTCTCCCATCTCACCTGCCACAGATAACACTGTTTCCAAGTTGTATGTATAATATACATGGTTTAGGCTTTACTTCAATGCTTAGCTTCATCTTTCCCATTACCCTCTCTTCTTGTCTCCCTTTATATCATTTTCTTTCCATGCATATGCCCTCTTCTACTTTTATGTCACATATGTCTGTCTGTCTGTCTATCCAAAACCTAACTTTCATTTGGTGAGAGAAAAACCTGTCATATTTTTTTTTCCAGAGTCAAGAAAGGCCAGGTTTCTTGCCCATAGGCCCAGTAAGTTAATTTTGGAATACTAGTTTAAGTAATATAGAAAATGTCAAAGTGAGTTCACTTTTTAAAATATTAAGTTGCTAAAGAGCAAAGAATCCTCAAATGATAATCACGTGTTTGATTCATGGGCCAGTTCTCATTGGAGCCAACCCTGCCTTGTTCCAGTCTCTGACTTGCTCAAATGTGTGTTGAGGTGGTGGGTTGGCTGGTGGCTGGTGACATAAGATGGTTTCATAATCCCTTCAGGAGGGATAGGAACAGTGGTGCATGCATTTCATGCAACAAGGTAGCCAGTGCTTGTTCATATGGAGACAGTCTCCATGGTAATGATGTACCAAGTCTGGATGTGTAAGTACTCTTGTCTGCCAAGCACATTATGTAGGGGAGCTTGTATACAGAATGGAAGGGCACTGGGTATTACACAGCAAGAGGTCATATACAGAGGAGGAGGGAACTGCTGGGCAATCCTATACAAGATATATGCACTAAGATGCTCATCGTAGTGTTCTCTATACTGTAGAAAAACATAAATGTCATTTAAGCATCCAACAAAACCAACAAAAATGATAGTACCCTGAAGTAACTATCTCAATGTGTTCACATAGCAACATCAAATACTTTTGATATTGGACCGAAGAGATGGCTCCGTGGTTATGAGTACATTCTGTTTTGCTAGAGGACCTGATTTAGATTTCTAGTGCCCACATGGTGGCACACACACGTCTGTGACTCCAGTGCCAGGGAGTCCAGTGCTCTCTCTGGTCTCCCTGACCATACATACAGTGCACAGTTATACATGCAGGCAAAATACCCATAGACATAGGAGAAAACTTTCAAATGCGCTTTTGACATGCTGTTCTATGACAAATACAACTCATAGCATATTCTATGAGAGCAACTGTGAACAATTTGTGTTAAAAATGTCAGATAGGACCACACAACAATTTACTGACTATGTTCAAGAATGAGAAGCATTGGTCTTCTCTCCATGACTCAGAACATCTGAAATATTAGACTGTGTGAATATTTATGGTATTATTTAAAGTTTTATTCAAACTTTCCATATATATTAAAAGGAAAAATCCAAATTATTAAAAAGTATTAATGTATCATACCTTGCGCAACTCCAAATTTTGTAATTTCTTTTTTAAAAAGAAAAGTTTAGTGTGGGTGGAGACATGTTGAGGTCAGAAGGCACCATGTGATAGTTGGTTCTCTCCCTCCACCATGTGGGTCTCAGGAATGTCACTCAAGCCACCAGGCTTGGTGTACAAGCCTTACCCACTGAGTCATCTCCCAGGCCTTCAGTTCCTTTTTTTTTTTTTTTTTTTTTTTTTTAACAAAAGAACAATATCAGACTGCATGAGCACAAAAGTAATTTAAATATGTTCAGGGACCGTTTTCATCTCCAGAATTAAGGATTATTTTAATTTTCCATCATTGCTTCTTCTCTTTTACTTTCCTTCTTAGGTTTATCATTTTAGGGTTCCCTATTTTTAATTTTCATACAGAGATTTCTTTAAATGATCATTATAATTAAGCATAAAGCCACAAATTACAAAGTCATATTTTGCTGGATCCCAGAGTTCTAAATTATTCATTCTACTCACTGTTTTTAGATTAGTTTATTCCAAAATTACCAGTTTATTGCTGTAGTTTTTTAAATTTTTGTACAAACAAGAAGGCAGAAGCAAAGGGAAGAGCGTTATACATAGATCTTAGATTGCTGGCCTTCACAACTGCACTGGGTTCCACCCACATCAATCTACTCCCAGAAGCTCTTGATTTTATTTCCCATAAACCTCAGTGTTTGCAGCACATCCCAGCAGTCCCTCCCTGTTTCCTCTTCGACCTTAACTTCTTGACTAAAGCCATTTACTGATATGCTACGTGTTTTTCAGTGTAGAAGCAAATCAATAAATTAAAGGTGATTTCGGGTGTCAGCTTCCCTAACCATTCCGGGATTCCTTTAGTGCTCGTCTGGACAAAGAGGCTGGGTGGCAGTCTCATACAGCCATGGGGGGGCTTTTCTGACAGACATCTTTTGTTCTCTTTAGTCCTATCTAGTGACTGTCAAACCCTGTTAGATGGGAAAGACCGTGCATTCATTTCAACTTTCCTGGATTAGCATTAGGCCAACAATGCTCCAGTGGATAGCCTCAAAGCCAGGAGTATCTGGGCCGCACAACTGGACTTTATAAAAAAATAAAAGAGGTGAGGGTGTGGAGGGTTGTGGATTTAGGAGCAGTTAGGGGAGGAGTGGGTGTGAATATGGTCACAATTCATTGGATGAACTTCTTAAAATATTAATAAAATATTGTATTTATATAAATTATTTTTAATAGGGCCATTTTCTAAATCCTTTCCAGGCTCAGCTCCTGTTTTGGGAGAATTCTTTAACAAGATGGTTGGGATAGTTTTCATAAACATGCCAACTGCTTGACATAGCTGCTCTCCTTGACATAGCTTGACATCCACTTCATTTCCTCCTTCTTCATTTAGGTAACCATGTGGATGGGCATATCAGCAATACACTGGGTTCTGCCCATCTTATCTCCTGGAATAAATATAGTCTATTTACTATTATTGTTCATTTCCTCCTGGTGGGCCCTCACCAGCTCCCAGTCTTCAGAGGTCCATTCAGGGATCTGAGCTGTTTATTCTGTAGATCTTCCTGTCACTATACCAGCCATTGTGAAGAACTAACCCCTCAACAGAGAGATTTCCCATTCAGTATTCCATTGCATTTTGTATGACTGTCTTTAGGATCTCTGTCCCAGACCCTTTGAAATTGCCATTATTCTCACGTAAGCACTGTATGCAGATAAAGAGGAATAGACAAGCCGTGGGAAATGAGGATCTGGGTGATGTGTCTTGATGGCTGGCTGTGCCTGACAGGCTTTTGTAAGACTGATGGGAATGTGTTTAACTCTAATCATGCTCTTCATTTATGGTTCTAGAGAATATAGTCAGAAGTTCTACTCCCCAAAGACAGAAAATCAAAATGACAGGAACCCTACTGATAGTGAAGAGGGGAACTGACACCTTGGTGCTTTGGTGGTGGGAATGGGAACCTGGGAAATCTTTAAACCAGCATTTTTACTATAGGTAGTCATCTTAACAACTGCCAGATCTTAGTGACTCAGCAAGTAGAATTTCAGGCTGTGCTGAAAGAGGGAGGATGCATGGCCCAGGACTAAGAACACTGGCTGCTCTTGCAGAGGACCCAGGTTTGGTTCTCAGCACCAACATGACTGCTCACAAGCTTCTGTAACTCCAATTTCAGGTAATCCATCTTCTGGCCTCTGTGGAAACCAGGCACACAAACAGTGTGTATGCACATACATATACTCAGGTAAAACATTCATACATGGAGAATAAAAACAAAAGATTTCCCTGTAAGGAGCAAATTCTATTTTAAAGCAAGAATCCCAGATTGTTCAACACCATTTGTTGGATGACAAAAATATTGGAAAAAACTTAATTATGCAACATCAGAGGATGGTTAAATAACTAGGTATATATACTGTATGATATACTGTTTGAAAATTACTCCTAGAAGAACATTTAATAATAGAAAAATGTTTAAGGCATTAAATAAAAATACATGCATAGAATAATATGCTCAGCATAGTGCTGTTTCAGAGGAGGCAAATCCAAGGGTATTTACACACCAAGCCAAGGGGGATACATGAACTGTAGTGAGGAACATTCATATGTCCTTACAAGCTTACAGAAGATATACATTTCCTTTTCTGTGCTGTTCTTCATTTTCTATACTTTCTTTAATAAATGTATTTATTGCAATTACAGGTAAATATGATTTTAGAAAATTAGTGGGACCACAGGAGTGGCCTTGGTGCTTACGTGCTGCACATGGTATGTATTTACACCCTCAACCCAAGAATTCCCATTAACAAATTGACATTAGTATTCACAAAGCAGCTCACACAGGCTTCCAGAATGTGATTGTATATGTATGTATAGAATCAGTGGTCTGAAAACCTGGTGATCTTTATATAAAAAGGTTTAAATAGAATTAGCAACCCATACAAAGTTCTTCTTTGCATAGGTAGCCTCTAACATTCTTCTTCAAAGCAGAATTTGGGGGTTGATAAAGTCAGCTCTATGTGTCAAGTGGAGCTTTCAGCTTCTCTAGTTGTGAGTTAGTCTACCTATCTCCATCCCTCCCAGCCTCTCACTGAGAAGAGCTACTAGGATTTCTGATATGTCTCTGTGTGTTTATGGTCAGTCGGGGGCAGAGGTTGTTCACAGGGACATGAGGTAGGAGCAATTTGGAGAGGTCTCTGTCCCTTAGATGTTCGTAAGTTGACACTGAGCAGGAAACATGGACAAACACCCATCTACTATTGTCTTTTCTTTTCTTCTTAAATTGGAAATGTAATTTTTTTTCACATGATGTATTCTGATCATGGTTTCCCTTCCCCTAACTCCAATTTGAGGAGACACTTGTGCTGTTTCACTTGTAAGGTTAAAAAATAATTTTAAAAGTAAGCGGGACTTCTTTCTAGTTGAGCTCTGCAGCAAGGGACTATCAACCCAGACGAGTGGGCATGGCTGCACTTTCCTGCTGGCAGCTTTGCTCCCTGAGGAAGCACCAGGTGACTTTCCTAAGAGGTCAAACAGGGTAAAGCCCTCCTCCTACCCCCACTTAGCCTTTATTTCACTCCGTGAACCTATTATCATTGAACGCTGGGCTGCACACGCTACTTGCCTGGCTGCTTTGTGAGCCGTGGCATTGGGGCCACTCCTGTTCCTAAACACCTATTTTCAAATCTGGTTCATTTGCAGAAATTGGGATTCACCTCCTGATAGGCAAAATCAAAAAGCCCTGGGACAACTTAGAGAGCCTATAGCTGTCTCCTCAGCTGAGACTTTGACCACATAGCCTTGTTCAGTGGTTCATGCAGAAGATACCCTTTGGGAAGTGAGGATGACTTTGAGAATCTTCTAGGGACAAGAGCTCCCTTTGAGTTGTGCAGCAGAGGTCCAACAGGACTTATTTCACCTCAGAGACTTACATTTGTCTCTGAAATATTTGAGTCACTCTTTGAGGAATCTACTTTAAAATCATTTGCATAATGTGACAAGTTTTACTTGCTCATTCTAAGTAAAGCTCAATTAATAAAAATATCAAGAATTATATCAATTTGGCCAAGAGTAGGGGCAGCTCACACCTTTGTGTTTAGTTGGAACCTAAACGCACAGTTGGGCGATTATTCCCCTTCTTATTGAGGGGGTAACCAGGAGTGCAGTCTTGGAAAGAAACACTATGTTTAAGAACTTGTCTTGTTACCGGGACCATTTTTAGCATTTCAGCAGTAGAAATAATCAGTGTATACAACCATCTTCTTGGATGGTCTCAGCTCATCTTTCCTGTTATAATCAAACATGTCTCTTAACATTCAGGTGCTGGGAAATTTGTCTCTAGTGCAGCAGAGTTGGAAGGTGGGATTAATGGGGGGATGTTTCAGACAGGAGGGCTCTGCCTGGACTGACCATGGTAAACTCTCTGCTGCTCTTTTGTCAGATAGACAGCCAGTGTTTTCTAGCTCTTGCCCTTCTGCCTTCTACCATGAAAGGACACAGTAGACAAGCTTTTGTCAAAGGCAGACACCTTGATGCTAGGCTTTGTAAGCCTTCTGAGCTGGGAGGATGTTTCTCATTTTTATAATTACTATTAGAGGAGCATAAAATAGACAAAGAATCATGAGGAAAGCCTCTCTCTGCTGCATGCCACACTACTGTTTTAGTTAATACTTTTCTGGCTGTCCTGGTTGCTTTCCTCATAGTGACAAAGTCACACAAGCAAATCCCTAACCAAAGATTGACAAATTCAGTTTAAGCGAGGAAGGGTTCCTTTGGTTCACAGTTTGGGGCTGTAGTCAGTCATGGAGGGGAAGAACATGTTATGGTTGGTCACACTGTCAACATTCAGAAAGGAGATAGCCCTCGCTGGGTGAACATTATTAGCACTCTTGATGGCTACCCATCTTAATCCTCTTTATTGACTACAAGATCACAGACAATGGGACCAGCATTAGGGTGGCTCTTCTCTCCTCAGTTAAAAGTGTCTGAAGACAGTCTCTCACATATGTTCAGAAGTTTCATCTCCTTAGGTGACTATAAATTGGATCAGTTCAGCAGTGAAGATTCACAATCAGGCTGGCGCCAACTGGAATCTTCAGCTTTCCTGTGCTTTGCCCTCTACCATGCACTGGTATAGGGTTTAACTCTGTGGTGCACATTTTGAGGGTTTTGGGAGACCTGGGCATTTGTTCTGTACTAATGACTTTCCTAGAAGACACATTCCACCTCTGTCAGTAGAACCCTTTTTTTCACTGTCCCCTTCTCTCTGCAGTCTCTTTCCTGACAAAACCAAAACTCTTCGAATTTCTTCTGTTGGATTTACAACTCTTCTGTTGGTATAAACATGGCCAGGTTCCACCATCTTCTGCGCTGACTGTGGTCTCTGATCACCTTTCATGCAGTCTTCAACATCCACCAACATTCTGGATTTTGTTCTCAGAACTTCTGGGTTACTTGCGTTCAGCCCATCAAGTGCTCACAGTGGTTCATTTTATATTTTTCTTGTGCTGTTGGACAATCATTAGCTCTTGAAACTCTACTTTCTGGGCACTCAAGATGTCATTCTCCCCAACTCTAGCGTTTTTACTGCTGTGTCTATTCCTTGCCTTTTGTACTTTATAGTCTCTTGATATTACTCATTTGTCCTCTGCTGAGTGTCTGTGCTGACTCTAAGCAGTTAGTGGCATTGTCTTGCCTAGAAGTGGAGCCTAAATTTCTTATGCTGATGGTGATGCTCAAGCGAGTGCGTTGTAGCTGGGCAGCTGAGTTTTGTCCTGCAGCCCAGTGACTATGGCTTTTTGCTAAGTCAGTCTGTCAGTAGGCGTACCAGTATTCCTGTGCATGTGCCTGTGTGAATGGTTCCAGTCAGCAAGTACACACTCAATAAATAAGCAGACTGTTGGCCACAGGAACCAACAGAATTCTTTCCAACTTTCTTGGTCAGCTTTTCATCCCCACCATGATGAAGGCTTTTCAGACCCTTCCCCTGGGAGCTTCCCCACTTGTCTTGTGCCTCTGTGCTATTTACACATTTAACCTTCCAGAGCCTGCTGTTCTGCTTTTGATCCACCAGTTGCAAAATCTTACTAAAGGGTTTCTTTTTTTCTTTTTTTAATTTTATAACATGAAGCCTTGGAATATAAACTTGGTGTCTCACCAAACAAACAAACAAACAAACAAACAGTAAGCCAAATTTTAATCACACAACCTAATAAATAATTTAATATTTTGTAAATGGAAATATAAGTGGAGCTATTTCCTTTTCTGTTTTTTAGTTCCATGCAGATGTTTCCAGAAGTCTCACTGAGAAGATTAACATCTGGGTCTGGTGAAGGAGCTATATGGTATTGAAGTACATTAAATAAGATATGAATGCAAGGCATTTTCCCATTAGCAGTTGGCAGTTTTCAGTATAATTTTCTATTTTGACAATATTGGTAATAATATATAACTTCTAAGTTATCAGCAGGTAATTGATGTGCTTGGCTATTACAGCACTAATGTTGAAGGTACTACATCAATACTGTGTATTAAAAATCTTGTTTGATTTCTTTGTGACAAGTAATGTTATTAGGAAATGTTGCCATTTTCATGATCAATTAATCCTGTCCCAGCATGTATATACTTGTGGCTTGGCCTCATTTCCTTTACCTCTGCCTTATGGCTAGGATAGCTTGGGACAGAATTATTTGCTTTTCAGCAGTCAGACTATCTATGGATGAATTTTAACATATTGCTGGTAAGTATGTGAGAATGTGAATGTGCTAGTATATGTTTGCATATATATGCACACACCTAAGTGTGGGTGTAGGTATGAACTTGGCATTCTTGATCATTCTTGACTTTATGTTGTTGAGGCAGGGTTTCTAGCTGAACCTGGGGCTTGACATTATGGTGAGCTTTCAGCCAACCATCTTGTTCTAAAAATTTGGTCTCTACTTCCTAGGCACTGGTTAGTAAAATTGGGCTACCATGTCTACCCAGATTTTTATGTGAGTTCTGGGTACACAATGTCTGCTCCTCAAATGCTTTAGCCACTGAGTAGTCCTCAGCCCAGAACTTCTATTTTTTAATTGACACAATGAAGTTGTACATATTTAGGAAGCTAGATGAGATGTTTCTATATATTTACACATTGTGAAATGATTAGACCAGGCTTAGTTGAAATTTTTGTTTCTGTGTGGCAAGATTATTTTAAAGCCCTGCCTTTTGCTGTTTTGAAATACAGGCTACAGGGCCTGAGATACTCTTCTCTAAGTCTTAGCTGTATGTTCAGTGATCCTATGACTAGGTTGCAACTTGGGAGCCAGGAGTAGCTCCTGTGTGAAGCGTATGCCCTGTCTTTAGTCAACGATATTTTTGAGGTGTGCTACTATGAGAATGCTTTCGAACTCTTGACTTTAGGTTTTGGAAGCCCTCTAAAGTAGAAGAGCCTGCGAATGAATAGGCTGCTTGTGTAATTTTTTTTAACTTAAAGTAAAATGTAAAATGTCAGGCAAGCATCCATGACTTACTCCAGGGAAAGGGGCGGCTAATGATTAGTCTTCTGTTTACAATTAAAGTCTGATTTCTTCTCCTAATTTTGGTTGACTTGCGATTGGTCCTCTGCACTCCTAATAGACCTTGTGGAGTCTAAATAGATTCTGCTTTGACTCCCAATTACCATGCAATTAAAGGACCTCTGCATGCTGCCCTTTCATTTGGTTGATGCTCATTTTCTCTGGGCTCTTTTTCTACGGTCTCCTTTTAGTTGCTGTATCAGTTCTTTATAATTTGCTGTTTGGTTTTTAGTGACACACCATCCCAATTTCCCCATATAGCCCTCCTTTATTTAAAAAGAAAAACAACTTGAGAAAATCACCAATGTGCCTGAATAAAGTTCAGTGGGAATGAGTGGTTTGAGAATGGACTGGATGGGGAGAAGGGTGGCTGAATCTATGAATCTAGTGCCAGCCCTGGGATGACATGGTGGTTAGCCAGGTTTCTTTGTCCTAGCCTTTTTGGTACATCCAAATATGCACACTTGCTTTATAATGTAAAGGACTGTTTGCACACCCTCTGGAGTATGTGTATCAACTTAATAAGCTGTTTAATAAGAGGATGTTCTTCTGTCTATAAATCAGAGTCCTGGGGTCATTTATTAAAAATTTGCATGGCCAGAGTCTTTGGGTCTTACTGGATTGTGGTTAGCCAATATGATAATGAAGGAAAATTAGGGGAGATGCAGCATAGCAAGGGCTATAAAATACCTACCTCTGATACTGACCTTGAAGGGAACATACTGGAAATCCCCAGAGAAGCATTTGGTGTTTATGTAAGACCTTTCCCAGAACCAGACTAAAAGCCGACTTCAGAACTATGATTTCAGTAGGATAGAACAGGTGCAACTTGGTGAGGCCTTTCAAATCAAACATATGCTTCTACAGCTCTGTAGAGTGGTGGCCCTGGAGCCTTGGATCTCTCAAAGTCCAGAAGGCTACAGGAAGAAGCCAGGACATGGAGCTCCTAATGATGGCAGTTCAGGGCAGTAAGCAGCAATCACCATTGTATTTAGCAAAAAGTGCTGACTTACTGTTCCTTCAGCTTTCTTGTGATGATTCAGAATGGCAGAGGGGAAAGCCACTAATACAGGCTACCCAAAACTGTAAATAATATAGAGAATATGTAATGCAAACTTGAGTTTAGTTAGTTTCATAGCAGCTCCACTTAAACAGCTCATTCAGCTGTGCGTGCCAGTAAATAGAGTGGAATTGGAGTTGACAAGAGGGGACTCTCCTCTCTGTGCTTCAATCACCAATGGAGTTGCAGAAATGCTTCCTGGTGCAAAACAAAGGATTTAGCAACTGAAAGTAGCCATTCTGAGTCAGCCCACTTCTTCTTTCTTTGCTGATGAAGCACCTAATGGAATGTGAAGAGGTCTGAAGAGCTGTAGGCAGAAGAATTGCTAAATGGGATAATGGGGAGAGAGGGGTACTGTGAAGAAGGGTCCAGTCTTTTGGATGATGGTGCAAAAATAAACTTCCAGGATAGACACAAGCACCTCGAAGGCAGGAAAAATAGTCCACAGAGGGGGAGGGGTAAGGGGAAGGAATCTTTTATACGAATGTCCTCTGAGATGTGATCCAGACAGTTTCAAATCAGGTCATAGCAGGCATAATCTGAATCCATTTAAAATATCAACCCAATGGAGTGGTGGAGAAGAAATTTTAAAAAGAGAAAACAAAATATGAGCTGATAAGTTGCCCTTTCTCTTCTTTTCCTCTCCTAATTTCCCTCATTTCCTCCATTTAATCAGGCCTCCAAGATCACTGACTCAAGGATTGACTCAAGGGGTGATGTGACACATATGTTAGAAGTCATAGCCTGTGTTCCTCAAACCTAAGGATCAAGGATAACTGAGAGGTTTGAGATACAGGTAAGAGTGTGACAGTAAGGTTAGACTAAGACAAGATTCTCTTAGGCCAGGGTGTGAAGGAGAGGGCCAGGGGAAAAGGATGCGGGGAGGAAGAGCAGTGTACTGAACTGGTAGGACATGAAGCTTTGCAGAGAGTCCTGGGCCACAAGATGGCATCCGAAGAGCAAAATGCTCCTATGATTCTCCAAGTACTATGGCATTTATGTGTAGAGAGATGATGGGCTAGAATGAAGGCACAAAGGGGATGAAGAATAGACACTCTTAGTATCCTGTGAGGACCACACATTTGAGTACCATATGAGGTTCCCCAGACTCTTAACAAAGCTTCAAGGAAAGGGAAGATTCTGATGTGACTGGTATCTCTCCAGAGGGCTGTGGTATCAATATAGAAATGAAGTGAGTTAATATAAAAACAAAGTGCTTCTAAAACTAGAGCGCTATTGACACAATTTCCACTGATAACATGAGAACAAGATCGGGGTGTTCAAAGTCTTCCAAGGAAAGATCCTAGTCCTTCACCGGCTGGAACTCCACGTTGCGGTGAAGGCCACAGTGTAGGTGGAGAAACTGATGGGAGGAGATGAGGTGGCCTCTTAGAAGTAACTATGGAGTCTAGAAATTTGGGTTGACTGCCAGGAGGTGAGTTCTAGTGTGTGATAGGCAGCTTTATCCTGTAAGGACAGACTGGAAAAGAGGAGGAGCATGGTGGTGGTTACACAACAGAACGACATTGCCTCATTAGCAGTCACAGAAGGAGAATCTTCCAGAAATGGCTTCAGTTTAGCTCCCGGCAGGACTAGTAGCAACATTAGTTTATCTCTGAATGACAGTCCTTGACTTTAGAGTGTCAGAGGACGCCTGCTTCCTCATATTCACAGGTGTGTCTCTTCTACTGTCATAGCTGGGACACCTGGTGAGCCATGGGGAGACTGTGCCCTGCAGTAGAAGGGACTGTGCAGAATACTTCCCAAATCCAGAAAGGCAATACTCAGAAGACAGTTACACACATGTAGGGAAACAAATTCTTTAACATTAATGGAAAACATAGATTGTAGAGAATTATAGCCAGGAATAACTCAACTAAATAAGATTCAGGGCCTCTCCTTGATCCTGTGAAGGTTCTATGTTCCAGTATAGGGGAATACCAGGGCCAGGAAATAGGAGTGGGTGGGTTGATGAGCAGAGGGAGGGGGCAGGGGATAGGGGGCTTTTGGAGGGGAAACCAGGAAAGGAATAACATTTGAAATGTAAATAAAGAAAATATCTAATAAAAAAAGAAGACTATTCCATTAGACTTATATGTTAACTTCTGCTTAAGTAGATTTAATAAAGTATTTGGATACAACACACACACACACACACACACACACACACACACACACACACACACACACACAAAATTCAGGGAGAAACCAGACCATTCATGTTTCTTTCTTGACTCCTGAGGACTAAAAATGAACCTTTGAGGTACACATCTAGCTTCTACTGAGGAGGTCTTTCTGAACTGAGGAGTGTGTTAATCTGCATGTCTAGAGGACACTGATGGGAAGTCCATTGAGGCCTACTGTATCAACCCTTCTCCTTACTGTTGTGATGAATGCCTGGCAGAAGCAACCCAGAGAGTGTGGTGGATTGGGTGGAAAGGGTCCCCATATGCTCATAGAGAGTGGCACCTTTAGTAGGTGTGACTTCGTTGGAGTGGGTGTGACCTTGTTGGAGGAAGTGTGTCACTGTGGGTGGGCTTTGGTGTTTCAGAAGCCCAAGCCAGGCCCAGTGTTGTTCTCTCTTCTTGTTGCCTGCTAATCTAGATGTAGAACTCTCAGCTCCTTCTCCAGACCATGTTGGCCAGCCTACATACCACCAAGCTTCCTGCCATGATGACAGTGGACTAAACCACTAACCCTGTAAACCAGCTCCAAGGAAATGTAAGAGATGCCGTAGTTATGGGGCCTGTTCACCACATTAGAAACCCTAACTAAGACATGGAGGAGGGATTTATTTTAGCTCATGGCTTCAGCCCATCAGTGGCAGGGAAAATGTAGTGATGTAGAGTAATTTGCATGCCAGTGGTCAGGAAGCAGAGAGGGAGGGCGCAGGAACATCAATGTTCAAGATGTATTTGCCAAGCATGTGCCAGCTAGGCCCTACCTCCTCTGCCTTTCACTGCTTGCAGACGATACAATGTGGCTGTATTCTGAATCCTTCAAAGGATCAACCCAGTCAATAAATCAGAGACTCAAGCAGTGATCTCAGACAATGCCCAGAGGTGTTCTCTGCAAATCTTCCCACCCATCTGGGTTAAATTTACATCTAGCAAAGTCCTCATGAAGGAGGCACTAACCCCAAGTGTGGGGGTGTGTGAATTTCCTCTAATTTCCAGCATCAGGCTTCCCTGAGCCAAGGGGAAATGAGAAAAGTGTTAAGAAGGTACCCGTTTCCTGGGGACAGAGTGAAGTCGGCTCTTGCTTTCTACCTACATTCTCAGACATGCTAGGAGCTGGAAGGGGCCCATGCATGGATCTGCTCAATCCAGCAACAACCTTGTGTCTCGGGACTTTTCTGGTCTCAGAGTGTTCATGATCACATCACCTGTGGCTTTTGACTTGCAGGATTCCCTTACTGTTGAATGTAGTGTTTTCTACGAGGCAGTGTAAGCAGGATCTAAGGATACTGAACAGTGTGTGGCTCCCATTGCTCTATGGGCTCACCATGAGGTTACAGTTCAGTGCTCAAGAGACAGTAGCAAGGGTCTCCTGATTTACCGTGCAGTGTTGGGTGCTGCTCACTGTCACTGATGGAGAAGATAGCAACCTGGAGGCATGATAGGAGCAGGTGACAAGGTCTGTGCTACAGATAAATGCACTTCAGGAAGTGTGCACAACTATGTGTATAATTTAGTCTTTGGGGTTTGTGGTAATTTTCTAGCTAGAGAATCTTAGTTGCTTTTTCCCCCCAAGGAGGTGAATTCTTCAAGAGAATCATAGAGATATTGACTTAGTAAGTTGACATCAGTGAGAGGCAGAATCAATTCCTAGAATTTCCTATCAGGCTTCTTGTGATCTGAAGTAATTAAATGTATTTATTGCTTAGACAATGTTAGGATTTCTGTAGTTTTTAGCCAAAAGCAATCTTACCAGATACAATGGGTTTTCTTTTTTGTCGATTTTTGTATTAAAGCATGTTAAAAAAAAAAAACAACAAAAAAACAGGTGAACTTCTCTATTTGTGGCTGTAGTTGTAATTTTTTTGAATTAGACCGTAATTTGTCAAAGGAGAGAAGGAGATTTTTTTAATCCCCTCCCTTTCTTCCTCTCTTCTTTTCTTCCTGGTTGAATTCTCTTTAAAATTGTCAGCTATAGCCAAACTGCATTCTGAGTAATCTGTTTATATCCATAGATTCATGCTGCTCCGGATCTCAGTTAAAGAAACTTGTGTTTCAGGGGTGAGAGTTGGGCAGAGATGCATAGCTGGCCGAAGTGCTGAGAGAACAGGAGTGTTGGGTCCTCAGCCAGGAATGTCCCTCAGCCCTGTAGGGACATCTAAATCGCCGTCTGAGAGGCAGGAGAAACCTTAGAAGATAAGGCTGAGAGAACATAAGACCTGGAGGGTGGGAAAGTACTGGGAAGTGCTGTGCTCTGGGTATGACGTGGCTGTTAGTCATGAGCACACAACTCATTGGTGATGGCCTGCACAGTGCCTGAGGAAGATTCGGCCTTTCAGCGTTCCACCAGGGAGGGGTGAGAGAGCAGCGATGAGGCTCCTCCTCTTCCGGGAGCTACAACCAATAAATGGTTGCTAGGGAAAGGGGGAGTCATTTTCTTCAATGATGTTGACACTGAAGTTACTTACACTGCCTGTATACACTGCCTGTTCTTATACAAGCAACAGTAAACCTCAGCAGGGTACACAAAGGGAATGAAGGGAGGAGGGGAACTGATTAGAAAGAGGAAGGAAATGGGGAAGAGTGGGGACGAGTATTAGTTACTTTCCTGCCAAAGGCAACTATGGAAGAGAGAGTTTATTGTTGGCTTATGGTTCCAGAAGAATAAGAGCCCATCATAGCAAGCAGAGACTGGTAACAAGACGTAAGCCTGGTGGCCAGAGAAGAAATCTGAGCGGACACATCTCTTATGACAAGCAGGAAGGAGACAGTGTGAACTGGAAGTAGGGAAATGTTATATACTCCCAAAGCCTGTTCCCCACTGCCATGCTCCTCTCGGCTAGGTCACACCCCGTAGACCTCCCCAAACAGTGCCACTAACCAGGTCTAAGTATTACAATGCCTGGGCCTTCGTGTTTCAGGTAGAGTTTCTGTTGCTTTGATAAAACACCACTACAAAAAAGCAGCATGGGAGGAAAGTGTTTATCTCACTACTACATAACGGTCATGTCATCAAAGAAAGTCAGGGCAGCAATTCAAACAGGGCAGGAACCTGGAGATAGGAGCTGATGCAGAAACCATAGAGGAGCGCAGCTTAATGGCCTGCTCTCAGTGGCTTGCACACCCTGCTTTCTTATAACACCACCAGCCCAGGGATGGCAGCTCCCACAGTGACTTGAACCCTCCCACATCAATTGTCAATGGAAAAAAAAAAAGTAGCATAGGTTTGCCCACGGGCCAATCTGGTAAGGGGATTTTCTCTATCTAGGTTTCTTCTTCCAAAACAACTCCAGCTTATGACATAAAACTTTAATGACATAAAACTAGCTGGTACACTTACAGGAGGCATTTCTTATTCAAGCCAGTATTTTCTATTCCCTGGCCCCACAAGTTCAAGGCCATCAAAATACAAAATGCATTTATTCCAACTTAAGAAATCTGAAGTCTTTTTGTCTCAACACTGTTTAAAACTCCAAAGCCAAAAGGTTCTTCAAACTACATGCTTCCAACATAAAATAGCACAAAATGTATATTTCCATTACAAAAGGGAGGAATGAATATCTGGCTAGAAAATTCTGGAGCAAAGCAAGATGAGAATGCAGCAGGACAAACACCAAGACCTGTAGCCCCATGTCTGGTGTCTGGGACTTTAGCTTTAAGGGTCTTAGAAAGTTCTACCTCTCTGGTTTCTCTGCATGCAACACACATCTTTTTCTTGGGCTGGCTTCACCTCCTGTATGCAATTGTCCTTGACAGACGTCTGCAACACCTTGGGCTCTCCACTATAGCCCAGGCTTCACTTTCACAGCTCCATGCAATGGCTTCTCAGGATCCCAGCTTTCTCGAGTCCTTTCCCAAGGGCTCTCTTGAGAGACTTTATTCCCGGCCTCAGTGACTCTTTGAAACTATGAAGGAAGAGTCTACAACTCATGTATCCTTCATGTACCTGGAGCTGACACCAAGAGTACTACACTGCCAACTTCAGCTTGGGAAAGACCTTGGCCACTTTAAGTTACATAAACAGCAACACATTATTAAGTTGAGTTCTAGGATCAGAAGAGCTGTATTCTCTCTTAAGTTGAAAGTTTGCTGGTGGGCCTTGCCCTGAATACTCTTCCTTTGTCTAGTGCCAAGCAGACCCCTGCTTAATGATGCTAATACCTGTAACAACTTTGGCCTTTCTTCTAGCACATGCATTGGCTCTGGATGCTTCCTGGTGTTTCTTTCTCCATCCTGTGCATTTATCTACTTTCTGCCCCACTTGCTCATTTCCATTGTAGATGACCATAAGCATTATCAATAACAACCATGTCACAGATTCAACATTTTGTTGCCTTGAAATTTCCTCTGACAAAGAAATTAGTCCAATACCTTTATCTTAGCCCTAAAAAAGTTCCTAGAGTAAGAGAAGACAATAGCCAGATTTTTTTCCTCAAAAGAATCTCTAGAATGGTATCTAGCCAAGTTACTGTTTGAGTTCTTGCTTCCCTTTGAAAACCCTTGAACTGGGGACCTCTGTAGCTGCTTTTTTTTTTTTTTTTTTTTTTTGAAAGAGAGAGGTTATTTATTTGGGCTTATGGCTACAAAGGAATAAGAGTTTACCATGACAGCAGCAGTGGGCATAGTGACAGGATACTTAAAGATTATATCTTTAACAGCAAACACAAACCAGAGAGAGCAAGCCAGAAGTAGGTAGAGCCCATCCCCAGGAATGGGCTTCCTTCAGCAAGGCTCTACCTCCTAAACTTTGTATCACCATTTGGTGACCAAATGTTGAAATCCATGAGCATGTGGGGACATTTCTCATTCAAACTGCCATTGAAGGGGACACTGAAGGGTAATAGGGGACAAACATTTTTCACTATACATAGTGTACATGAAATTATCAAAAATCATATCCATATGCTAGGTAGTAGATGGCTGGATCAATCTAAATTCATTTTTACATGACACACAAACAATTAAAGTTTTATGTACCAAATAGATAAGCATACAATCTGAAGGTTAAAAATCATGCAAAAAAGATACTGCTTTGACCTCATGGGAGACATTCTTACAGATTGTCCCTACACAGTCAGTTTCATAATGACAAGATGCTAATTAAGTGTAAGGATACTAGGCAAGGCCTTTCACTGAGACCTGGGTAGGATTAAATTAGTTCCATCAAGGTGCAGTTCTTCCTGATCTTTATAAAGAAGATATTAAATTCTTGCTTAGTGCTTTGTCTTTGCTGGATCCAATCCTGCTACTAAAAACCGTGGCCTCTGATTTGGTTAGTTAAGGCTAAATTTAAGAAATTTGTGTTAAAATGTTTTCTGATCAACAGATCATGGTCATTGAAGTAATTTACAGGGGAAATTACTTCATGCATTAAAATGCTAAACCTTTGTCATGTATATTAAATCTTTCTCAGGGTTTTTAAAATTCCTTAATAATATTTTCAAGCCTCACAGGTAACTTTTAAAACTTTGACCTAGAATTTATTTTGATGTAAGAGGTAAGTTAGAAGGTCAAGGGTGTGGCCTTTAGTCCGGGATGTGTGTAGTATGTGAGAGGCCCAGGACTGGGGAAGAGAAAGAAGTTAGGAATCCAAGCTTATTTGGGAAGTAGCTGTATTCATCATTTATTTGTTGCTAAGATAGAATTCCCTGACTGAAACCAAACTCAAGCAAAAAACAATGTAGAGGAGAAAAGGGTTTCTTTTGGCTTATGACTCTAGAGTCCCTGTCATGATGCGGCCTCATGGCACTGGGAGTTCCCAGTCAGGAAGTTGAGTGATGACTATGCTTCATCCAAACATAGGAAAGGGTCAAGATGAGAGTCAGGCAATGAAACTTCAAGGCCTGCCCCCAGTGTTTACTTCCTTTAGTAAAGCTCTATATCCTAACCTATACCCTCTGGAAACAGTGCCAAAAACTGGGGACCAAGTGTTCAAATACATGAACAATGGGCGATATTCTCATTCAGACTATAGCAGTAACCGATGCATTGTTTTTAAAGTAACTTTTCCATGCTTTGAAGGCTACCTTCTTCCTACACAAATTGTCCTGTCTTGTTGCTCTCACAGTGACAGGTTATCTCAGATGTCAGCATGGTACTAGTACCCTCTTCTTGTGGAGTTTGTGTCAGGTCTACCTCCTCTGCCCATCTACAGATGCTTCTATGCTTATGATAAGATTGTGTCTGGATAAATCCATTTTGAGTTGGACACACCCTAAACTGAGAACACACTGGATCACTGTAGCCTCCTGAGCACTCTAGCTTTTAGAAGCATGGCATACTATAGAGTTACTATGTTTTCCTTCATGATCTTGTGGCAGATTGGGAGTTTGGCTTGGTGGTGCTGCCTACCATCATAAAGTAGAGTTATATCAAATGCCCATAGTCCTGGAAAATATTCTAATTTAATACTTAAATCATGCTTTCTACTGAATGGAGATTGCTTAAGCACCATCATAAAATCAAAGACCTATAAGTTGAACTATTGTCCTAAACTGGGGGCTCGCTGTACACACCCATGCTACTTTCCTCAGGCGTGTGTGTGTGTGTGTGTGCTGCAGATTGAACCCAGGGCATCAAATGTGTTAAACATCGTACCAAACTCCCCATGGTTTATCTTTAAAAGAATGTCTTCATTCTTTGTGTATCTTGAGTCTTTCAGATTGATTTTTAAAAACTAGATCTCACTCTTCCAGGCATTATTTTTTCCTATATTGATTTTTCCCTAGAAAATAAATTATAAAAGTAACATATGTTTGCTAGAACAAATGCAAACAATAGAGACAAATAGGGTCTTGACTTCCCACCCCATCCCTCTTCCCTCTCCCCACTCTTGCCTAGCAGCTTCCGTCAGATACACGTGGGCCAGCCTTTTCTAGTTCCCCCTACTCTTATACATAAACACATGGTGTGGCTCCCAAACGTGATGTTTTGAGTAGGAGTTCTCAATCACTATTTGGAAGGAAACATTTCTTACTGTATTTGGAATGTATCCTGTGATGAATGGTGTTGTATCTGTCATCTACCTCACAGAAACAGCAGGAGACAACTCACAACCACAGGACACAATCTAAAGACTGTGTGTCATAACTTTTCTCAAAGTATACTCTAGAACACATAGATCCTGTGTCTTAGTTTGTTTTCTTTGGCCATGATAAAATACCATGACTAAAAGCAATTTGGGGGAAGAAAAGACTTATTGGCTTCCCCGTCCTTATCACAGTCCATCATTGAGGAAAATGAAGGCAATAATTGAAATAGGCCAGGAGCCTCAAGAGAGGAACTGAGACACAGGCCAGGGAAGAATGCTGACTTTTGCTTAGCCTGTCTTCTTATACAAACCAGGACCATCTGACCACAGTGGGCTAGACCCTCCATCACCAGTAATCAATCAAGAAAATCTCCTTCCGACACATGCTCCACTATGTTCATAGCAGCCTTATTTATAATAGCCAGAAGCTGGAAAGAACCCAGATGCCCCTCAACAGAGGAATGGATACAGAAATTATGGTACATTTACACAATGGAGTACTCAGCTATTAAAAAGAATGAATTTATGAAATTCCTAGCCAAATGGATGGACCTGGAGGGCATCATCTTGAGTGAGGTAACACAATCACAAAGGAACTCACACAATATGTATTCACTGATAAGTGGATATTAGCCCAAAACTTAGGATACCCAAGATATAAGATACAATTTGCTAAACGCATGAAACTCAAGAAGAATGAAGACCAAAGTGTGGACACTATGCCCCTTCTTAGAATTGGGAACAAAACACCCATGGAAGGAGTTACAGAGACAAAGTTCGTAGCTGTGATGAAAGGATGGACCATCTAGAGACTGCCATATCCAGGGATCCATCCCATAATCAGCTTCCAAACGCTGACACCATTGCATACACTAGCAAGATTTTGCTGAAAGGACCCAGATATAGCTGTCTCTTGTGAGACTATGCCAGGGCCTAGCAAACACAGAAGTGGATGCTCACAGTCAGCTATTGGATGGATCACAGGGCTCCCAATGGAGAAGCTAGAGAAAGTACCCAAGGAGTTAAAGGGATCTGCAACCCTATAGGTGGAACAACATTATGAACTAACCAGTACCCCGGAGCTCTTGTCTCTAGCTGCATATGTATCGAAAGATGGCCTAGTCGGCCATCACTACAAAGAGAGGCCCATTGGACTTGCAAACTTTATATGCCCCAATATAGGGGAATGCCAGGGCCAAAAGAATGGGAATGGGTGGGTAGGGAAGTGTGTGGGGGGGTATGGGGGACTTTTGGGATAGCATTGGAAATGTAATTGAGGAAAATGCGTAATAAAAAAAATCGTTACAGTGAAAATAGTAAAACATGTGTTATAATAATAAAAAAAAAAAAAAAGAAAAAGAAAATCTCCTTCCCCCAGACTTGCCTACAGACCAATGTGACAGAGGCAGTTTTCCAACCGAAATTCCTTCTTCCTAGATGACCCCAACTTGTGTCAAGTTGAGAAAAAAAAATCCAACCAGGACAGCCTGGGAGATACTCAGAAGAAAAAGCTAAGGTTCCCTTGCCAAGGAGTTGAGGAAACACTGGGTAGTATGTTTTCCTTTTGAATATTTGTAATTCAAAGGGGGAACACCAGGAAATCTGTTAGATTCCATCATAAAAGACTGGCTCGTCTAACCAGTGATATCCAAAACTGTTTGATCAGAAAACCTCTTTACATTTGAGACGAAGCGTATAGAGCACAGGCAAACTTTGGATTAGACAGACAGCTCAACGATTGGCTTGGGGTAGGAGGGTAAGCACACTTGTGCTGTCTCCAGGTCTGTGGCTCGAGGAGCAATAGTGTCACCCACCAAGTTATAGAAAAACCCAGGAGACTGAGTTTGGACATATTAAGTTTTGGTAGCTTCGGGAGGTTGAAGTGGAAATGTTTAGGATGCTGGGAATATTTAGGCCTGGGACTTGGGCCAGAGGTCATGGCTTGAGGCAGAGGTCAAAAAGTGCTTTGGATGAAAGCATGTTGTCAAAAAAGGCTCATTTTAAAATGCACATATATTACCTGCGAAGGGTTAGCACTAAATTATTAATATCTATTATATTATCATATTAGCTCCCTATCATTTGGAAGCAGAGATCAGGCCTCTATAGGGATGGAAATCAGACCTGCTGAGTTGTGAGTGGAGGGTCAGCAAAGACAGTCTGAAGTTACTTCTCACCTCTTGGAAGCTGAGGCCTTTTTTTTTTTTAATGCTAAAGAGTTAGTTTATTTACCAAGTGCCCCCTGACCCCACGTATTACTTATTTGTTTATTTTAGACAGGAACTCAAGACAGAGCTCAAGCTGGCCTTGAACTTGTGGTCTTCCTGTCTCACCTTTCCTAGTAACAGAAGTATGTGCCTCCATGCCTGGTTCTGCCCTGTACACTCGATGTTTTTGTTCTTCGATTGAAAGCATGCCCCAAACAACGTGGAGTTAGCTTTGAAAGAGCAATGCAATTTTACAAGTGTTAAATCACTGTACTTCCTGATTATGTTTCCATGGGTGTGGGTTTCCCTATCACCAACACTCAGTTCCCAGGCTCAAGGAACATGACTGAAAGACCATTCTCTCCACTTCTGCAGGCACTTACCAAACCGAAACAGGAAGGACAGGGAGAAGAGGATGCTGGAACATGATTTGGTCAGTCATCTGCTTTTTTTTTTTTTTTTTTTATAGTTCAGGTCCTTTTGAAGCAAAGGAATGAGGCATGGGAAGACACAACATAGGCCTCCTCTTTCTGGGTTTGCCTGACTGCTTACCAAGTGGTCTAAAAGCAAACTCTCTGTGTCCTCTGCCATAACTCTAAAAAAGGGATAATCATCCTGGCTTTTCTCACCTCCCATGATCCCTGTGCAGAAGTCAGGAAGATAAATAGCTGTGTGTGAGCCAGTGGGAATGATGAAAGGACTCTAAATCCGAGGCATTTCCATGGCTGCATTTTAATATGGCTACCACCAGGTATCCGGAAGGTAGCAATTCTCCTGAGGGGGTTTAATCATCTGGGCTCACCGTTGGCGGACTCCGTTTAACCTGTGTGTTCCAGTTGATTGGGTTATTGTGTGTAGATTGCAGGGATTTCAAGGTTCGCTCCATCATTCCCCTTTTGATATAATTTTAATGAGATTTTCCTCATTCTTTTGTTGCATGGCAGGCTATAGCTAGAATAAATATAAAGAAATTTTAAGAAATGCAAGTGACAGGAGGTCTGGGAAGATGAGAAATGCAGAGGAAGAGGCAGGGGATGAGGCAAGAAGGGCTATTCTCAGACCTGCATGCTTCTTCTCTCAATGCCTCTGGGATACCTGGGACCTGGCTTCATGTGCCCCACGCTCTGGAAGATAACAGTGGAAACCTCATCAAGGCCTCTGAGAAAATGTCTTTGCTAAATACTTAAAGGGACTATGTTTCTCCCAGGAAGCTCTACCACCAGGCCCAGGAATGTAGGCTTTCTTTAGTTGTACAGTGGAAGACTTCTACATGGCCTGGATTCACCCTACAGTATGACCTGGGTGGGTGGGGTCTTCTTTGGGAGGAAACTTGTAGGGGCTAGAGTGGGACAGTGAAACTGAAATGGTTATTTCAGAAGAGCCTGCTTTCCTTAGACCAAGCTAGGGGACATTTAAAAATCCATTTTACTGGAGAACACAAGTGTTGCTCATCAACTGAGTCTCCTCTGTAGAAACCTAGCAATTGTCAGTGAAGAGAGTGGTTATCCAGCAGTCAGATTTACCCTGGAACTCATCCATTTTCATGTCCTTTGGTGTGTGTGTGTGTGTGTGTGTGTGTGTGTGTGTTTGAGTGAGTGTGTGTGAGTATGTAGAGCTTCATTCATTTTTCTTTCCTTGAAATGTGTGTGTCTGAATAGGCATGCATTTGGATGCATGACTGTGCATGTCTTTGGATAGAAAACGAAGGGGACTGGAACACATGGTTTCAATGTCTCACTTAATTTAATCTCAAAACAACTGAGAAAAGATGGAAGCCAAATCAGCAGTCTAGCTCCTTCCTTCTATAGGCCTTCATCACTGGAAAAGATGCTCGACTTACTACCACTGACCAGCACTTGCTAAAATCCCTGTCTTCTACTCTTTTCACATTGTTACTACAGGAGAGTCTCCATGGTCAGTCTTCTGTACTGAAATGGCCAGGTTCATTGGGTCAAACAAAGGATGGGATAAGATACAGAAAAGCAGCCATGAAACACAGATTTATTATAAGTGAAAGATCAGGAAAGGGTAGACTGAAGTGGTTAGGGGTGCGCTCTGGCTAACGTGGGCTCAGCCCCCTCCTTGTTTCCAGGTCTTGGCACTTTTAACTATAGAGTACAGGGAGAGGCATTGACACAGATGGTTGTCAATCATAGGTCACATTATATTCACTGGCACATTCGATCTCATTCTCTCTGTATCATATGCATGGGTCAGTGCTTATATGCATTATCCCTTACGTGGGTCCTGGCAGCCTAAAGGTTATCCTGGGGCAACATTTTCCTTAGTGTGCATGCATGTTCCTAGAGAACTCCTCTACTGGGTTTCATTTTGATTGTGCATGTTTTTGTTGGTGTTTTTTTTTTTTTTTTGTAGGGGATTTATATAATCTCAGGGCTGATCTGGGGGCAGTTCAAGAGATGGTTTTTATTTTGTGTTGGACACTAGGTTCTAGAATTAACCTTTCTTTATGATTCAGACATCTACATCCAGCCACATCTTTCCTCCTGAGTTATATATTTACCTTCCTATGGCTTCTTTTCATAAAAGCTAAACCCCTCATCCTGTGTTTTAGCACTTCTCTACAAATTAATGTTCTTTGCTAACATTCTAGTTTGACCATGACGTGTTCTTCAAGAGCTCCTGTGTTTCAAGTTTGATTTCTATCTAGCAGATCTAGTCAGATGATTCACCACAAGGACTCTGGCCTAATCAATGAATTAATCTAGCAGTAGATTTATAACTTGACTGCATTACTGAGAGTTAGTAGAAACATCTAGAAAAGTAGGTACTAGCAGGAGAGAGTACATTGTCCAAAGTGTGATTCTTGGAACACTGTATCTTGTCCCAGGTCCCAGGCTCTTCCTTGGCCCATCTCTCCTTTCTCACTGACAGGCAAGAAGCCCTGATCAACAAAATTCTTCCACTGAGATGCTGTGTCTTGCCACAGAAGCAAAAAAATGGAGCTGGCCAACCACACAGACCTCAGACACCATAGGTCTGGGTAAATCTTCCCTCACCTTAAGTTGGTTGGCTTTCTTAGGGATTTGTCACAGAGATAAGGAAGCCAAGTCAAGACGGACATGGGAACTTTCTGTGGCGCTTTCCCCTACATTTACATATTGCTTATGGTTTTGCACTTTGTTGATGATTTTCTTCCTTTTTTCTAACTCCAGGATCCTAGCCGGACAGTCCAGGAAGGTAGAGAAAGAATTTTGTTTTCCTCTCTCTGCTCCTTGTACAGCAAATAATTTTTTCTCTGGTTTGATTCATGCTGAGTAGATTAGTCTATTTCCTGTTGCTATAACGAGACCTGAGACTCAGTATTGTATAAAGGAAAGACATTCCTTTGGCTCACAGTTTAGAAAGCTAAAGGTCTAAGAGCAAGTGGATCCAACCTGCTTGCTCACTGGTACTGCCGATCACGTGACCAACAATGGCAAGGGTAAAGGATGTAAGGTGGGGTCACCTTGTAACAGTCTGCTCCTAAACGTTCTGAGGGCAGAGATCAGTGTTTCCCCTTAACCTGTCGTATCAAGTTTTGCAGTGGGGGACATATTAAAACCGTATCCAAATCACTGTAGTGATGAAGAGGTTTTTCTCTCAAGTCTCATCTCTGGAGTCCGCTGTCAGGAGGTAGGTGCCCAGGCAAGAGGATCATGAATCAATAGTCAAGATATGGATAAGGGAGGGGGTCCCAGAGCACTCTCTCTCTCTCTCTCTCTCTCTCCCTCCCTCCCTCTCTCCCTCTCTCCCTCTCTCCCTCCCTCTCCCTCCCTCCCTTCCTCTCTCTCTCTCTCTCTCTCTCTCTCTCTCTCTCTCTCTCTCTCTCTCTCTCTCTCCCTCCCTCTCTCTTGTTTAGAAGACTCCTCACTATCATTTTAGACATCACTATGCTATAGTTCTTTCATGGAGTTCTCGAGGTCTTAGAAAAAAGGAAGAGAGCAAGACAAGCTTTGTGGGAAACAGAGAGTTCTCATTCACAAGTCTGAGCATCCAAGAAAGAAGGAGAGTTCAACAAGCGACCCAGAAAATCCCTCTAACACTTCATCAACACTCTTGGCCCAGTTCCTTTTATCTAGTGATTTCATTTTTATGGATGAGGGTATGCACATTCCAGAAACCAAGAAGGTGTGTGTGTTTTCTAAAGTACAACATTCAGTCTTTGGGGTGAAGGTGCTCTGCTCTCTGGTGTTATTAAGTCAATACTTCTGTTAAGACAGACTCTCTTCCTACCTATGCCAAGAATGACAATTAGAGTGTGGCCAAAAGAGTGGGCAGGGTCTGCCACTGTAAATGTCCTCATGATACCCCGGGACATAATCAACCAGGCTTGGGTGAACCATCAGTTAGTCCTGAGAGCAGAGTGTGGGAGCAGTGCTTATGGTGTCACTGTTGTTCTTATTGCTTGGAGACAACTTGGTTGATGTCTTTCAGGACAGAAACTGCTCACTGTAATTGGACTTAACTTTGCTCTGCCAATTTTACTCACTATTTACATGGAGCATTTTACAGCTGCCAGCATGGGAACACACCGTCAGCTCACCTCCTCTCAAGGTGCTCGAGTACAAAGAATCCCATTCCCCTGGCTCCAGGCTCTAGATCAGTGCTTCTCAATCTTGAGTGTACATTAGAATACCCTGAGGGGCTGTTATAAATACCAATGGCTGGGCCCCATCCCAAGAGAGTCTGATTTAATTGGTCTAAGTGGGACCCTATCATTGGTATTTTTCAACAGCTCCCTAAGTGATCCTAATGAGCAGCCAAAATTGGGAACCACCGCTCTGGATGGCTGACTCATCCTACATAACCCGTCAACTGGAGTCTCTATGGCTGCTGGGGCTGTGTAAGTACATGATGCTTTTGTGTGAATCAGAATGAGGTGTTTCTATTGCTGCACACATTGGGGAAATGTGTTATCGCTTTTAGATCAACACAGCTACATGGATACGCAGTTTGGCTGTTGCTTCGCATGTCTATCCTGATGACTTCCAACTCAGCCTTAGCCTTGAGTCTTCTGGTTTTGCAGTTTCTTTCTAAGGCTGTCTCCTGGGTCCTGGCCTTACAACATTCAAAGAAAGACAGGAGGAACACTTCTGAAATGTGCTCTGAGGAGCTCCTTGGATCCTCCCCTCAGCTAAAAAGCCCCAACTGGTAGGTATTAAAACTTCCATTTAAAGTTTCTGGGGGAGTTCCCTAAGAATACATCTGCTAAATCTTCTAAAAGTAGTTGAAGGTTCTGGAATTCGAGCCACAAGTCCCCTTTATCCTCACCCTGAGCCAGTGTGAGGACATTTCATTTGTGGAGGAATGCAGGCAAGAAGACTGCATGGGCTTTCATTACCTTTTTGTCCCTTAGCTGTAGCTCAGAGCTACACGGTCTTCCTTCAGAGCAGTGGTTCCCAGCCTTCCAAATGCTGTGACCCTTTAATACAGTTCCTCATATTGTGAACACCCAACCACAAAATGAATTGTTTTGCTACTTCATATCTACAATTTTGCTACTGTTATTAATTGTAATGTAAATATTTGTGCTTTCTGGTTGTCCTAGGTGGTCCCTGTGAAAGGGTCATTATGCCTAGATAGGTTGCAACTCACTGCTACTGCTTTAGCAACACAAGTTGTTACTATTTCCTGCCTCTAGCCCAACTCCATCTATAGAAGCTTGATTTCAGGTGGTCTTGGGTTACTTCAGGCACAGTTACTATCACCCCAGTTCATTCCTGGAATCAAGTTTTCTTTCCAGGAGAGAATTCAAACCCAAATGCCTCACTTACAGGAAGAAAACAGTCTTTGTTTCTTGCCTCAGAGCCATAGCACATAGCCTTCCTGCAAAGGGAAAGGCGAAGACCAGAGAACACTCATTTCCTTTAGAATTGGGCACAGTAAAGTTTAAGCTTGAGAGTATGTCTGAAGCTGGCAACTTCACAACAGCAACAGCCCAAAGCTCAGATGGGACAGAGTTAGGATGAGTGACAGCTGAGAAGTGCTACCCAGGACTAGAGACATCAAAGGCTGTCTTGAGAATAGGTTCAGGTTGAATTGGATTTGACAATAGGGTAATTTATGGCCCAGGGTGTTGTCAAAAACAGTAAGTGGTCATGTAGTCAACTGATGGTGCTTAAGAGATGGGAGAGACAGCAATAGAGACCAAAGAGTAGGAAACTGAAAGTGAATCATGGAATGATCCAGTGGGAGCCACCTCAGGGGGGGGGGGGGTCTGTGCACCCCACAATGCACCCACGGAGGACTCAGGAGAAAACGATTTCACAGAAAGTCTCAGTCTAGAATATACACGAACAAAAGTAAAGACCCAAAGAAATGGTGGCGGGGATTTAGAACTTAAACCCATGCTTTACACATCGAGTTTACAAAAACTAACGATGATGAAAATGTGTACAGAGAAACTTGTAAGGTTTTTTTTTATTGAACATTTTCTTTATTTACATTTCAAATGTTTTCCCCTTTCCAGGTCTCCCTTTCAGAAACCCCCTACCCTATCCCTCATCCTCCTGCCTCTACGGCGGGGGGGGGGGGGTACTCCCCCACCCAACCACCTACTCCCATCTTCCTACCCTAGCATTCCCCTACACTGGGGCATCGAACACCCTCAGGCACAAGGACCGCTCCTCCCACTGATGTCCAAAAAGGCCATCTTCTACCATATATGCGGATGGAGCCATGGGTCCCTCCATGTGAATTCTTTGGTTGGTGGTCCAGTCCCTGGGGGCTGCAGGGGTCTGAACTGTTGTTGACACTGTAGCTCCCTCCATGGGGCTGCAAACCCCCTCAGCTCCTTCAGCCCCTTCTCCAACTCCTCCATCGGGAAACCCCATGCTCAGTCCAATGGTTGACTGTGAGCTTCCTCTTCTGTATTTGTCTGGCTCTGGCAGAGCCTCTCAGGAGACAGCCATATCAGGCTTCCATCAGCAAGCACTTCTTGGCATCTACAACAGCGTCCAGGTTTGGTGACTGTATATGGGATGGATCCCCAAGTGGGGCAGTGTCTGGATGGCCTTTCCTTCAGTCTCTACTCCACATTTTGCCTCCATATTTCCTCCTGTGAGTATTTTGTTCCCCCTTCTAAGAAGCACTGAAGCATCCACATTTTGGTCTTCCTTCTTAGGCTTCATATGGGCTCTGAATTGAATATTGGGTATTCTGAACTTTTGGGCCAATATTCACTGAGCAGTGAGTATCTACTCTGCATGTTCTTTTGTGACTGAGTTACCTCACTCAGGATGATATTTTCAAGTTCTATCCATTTGCCTGTGAATTTCATGAAGTCATAGTTTTTAATAGCTGAGTAGTACTCCATTGTGTAAATGAACCACATTTTCTGTATCCATTCCTCTGTTGAGGGACATCTGAGTTGTTTCCAGCTTCTGACTATTGTAAATATGGCTGCTATGAACATAGTGGAGCATATGTCTTTATTACATGTTGGAGCATCTTCTGGGAGTGGTATATCTGGGTCCTAGGGTGAAAGTGGTAAATTTAACCCGTGCATAGGAACAGGGACAGAAAACAAAAGACCTAGGTGTTAGACTTAACATGTATTTTAAGCATGTGAAATAAACATATATAATAATTTAATTAATATTACATGGGGCTGAAGAGATGGCTAAGTCAGCAAAACTTCTGACTTGTTGGCATGAGATTCTGAGTTCAGTGTTCAGCACCTTCATAGACAAAGCTGACTATAGTGGCATGCTTTCTTAAATCTTGTGCTGGGGAGGTGGCTGGGTGGATCTTTGAGGCTGGTGGGCCAGTCAGCCTGGCCTCATTGGTGAGTTGCAGGCCAGTAAAAGACCCTGGCTCAAAAAGGGGGAGAGTGTGGTGATATCCAAGGAAAGATATGTGAGACTGTCCCCTGGCCTCTGTGCATAAATGGGCAAATGCAAAAAACTGTTGTATAGCAAATACTAAAGAATGGAAAAAAATTATGCTTAAAGAAGTAAAGGAAGGTCCAATAATGGATTCACGAGACAGCACTATGGCAGCAGTCAGAGCTGGATAAAACAAGCCTTGTCAAGACCTCCTGCTGTTCTCCCAGACAGCTGCTTACCTTCCAGGCACCACATCCGGTGTCTCATAAATGCCTGGAACTTCTGCTCCCAGAGCTCTACTGCCCTCTTCTGGCCTCTGCAGGCACTGCATGCATGTGCATATAGTTCTCACCCCATATGCACATAATTCAAATTATCTAAAAAGATCTGAATATTTTTAAGTTGAAAAGTATAATAATTAACATGAAATCTGAGAGTGGCTTGATGGTATATCTGAATCAGTGTAAGAATGTGTGAGCTGAAAGACATAGTCATCAAATCATGTAGCCTGCAAAACAGAGGGAAGAAAGAATGATTAATAGTGATCTGACTTCAAAGAACTGTCCAGCATTATTAATCACCTAACAGATGTAAAATGGGAATACCACAGGGAAGATGACAGAAAGCAGGCAGACAACAGAAAAAATGGTTGAAAAAATGTCTGAAAACATTTCAGATTTCATGAAAAAGTTGAGGGGGAGGGGGAGGGGGAGGGGAGGGGGAGGGGAGGGGGAGGGGGAGGGGGAGGGGGAGGGGGAGGGAGAGGGAGAGGGAGAGGGAGAGGGAGAGGGAGAGGGAGAGGGAGAGGGAGAGGGAGAGGGCCAGTACTTACAAATACACAGTAAAGTTAAAAGGTGGAGAGACAAAAATGAAGGGATAGTCCTACAGTAACAGGATATGAAAGATGCATGGTGTACTAGGGAACCCCAGTGAGCCAATAGCTGACTCACTCTGAAACCTATGTGAGCCAGGAGGCTGTAAATCAAAGGAGGTGATGCAAATCAAAGTACTGAAGGTCCAAGAGCCAGCCCCAAGCACCATACCCAGGAAACCTGTCTGTTCCCTAAGCTGTATCAGTAGCTTTTTTGCGGCTGTAACTAAACACAACCTAAGCTGTACCAGTTGCTTTTCTGTGGCTGTAATCAAACACAACCATGGAGAGCTTATTTTGGCTCAGAGCTCCAGACATCTAAAGTCCATAGTGGTGGGCACAGCATGGCAGCAGTGGTGGGCATGTGGCAGGAATGATGGCTGGAGCAGGACATGAGAGCCCATGCCTTGAACTGCAAGTATGGAGCAGTATGTATCTGCAAGTATGGACAGATTGAGAGGGAGAGGCAGGGGGAGAGGGAGAGGGGAAGAGGGAGAGGGGAAGAGGGAGGGGGATAGAGACAGGGATAGAGGGAGGGATACAGGCAGGGAGAGGGGGGAGGGGGAGGGGGAGGGGAGAGAGAGCAGCAGAAGTAGGTGAGGCTCTTTCTCTCAAAGTCCACCTCTAGTGTCAGACTTCCTCCAGCAGGCCCACCAGCTAAATCTCTCCCAAACAGCTCCAGCCACTGGGGATCAAGTGTTCAAATGCTTGAGACTATGGGAGGCGCTTCTCACTTAAACCACCATAAAACCCAAAGTGAAATAATAGAATGTACAAAAAAAAAAAAATCTGGCTGCTAGAGGCACATCTTAAAGGTGACAGACACTAAATGTGGTTTGAAAACGAAACCAAATAGTGTTTGATTCTGTACAAAACATCAGTGCTGAGAAGGGTGAAGGGAGCATGTAGGGAATTATAAAGGCAGTTACACATGTGGCTCAGCTTTCTGTGTGCATTGTGTCTCTGTCTGCCTGTCTGTCTGTCTATAATCTATCATCTATCTATTTTCTATCTATCTATCTATCTATCTATCTATCTATCTATCTATCTATCTATCTACCTATCTATCTATCTATCCATCTATCATCTATCTAATCTACTGTCTATCACCTGTCTCTGGGCCGACTGTATAGAAAGAGATATATGGTAGTAATAGCACCAAGCATTAGGGCAGAATAGAGTTGGTGTCATAGAATAAAATCACACTCGGTAGTAATTGAGATTAACAGGTACAAATGAGAAGAAACAGCCATGGTAAATCAGAATGATAGTATAATACTCTATATGTGTACACTTATCTTGCTTATTCACTTAGCTTTTTCTAAACAATATAGGATTAACACCATTAACATGACATTTATTCTTAGGTTTGCATGTTTATATGTTTACATAAATATATTTGTATACACGTATACATATAAAATAGTATGACAAAAATGAGGAAGAAGAAATAGAATTATATAAAAGCAACACTTCTATCTTTCACTGAAATGAAGTTAGTGGAAATCTGAGAAATCTTAAGTGGATTCTGACAGGTGAACGCATGAATGAGAAACCTCAGGGCAAACATTAGAAACCCCATCAAAATAATGACACACTCGGCAGCAGACTGTTACAGGAGGCAGTTCTTAACATGAAGGGAAGAGGTGAAGGGGCTGGGGGAACAGAAGTGACTGCAGACCCTTGGGAAACAGACGAGAGCAAGTGTGTAGATCTCCTGGCAGTAGTAATAGCACAGTGTCCAGATGGACTGAGCGCGATAGCAAAAGCAGATTGCCAGTCTGGGTTAACGTGAGATGCAATGACTGTGCCTATTTAGAAAAGAATTTAGACACAAGATAAAGGTATGTTAAAACTAAAGGATAGAAAATATATTCTATTCAGACAGCAAATAAGCAGGCTGGTGTAGTTATACTAATGTCAAAAACAGATTTGAAAGCAAAATGTTACTAGACACAGAATATTTTGTGATCATAAAAAAGACCATCTCTCTCTCTCTGTATGTCTCTCCTTCTCTCCATACACACACACACACACACACACACACACACACACACACACACACACACCTCCCTATCTTCTCAAGGATATGTCTTGAGCTAGGTGTGGTGGCACCAGCCTTTAATCCCAGCACTCAGGAGGCAGAAGCAAGCATATCTCTGTGAGTTCCAGGCCAGCAGCCTGTTTTTCACACAGTGAGACCTAGAGAGAGAGAGAGAGAGAGAGAGAGAGAGAGAGAGAGAGAGAGAGAGAGAGAGAGAGAGAAAGAGAGAGAGAGAGAGAGAAGGGGAGGGGAGGGGAGGGGAGGGGAGGGGAGGGGAGGGGAGGGGAGGGGAGGGGAGGGGAGAGGAGAGGAGAGGAGAGGAGAGGAAGACAGAGAGAGAGAGAGAGAGAGAGAGAGAGAGAGAGAGAGAGAGAGAGAGAGAGAGAGATTTTGAAAATGAATGAAAAAAATTGACCAAATTGAAGGGAAAGACTCAGTGATTACAGGTCTGAGCTACCTACTATGTGGTCTCATTGCATGGAGGTAGGATCATGCTGTATGAAGTGAGGTCTCCCTATGCTGCCTAGGCTACTCTCAAATGGGTGGGTTCAACTGAGCCTCTAGTCTCTGCCTTCAAGTTCCCTGCACAGTAGCTGTGTACCACCACACCTGCCTCCAAGTCCTCACTTTAAGCAATGGGATGACTAAGAAATTCAATAAGACAGAATATTTGAACTTCCAAAGCCCCTGACATCTATAAACCTGACTATAGTAGAATATACATTGTTCCCAAATTAAATGGGATATTTTCAAGAGAGACTATAAGATAGGCTACATGAATTTAAGATGAATAAAACAGACTGTGCTTTTTGAATGCAGTAGAATTAAGTTGCCAATCAATACAGGACCTTTAAAGGACAAAATTTATCAGCTATTTAAACATGTACAGTAGGGGCTGGAGAGCACTGACTGTTCTTCCAGAGGTTCTGAGTTCACTTCCCAGCAACCACATGGTGGCTCACAACCCCGCCACTGTGAGACTGACCCTCAGTCTTTCTCAGCTTACAGATCTGAGACTCTGTAACCACCCTGGGATGCCAAGACTAAATTAATTTGCAGGTGTCTTGACTCAGATCACTGCATGTGGTGGGGGATATGGGAGCTTCCCTCTTTCTTGATGTTGCTTGAAAGGTCTCTGCTCCTAAGGACCATCTTTCGACACATGGTCCCCTCTGTATTTGAGCCAATTACACTCATGCATTTCTAATTTATTACTTTCTTTTTCATATTAGGTAAAGAGAATGCTTGGTTCCTCACCCCACCCCCACTTCCACTTGAGTCAGGGTTTTACTATATAGCACAGGCTAGCCTTATACTATGCTCTTCTAGCCTCAGCATTTCAAGAACATTTCAATAACATATGTGCCATATGCTTAGCCAACTCTTTGCTCTACTTTTAATAAAAATATTCCAAATACCTATTTACACATATACGTGTGTGTCTATGTGAGACCATATACCACATGTGGGTGAACACATGAGTGTTTGTGCTCATACCTGTGTAGGCTAAAAGACAGCATTAAGAACCCTGGACATGAAGTTACAGGTGTTTGTGAGCTGCCTAATATGGGTGCTAGAAACTGAATTCAGGTCCTCTGGAAGGATAGTGTGGTGTTTGAATGAAAATGGCCTCTATAGGCTGATATGTGTGAATACTTGATCCCGATGGGTGGAACTATTTGTAAAGGATTAGGAGGTTTGGTCTTGCTGGAGGAGGTGCGTCACCAGGGCTGGCTTTGAGGTTTGCAAACATCCATTCTCAGTTAGCTCTCTGTGCCTCGTGCTTGTGGATAAAGGTGTAAGCTCCCAGCCACGGTCCTGGTGTCATGCTTGCCTGCTGCCAAACTTCCCACCCTAATGGCCATGGACTCTAATCCTGTGCAATTGTGAGCTCCAAATTAAACATTTTTATAAGTTACCTTCCTTGCTTATGACCAAGACAGGCAGGAGTCGCTTCTAGCTGCTGAGCTAAGTCTCATGGTCCCAATCCTGCCGCTAGATGCCTGAAACCAGCCCTGCTTCTGGAATCTCCCAAGTGTGAGACAGACTACCGCAGTCACGTTAGTGTCTCACCATCTTCACAGGTGCTTCACAACTCCCTAAAGGACAGGCTGGATGGCTGTCAGGAGCCGCCTTCATGGTTCCACCATCACACTCTGTCAGAAGCTCCACGTCGATGACAGCTTCAACCCGTGTCCATGAATTTCATCTGTAGAATCTTTGCCTGCCTGCCAGTTGTTAGGCTTTTGTTCTGTGCCCGTGAATTGTGCCCTTAGTATTTATTTTCTGACAGAACTTGGACATTTAAATTAATTTTCTTGTAATAAGTGTGTTATCTATCTTCTATTTATCCATCTACGTATGTATGTATGTATGTATGTATGTATGTATCATCTATATATCTTCTATCTACATCTATCTATTTTCTATCTATAATCTATTCATCTATCAATCAATCAATCTATCTATCTATCTATTATCTATCTATCATTTTTCTACTTATCTATATCTATCATCTTTTTATCCATCCATTCATCTGCCTTTCTGCCTACCATCATCCATCCATTCATCTATTTCTCTAGTTTACTGTTTCTACTTCTGACTAAACATACTGCCTTTTAAGCTCTGATGATTATATGGTTAATGTATGATAATTAATCAGAAAAATCTTTGACTTTTGAAATCAATTAAAAATGTCATTTCCTCTGGGCATTGCAGTGCAATGGTTTTCATCCTAACACTCAGGAGGCAGATGCAGGCAGATCTCTGTGAGTTTGAGGCCAGCCTGGTCTACATAGAAATTCCAGGCTATGAGCCAGGTTGGCATAGTGAGACCGGCTCAAAAACACACAGTAGCAAACTCCATCCACATCCTCCAGTGTGGTTCCCTTGGAGGTTTTGGTAATGACCTGTGTTAGTTATTATTACTTTGTTTTATGTGTGTCTAGACTGAAGCTTCTGTTGGCTTCAGTCAACTTCAGAACATGCACACAGAATCCTCCACAGTACATTCATCTGTTCCTTTAGAGAAAGATGCTCAGAGACCCTTCAGGTCCCACTGCCTTCCACATACATGCATACATCTCCCCAAGCCTCATTTCTGCTGGTTTCTTTGAGATTTCCTCCAAGATCATGTTAACAACACTCAAACAGCAATGTGACTGGTCTTTCTCTTTGCTTTTCTAAATTTATTTCCCTTTTAGATGGCTTTTTTTTTTTCAGCTGATGTTTCTCACCTGAGTGCAGTTCACTACCTCCAACAGTAAAACTGAGGACTTTGCCATCTCAGCTTGGGATCCCCAGGGTAATTAAAAGCTTTGGGGCCATTGAATCTTCTACCTGATAGTGTGTGTGTGTGTGTGTGTGTGCATGTATCTGAGTATGTGTGTGCGTACACATGTCTGAGTGTGTGTGTCTGAGGATGAATGTGTATGCAGATACAAGTGTATGTGTGTGAGTGCTTGTGTCTGAGTGTGTGTGTGTGCTTGTTTGTGTCTGACTATGTGCGTACATGTCTGAGTATGTGTGTGTGCATGTCTGAGTGTGTGTGTGTGTGCCTCATGAGTAAATATTTCTCAAGTTATTGTCTACCACTGGCCATTTTCCACCAACTTAAACTGGTTTTAAACATCAATATCTATTTCTAGCCTCTTGTTTGTGAAGGACACACTCCCAATTTCCTCTTATACCATCACTGGAAGGTGAATCTTGGGACATTTGCTTTTGGAAACCAGTCACTGTGCCATGAAGTAGCACAACGACCATATGGAGAGACCATGTGTGGGCGCTCTGGCCAATAGCCCCAGCTGAGATCCCAGATGACAGCCAGCTTCCACCTGCAGACGCATGAGCGAGTGCACCTTCAGAGGATTCTAGCCCCATCTGCTGAGTCTCCCCCATGCTTGAGTCTTTCCAGCTGAGGTCCCACACACTGTAGTACAGCCAAGCCGTCACTACCGTGACTGTTCTAAACTCCAGCCCTACACATTCACATTTGGTCTATAATAAAATGGCTGTTTAACACTATTTTATTCAAGGTGATTTGAGAGACTAGGAGTATGGTGATTGCAAGAACTTCCATAAAGGGACGGATACATTAAAACAGAGTGCAGGTTTTCTAATATCCCACAAGCATGTGCATATTTCTCATGCAGACTGTTCTGAATGTGGAACCTACCTTTATGCTTTGCAGTTATTTCTATTCTAAACACTTAATTTTGAACAAATCTTAACTGTTCTTTACACCACTAAAAACTTCAGGGCAAGGAAATGGTTTTCATTGTTGCTTGTATATCCCCGGAAAAGGGGATTTCAAGTTTCAAGTTTAAGTTTTGTTTTGTTTTGTTTGAGGTTTTGTTTGTTTGTTTACACTGTAAGGTATGTTATACTGGGTAGAGATTTGGACTTGGAAGTCAGTGGATTTGGATTGAAGTCCAGGTGCAGAAGGAGATGCTGGGCCAGCTTATTAAATTCTATACTGAACAGAATTGCCAGTATTTTGACTGAACAGTTTAGGAATCCTCCCAGTGCTGGCGTCTGTGATTAGTTCCAAAGGCTCGGTGTCTCCTTAAACATCCCTGTCTATTTGGACAGAATTTGACATCCTCTTCCCAAATTGAACATGAGCACATCCGTTGAGCCTGTAGTTGCTTTTTAAAAGATGCTGTGGCATCAAAAGTGCCTGCATATAAACACCAAAATAGTTATGTGTGGTACTATTCTAATGTGGAAATATTAGAATCAATGCCACATATGTTGGCTTGGGAGACAGCCAAACAAAGGATGATGCACCTTGTTGTTCAATACTGTTTAAGAATTAGTGAAGGAAAAAGAGCTATAGTTGCTAACGCAGGAGCATCTCTGTCAGGTGGAACAAAGCAGCAGCAAGGGCAGGAGGCTCTGGGAAGTGAGGCAATTGCAACTGTTTGTCAGAATGTATAAAGGGCCAGCAGGCAAGCTAGCCTCGGCTAACGTCTTCTGCCCTGGACACTTTTATTACCATGGTATCTTTTACAAAGCAACTACTGGCTCAACGAATGTGCTAATGTTTGATTTTGGAAGAAGATCTCAAATCCTGTCCAAATAGATGGGTTCTTTAAGGAGTCACCCAACCTTTAGAACTAACCACAGACACCAGCACTGGGTGCGCTCTGGGTGATCTGAAATGAATATTTTTGTGAGGTAAAGCTGTTTCACTTTATGCCTGTTTCTGTAGAAAGAATTCCTTCCTGCCTCTTTGTGCTTGGGAGGGATGAAAGAACACTGATGGGGGGTAGGAGGGCTGGGAAAAGATATTTTTTTTCTGCTTGGCGGCTTTAAGGGAGAACATTCATGTGTAATTCAAACATGGAGGTAACAATAACACGTTATATATCTCATTGGGCTTCCTGAAACTAAAGTTTGGGCTCATTAAAAAGAAAAGAAAAAAAAAAGGAAATTCTAAGTGTCCACCAAATTCTCATTTGCCTGTGAGGGAAAAAAAGAAAAAAAAAGAAAAGAAAACAGGCACAGCTGGCAGGCCAAGAGCATGTGGCCTATTGAGGGACACAGCAGGAGGACCTGCTGGTGACCAGGCCTGTCCACCCCAGTGCAGGTGCTGCCATCACTAATAAGATTTACTACCTACTTAAGAAAATCGGGAGAGAGGGCAGTAGTGTAGACATCCACTGTCCATGCACAATAAAATGGAAGCGTACATGACCCAAATGTTGAAATTAAAAACACACCCTTGCTCCTTTGACTGACTCTTTTGTTTCTGGGTTTAAGTATAAAATCTCCGACTTTGTTGACTAGAAAGATGACCCAGGGAAGCTTCTGCCTGGTGTTTAATTAAACTATAATATGCGGCAAAATAAATTAAGCATCGGTGAAATTACAACTACCGTGGAGTGTGGACTGGGATGTTTTAAAATGATGGATTCCTGAGCGTGTTCTATCCAGACAAAGGGGAACGGTCCCAACCTCTCCATTTTTAACGCTTTCTTGAAAGCATTCCCATGCAGGTTATCTTTGGTGAAGGAATGCTCTCGAAGATTGCAAGTTTAATTAAGAGCCATGGAGGCTGTAGTGTGAAGGAACGGAAGTGTAGAACTTCCTTTACAGATGGCAGGGCAGAGCTCGGAAAATGAACACTTGGCCATTCTTCCTTGTTTTTCATTTCCCAAACAACAAAGTACGTGGCCTCGTTAGTTAATATAAGGGAAGGTAAGGATTAAAACTCAAACCTATTTTTCTTTTTAAAAGTGTTTTTACATTTATTTCTGTGTGTGTAGGGTGTGGAACATTGGGTCCCGGGGATCGACCTCAGATCATGAGTCATGGTGGCACGGATACCCGCTGAGCCTTCTTCCTGGCCTTTGACCTGCTTTTTCTTACCACCAATTAAAAAAACCCAGAGAGGGTGTATTTATGGATACAAAATCGGGATACTTAAAACTGATATCCACTAGGGGGCAGGCTATCTGCACGGGGAAGTCCCGATTGTAGTACGGGTGGTGGTATAGCTGGGGGTGCAAAGAATTTCTTTCAATTATTTTCCATTCCATGATGGTTTCCAGGAAGACGTAACCCTGTTTCCTCTCTGTCTGTATTTAGCATTTCTTTCCCTTAAATATAGGAAATTATTTAAAGAATTGTGAAAACAGACTGGAGAGAAGGGGCATCGGGAAAGAGGTCTTTTCTGGTTAGGAGGCAGAGAGAAAATGGAGCTGTGTGTGCCAGTGAATATTAAATAGGCCGGCAGACCCAGAGGGGACCCAGCACGGTGCTTAAGAGCACTGGCGCCGAGTTTAAGTCCTGCTTACACCGGCTCCCCTTCTCTCTCGAGGGTCTTCATTTGTAATATGAGAATCTTGCCACCCACCTCACAGGCAGGCCAAGAATTAAATGATTCGCGTGCTCCCTGCCCACATTTCACTCCCCTGTCCTATAGCAGCTGCCGTTATCAGAATAATTACCCTTGATTTCTAATTCAAATAGGTGCATTTCTAGGCAAGATTTTTTTCTTGTCCCCAAGATAAGAAAAAGAAAAAGAAATGTATCTTTATGTTTCTTTTTGTTTTTGAAAAACGTTTCATTTTCTGAAAGAATATTAATACAATGCAAAATTGAGCTAGAAATTTACGGTGCAGGTGGGGGTGGGGCAAAGGTGGCCTCTTCTCTCTGCTCTTCTGTTAAAGCAACAACGGAAAACAACGAGAAAGAGCAACTTAGCTTCTGATTCAGTAAAGGAGAAATGTTTTAAAGGGATGCAGTCAACTTCCTAAAGGTTGTGTGTGTGTGTGTGTGTGTGTGTGTGTGTGTGTGTGTGTCTATACAGTGCACTGAATGATTTAATTCTAAGGATTCTCCGCCTCAGTTCCATCATCTATCACATGAGAACACTAACCCTGGCCTCGGAGCTCTGGGTGAGAGCTGAATGAGGTGAGTGCGGCAGCCACCAGGGCGTGGTTTGCAGCCTTTCCTCATCTCTATCTTTCAAGAGGAGGGAATCTACCAAAGATGATGCTATTCCCCTTACTATGGGAGTTGGTATACATTTTTCTTATTATTGGTGTGTGTTTGCTTGCATGCATGCATGTGCACATGCATGTATTACGTGTGAGTGCAGGCATGCACATGCAACACTGCCCCCCATGGAGGTCAGAGGACATCTTGGGGTTCAGTTCTTTTTTACTGTGGGCTGTGAATGGAACTCAGGTTGTCAGGATTATGCAGCAGGGCTCTGGGCTGTCTCTCTGCCCCCTGTGGGAGTTTAGAAAGAAAATTATTGGTCAGGAAACACTGTGCATGAAGAGGTGCATTAGGTCTGTGCCTTTAAGGGTGTGCAGGACTTTGGTGGGAAGAAATGGAGGAAGGGACATGACATGCATGCATGGGCTCAAGTGTGAAGGCATGGTTTTCTTTGGAGCTTTGAGTTGTTCTGCCCCACTAGGATCATGGTTCACACAGGGAGATGTAGATGAAGTTGGACTAAAATTGGGACTGTGGCAAGGAAACCTGCAGTTGTGAGCTGAGGAACTTGGTCTCTGATGGCAGAAAGAACAGCAACTCGAAAATCAGAGATTTTTGAGGGTGGGGGACATTTTCCTCCTCGAGTATGACAAGTCAGGGTTCTCTAGATTCACAGAACTTAAGGGATGTCTCTCTGTGTTAAAAGAATTTATTGTGAGGACTTACAGTCTGCAGTCCAACTAACGCAACAATGGGCAGCTGTGGATGGCAAGTCCAAGAATTCAGTAGTTGCTCAGACCCATGAGGCTAGTTGTTTCAGCTGGTCTTCTGTAGAAGTAGGTGCCAACAGATGTGCTGGTAAGTAAATGCAAGCAGATAAAGAAGAACAAATCTTCCTTCTGCCAATGTCCCTATGTAGGCCTCCAGCAGAAGGTGTGGCCCAGATTAAAGGTGTGAGCCCTCAAGCCTGGATCTGGGATTTGCTTTGTCCTAGGCTGACCTTGACCTCAGACATCTCCTTGCCTCAGTCTCCTGGGATTAAAGGCCTGTACTACCTTGCCTGGGCCTAAGCTTTTCATAGCCACTATGCCTCAAGATCTCCACGCCAAGATCCAGGTCAGAAACTTGTGTCTTTCAGCCTCAAGATCTGGGTCAGAGGTGTGTCCTCCAATTCTGGATTGTAGTTCATTCCAGATATAGTCAAGTTGACAACCAGGAATAGCCATTACAAATAGGAATAAAATCACATTATTATTATTTTAGCTTTTTGAGACAGGATTTTATAATTCAGCTTGGTTTCCAACTCATAATCCTCCAGCCTGAGCTTCCTGCAGGTTAGGATTACAGTTGTGCAGCATCATGCCTACACACACACAAAACACACACACACACATGTACACACCCACGTGTACACACACACACGTGTAAACACACACACAACACACACACATCTCCTTAATGAATTTTGTAAAATCCACGTTGAAATCCAATCACCTTTGTATTCTGATGGTATCACGTGGTGAATGCTATGAATATGTTTGTGTTATGAGGATGCTGGCCTCCTGGACAGAGCAGAGCCAGGCTGCTCTTGTAGGAGTTCAACTCCTTCTTCTGTCAGCTTCATGGACCCTTCTGCCATGTTGTGATTCAGCACAGAGGCTTCAGTGGATGCTGCACCCTGGTGGTGGACTTTGAGTCTCAAAAACCAAATTAACTTTTTGTTCATTATAAATTATACAGTTTGCAACATTCTGTCAAATCACAGACACCAGAGCAAGAAAACATTAATGTTTTTTTTCCCTCTCGAAATCCAGCAGATCCCAGGAATTGAAGTCTCACAACATAACACCTTCTTCCAGGAAAGAGGCCAGTTCCAGAGATTCAGAGGTGTTTTAGGAGGCTCAGTGCTGGCTGGGTCGTCTTCTTCCTAGAGCATCTTTGAACAGGAAACTGTCAGGGACTCTGTCCCTCCACAGGTTCACCAGAGCTGATTCTGACTGTGGTACAATGGCTCTCAGTCCAACTCATCATCAATTACTATTCATGCTCATGAGATCAGACACGATCAGAGTTGAAGGATACGTCAAATGAAAGCGCATAAAACAACAACAACAACACACACACACACACATTCACACACACCACACAACCCGGAACACATGGAACTCACTCCTTAAGCAGTCCTGTGCTGAAAGGCTGTGTAGCTTTATCAAAAGACATAGGAGTAGCCCCTTTAACTCGTGTGGTCTGAGCATGGATTCTAAAATCCTGCTTGTGCTTATTTTATACCATGTTTCATTTATTCTGAATACCAAAGAGAGTTAGATTCTTAGGAAATTTTTTAATCCCGCCATGAGTAGCTGGTAGATCATAACATTCAAAACACCAACACAAGTAGTGTATTGATTCATAATGATTTATTCTCTGTAGTTTGGGGGCCTGTTCTATCATCTGAACCCCAAGAAGGGAGCAGAAGAAGTCAGTTATAAAGAGGAAGAATTCCCACACTCATTACTTCTGCCCATGGCTTTCAGCCGTGTTTACCAGGACACCCTTGCTAGATAAAATTATGTGCAGTCAGACACAGACCCAGCTTTGGAAGCAATTAAAGTAGGAGGTCAGGTAAAAATAGACATATGGCTTTTTATTTTTGTAACAGATAGTGAATACTTCCTTTCAAATGTTTAGACTTTATTTATTTTTTTTGAGAAAAGATGGTGCTTTGGAGAAAAACAAGGCATCTGCCTCTAAGTGTGTGCTCTTAAATGTAAAAGAAAAGCTGCAGACAGACGTATTATTACTTTACAGCCCTAGTGAAATCACTCAGACAGGTTGTGTGCATTGCACATAGAGATGAACACAGAACTGTGGTTGGTGCTGATTTGCAGGGAGGTAAAGCTGTTTGATGAACTTGTGAGCCCATTAGTGCAGGACAACCTTTCCTGGAAATTAGGTGATTTTTAGAAGCGGAATTATTGGGAAAGCAGCCCTCCACAGGCATCGTAAGAGTTTACAAAGTCCGTTCGTGTGTATTGTCTGACATCAGTTGCACCTGCTCATAAAGCATGTTCAAGCATAGAGCTGCAAGAGAAGGCATTTCCTAGGCAGCCCTACTATGCTCCTAGCTCAGCTGACGCACACCAGTCTCTGTGGCCAGAGTTCTCTAGCTTCTTTGTGAGTGGGTGAAAGGATTTATTGAGAGGCAGGAACCTGTTTTCTGGAGTTAACTATCAGCACATGGCCACAAAAGACAACTACGGTAAAGGGGTCGAGTTCAGTGTATCTTTGGTAAGGAGCTGTCCAGAAAGCCTAAGCAATCCCTCTCACATAGACTCCACTGTGTAGCATTTCTGCCTCTGTGTCCACCCGGTTCTTTATCTCCAGAAGTTCACATAGAAGATACAAAACTCAGATCTTTGCATGGAAATCACTTGATTTTCATAATTATAGTCCAGAGACTATAATTATGGCGATGGCACTGCTGGCTGCTCTTTCTGAGAAGACTTGGTTCATGCAAGGCTCTAGGTAAATTCGTGGACTCTCTTAACCAGAAAGTTGGCCAACAAGGTTTCCAACTGTCTTCTTTCACCCACTGATTGAAGATAGTTTTTATTTGGACACTATAAGACTTGATGCTGGCTAGAGTCAGTGGAGAGGAGGTCTTTATAAGACTGGACTGCAGGCAGGCCTTAATTAGTGGTTGATGTAGAAAGGTCCAACCTATAGTGGGTGGTGCCATCCCTGGGCTGGTGGCCCTGGGTTCTACTAGAAAGCAGGCTGAGCAAGTCATGAGGAACAAGCCAGTAAGCAGCACCCTCCATAGCCTCTGCATCAGCTCCTGCCTCCAGGTTCCTACCCTGACTCGAGTTCCTGTTTGAGTTTGAGTTCCTGTCCTGACTTCCTTTGACAATGAGCTGTGATGTGGAAGAAAAAAAGCAAACAAACCCCATTTCCCCAAGTTGCCTTGACCACGATATTTCACCACAGAAAATAGTAAGCCTAAGACTATGAATCAGATAAGTTGACGTGCATGTGTGTGTGTGTGTGTGTGTGTGCATGTATACAGTGCATGTGGAGGAAAGAGGTCAACATCAGGTAACCTCAATTATCCTGCAGCTCATTTATATTTTTATTTGCTCCTTGGTATCTTCTTACACGAATGCAATGTATTTAAATCATATGCATGGTCTCCTCCTCCTCCTCCTTTTTTAGAACTCACTGGGCTTAACTAGTGCCATTTTTTGCATATGGGTGTGGGTGACATCTACTGGAGTATGAGCAGCCTATTATGGGCTGCAGTACTGAAGAAAACTGACTTTCCTTGCCTCAGTGGCCACCAGCTTCTAATAGTGCCTCAGCTAGCTGTGGGATCCATGAGCCTCTCTCCTTCTCATGCTGGAGTGATGGCTGCTTTGATTTTGTCTTTTATCTCCCGTTCACGTGGAGCTCATGGATTTGGCTAAACCAGCTGGCCAACAAGCCATAGCAACCCACACCTCTTCTCTGGCACTGGGACTGCAGGTGTATACCATTGCACCTAGGTATTTTATGTGAGTGCTAGGGTTCTGAATGCAGGCCCTCAGGCTTACACAGCAAGTACTTTATTAAATGAGGCATCTCCCTCACTTTTTTTTTTTTTTTTTTTGGTTTTTCGAGACAGGGTTTCTCTGTGTAGCCCTGGCTGTCCTGGAACTCACTCTGTAGACCAGGCTGGCCTCGAACTCAGAAATCCGCCTGCCTCTGCCTCCCGAGTGCTGGGATTAAAGGGGTGCGCCACCACGCCTGGCTACTCCCTCACTTTATAAATTGATATGTTTTGTAGTAATAGTAGCCATGTTCTAAAGCCACAATGTTTGGCAACATTGTTTCTCATAGCTTAGTCCTGAGAACATCTAGATATTTCAATACTCCTACTTCATTTCCCTGCAAATGTAGCCAATGTGGACCAGCCATGGACCACAGCAAGTGTTATCTCTGCCTATTCAAATGCTTTGTGCCTATCACTGTCTACAGTGAATTTTGTTTTAATACTGGGCAAGGCTGGATCTTTACATATAATACAAATACTAACCATCGTCTTGACCTTCATGGGTCTAGAAAGCTCACTTTAATAATTTGATGTTTAGCATGGGTGGGGGGCACTTTAAGATTATCCAGCCTTAGGTAGTTGTTGTTTTTAAGTGAAAGTGCAGAGACAAATGTTACTTGGCTTTGAGAGTTAATTGTGCTATTGAGAATAAGAAAGCATCCAGACTCCAGTGGCTTCCTCTCCCTCTTGGGTAATAGAACAATCCCTCAACTCCACTAACTAGTTGCTAGAGAAAAACTAATTTCATTTCTGCCAATAAAGTTCTTAGATAAGTTTGATTTTCTCTTGATGAAAATTAATATTTGTTCTGTTTTCCCTAGTTCATCTCTTTGCTAAGCTACAGTGGGGGCACATTTGCTCCAGCCTAGACTATGACCAAGTCATATCCATCGATAAGGAAGTTGGGAAATTTAGGCGAGCTGACCTTTTCATAGCATTTTTGCACATAGGTATGGACTATGTGTTTCAAATATAGTCAGATGTGTTTTGAAGATGGAGTTTTATAAACATGCAAAGGTATATTGAACAAGAAAATACCAACCCTTGCTTTACACAAAGGAAAATATAATGCAACAGAATACGAAAAAAAGAACAAGGGAAGAAAACCCATGCCTACACCCCCCACCCCCCTGTGTGTGTGTGTGTGTGTGTTCACACTTGGCAAGTGCATGCGGAGGCCAGGCTGAGCCTTGTGTGTCATTCCTCAGGGACCTAATGTTTTGAGGCAGGGTCTCGTCCTGGAGTATGGGGCTCACTGGTTAGACTAGACTAGCTGGCCAGCAAGTCTCAGGGGTCTTTTGTCTTCTGCCTCCCCAGAACAAGGATGACAACTCTGCTGCCTTCATGCCTAGCCTTTGTAACGTGAGTTCTAGGGGTCTAACTAGGGTCCTCATGCTTACAAAGCATCTCCAAAAGCTTGTTGGTGAGAGAGCTTTATACTGTATTTATGTTTCTGTTTTCTTCCTCCAGAAGTGCAAGTTGATGTGACCGCTGCTTAGTGGAGCCTGGGGCTCCCCAGATTTCAGCTTATAGAATGAGATTATAATTTTGTGTTTATTTGAACATCACCAGGATTGATTGTGAGAATTTTCAATTGACATATATTCGAAAGCCAATTGTGGTGAACAATTACACATGAACAGAATTCCCTTGACTCACAGTGGGCTAACAATACAATTTGTATACCCAAATTTACTCATTAGGGTATTTGGGACTTGTTGGCAGGATTAATACCAGACAAAATTATTGATCTAATGAGCTTTCTCAGGAACCAGTGTCCTACAGAAAACAAGCAGGGACTAATGAAGCCAGCAGTGTAGGAATGGAGATTGGTCCTTGTCATGCCTGTGTGCCTCTTCCTTGCTGGACCCTTGATCAGCTTTGATTCTCTCCACACTGCTCACCACTTGAAAACCTACTTATAGACCAGGCGTGGTGGCACACACCTTTAATCCCAGCACTTGGGAGGCAGAGGCAGGCGGATCTCTGAGTTCGAGGCCAGCCTGGTCTACAGAGTGAGTTCCAGGACAGCCAGGGCTACACAGAGAAACCCTGTCTCGAAAAACCAAAAAAAAAAAAAGAAGAAAACCTACTTATAGCTTGTGTCCAAGTACTTTGGGCTAGCTTCAAGAGAGCAAGGGGTTTGTGTGTTTTGGATTTGGCAGTATCACCAGGAACCAGAAGGTCTTTGAACATATCTAGCATATGCTTAATAATTGGTTTTAGGGATAATGTCTCTGTCTTGTTGGGCCCATAGAGTTAAGTATACAATATTGATAACGACATGGCCAGTGTCTAGTGCCCAGAAAAGATTTGGTAAGCATCTATTGCCTTTCCTGCTTCTCGGTCTCACACGTCCCTTCTCATTGGAGAAATTCCTAATGTCTAGTATTCAGGTGGCCCTTGCAAAACCTCTTCTTGGGGAAAAGGTCTTTGATTAATAAGCCTTAAATATCTAGGGCAATTTGAACTAAGGGATAACCTTGCCCAGATATGTGGACATTAAAGCCTGTCAAGCTGTAGAATCACAGGATCTGATCCTTGTTAAAGAAATATAAAGTAAGAGCTAAGCAAAGCTGGAGCTCATGACATCATCAGACTGCTGGTCTCTTGCCCTGCCTATAAGGATGGTTGGTTTAGAGAAAATCTGCTATCTTGGCTAGTGCTGGTATTCATGGTATCAGAGAAGTGTACTTTGGCTGAAGTGGACAAAAGGCTCTCCATACAGCCAGGAGACTTGAGATCTGAAGTTGTCTGTTAATCATCTTAGAAACAAATACTTGTCATGTGAAGAAACATCTCTCTATGGATGATGCAGTAGTGGTGGGTTTCAAGACTGTTAGGTAAAAGAACACAACATGCACTGTAGTTACCTACCTGCAGGGTCATGCAGTTGACTTATGTCCTGAGTATGGCTGGCTGTAGACAAACCTCTGGAAAAGATTGTGTGTGTGTGTGTGTGTGAAACAATAATAGTGATAACACATGTTTGATAAGGGAATTTGGAAAATGAAAATATCTGTTAGAAAAGGAAAAATTATAATCTTATTATTAAGATTATCTTTATAAATATTTTGACATTTCATTTTGTTGTTTACCTCTCTCTATATATTCATATATTGTATAAACCAGTCTGTGGGTGTTTGTATGTATGTATGTAATGTATGTATTAACTTCTTTTGAGACAAGATTCCATTATATAGCCCAGGAAGGCCTTGAACTCATGCTCTTCTTGCTTCCTCTTCTCAAGTGCTGGGATTATAGCAGTAAGGTTTTTTTTTGTTTTGTTTTTTTTTTCTCAGTTAACACATTATGAACACTTTTTGTTTTTACAGAGTAACTGTCTTTCAAAATTGTGGTTTTTCATTATGAATGTGCACAAGCACTTCAATCGCTGTGGGCTTCGTGTCGCATTTTTTCTAGTGACATGCGGTGCTAATATAGAGCCCTGGCTTACCACCATGTTTGCTCTTCATCTCAGTAAATGCCATTAACACCTCTTAAGTCACTCACAGTAGAGACCTGTAGCTTATTTGTTAATTTAAATTTTCGTTTTCTGTATATTACTACATATGGCTAGTTCTAGCTCTAGACTGTGCCTTCAGCCTCCTGTTCTTCCCATCCACTCTGCCCCTGCTTGAGCAGGTACCTACTTCGTGCCATCCTCTAAGAGCACCCTTGCTGCTCTGGGTTCGGTCTGTGTTTCTTGTGACCTTTTAAGTTCATGGATGAGATGGAATCAGTGCCTTCAGTTAGACCCTTCCGTGGCTTTCTGAACTTGCATAAATCTCAAGTCCTTCAGGCCTGCTGTGCCCCAAGCTCCTTTCATTCTGATTGTACATTCTTCTATTTTCTTTTTTCTTTTGATGGCTTCCTGATCATGTCAGCCCTTGGCCATTTGTAAGTGTCAGGAACTGTGTTTCTCTTCACTCTTCTGAAGTTTTGTACCCAGCATGCCCCTCCTTGAAGGTCTCCAGCTGTGTTCTTCCCTCACTGGCTTCTGTTTGGGTTTAATTATTGTTCCCTCAGTCAAACTCCTCCAACTCACATTGCCCTGCTAGTAAGGTGCTTATTTCCTTTATGAATTTATTTATTTTTTTTAAGCTTATTGTTTTTTTTTTGATTTTTAATATTTTTATTACATATTTTCCTCAATTACATTTCCAATGCTATCCCAAAAGTCCCCCATAGCGCCCCCCACTTCCCTACCCACCCATTCCCATTCTTTTGGCCCTGGCATTCCCCTATATTGGGGCATATAAAGTTTGCAAGTCCAATGGGCCTCTCTTTCCAGTGATGGCCGACTAGGCCATCTTTCGATACATATGCAGCTAGAGACAAGAGCTCCGGGGTTCTGGTTAGTACATCATGTTGTTCCAACAATAGGGTTGCAGATCCCTTTAGCTCCTTGGGTACTTTCTCTAGCTTCTCCATTGGGAGCCCTGTGATACATCCAATAGCTGACTGTGAACATCCACTCCTGTGTTTGCTAGGCCCCAGCATCGTCTCACAGGAGACAGCTATATTTGGGTCCTTTCAGCAAAATCTTGCTAGTGTATGCAATGGTGTCAGCGTTTAGAAGCTGATTATGGGATGGATCCCTGGATACGGCAGTCTCTAAATGGTCCATCCTTTCATCACAGCTACGAACTTTGTCTCTGTAACTCCTTCCCTGGGTGTTTTGTTCCCAATTCTAAGAAGGGGCACAGTGTCCACACTTTGGTCTTCATTATTCTTGAGTTTCATGCGTTTATCAAATTGTATCTTATATCTTGGGTATCCTAAGTTTTGGGCTAATATCCACTTATCAATGAATACATATTGTGTGAGTTCTTTTGTGATTGTGTTACTTCACTCAAGATGATGCCCTCCAGGTCCATCCATTTGGCTAGGAATTTCATAAATTCATTCTTTTTAATAGCTGAGTAGTACTCCATTGTGTAAATGTACCATATTTTCTATATCCATTCCTCTGTTGAGGGGCATCTGGGTTCTTTCCAGCTTCTGGCTATTATAAATAGGGCTGCTATGAACATAGTGGAGCATGTGTCCTTTTTACCGGTTGGGACATCTTCTGGATATATGCCCAGGAGAGGTATTGCTGGATCCTCCAGTAGTACTATGTCCAATTTTCTGAGGAACCGCCAGACTGATTTCCAGAGTGGTTGTACAAGCTTGCAATCCCACCAACAATGGAGGAGTGTTCCTCTTACTCCACATCCTCGCCAGCATCTGCTGTCACCTGAATTTTTGATCTTAGCCATTCTGACTGGTGTGAGGTGGAATCTCAGGGTTGTTTTGATTTGCATTTCCCTGATGATTAAGGATGTTGAACATTTTTTCAGGTGTTTCTCTGCCATTTGGTATTCCTCAGGTGAGAATTCTTTGTTCAGTTCTGAGCCCCATTTTTTAATGGGGTTATTTGACTTTCTGGAGTCCACCTTCTTGAGTTCTTTATATATATTGGATATTAGTCCCTTATCTGATTTAGGATAGGTGAAGATCCTTTCCCAATCTGTTGGTGGTTTTTTTGTCTTATTGATGGTGTCTTTAGCCTTGCAGAAGCTTTGTAGTTTCATGAGGTCCCACTTGTCAATTCTTGATCTTACAGCACAAGCCATTACTGTTCTATTCAGGAATTTTTCCCCTGTGCCCATATCTTCAAGGCTTTTCCCCACTTTCTCCTCTATAAGTTTCAGTGTCTCTGGTTTTATGTGAAGTTCCTGAACTTCACATAAAACCAGAGACACTGAAACTTATAGAGAATTTATTTTTTGAAACTGATGTTTCTTTTCTTTTTATCGTCTGTGTCTTCTTAAATTTAGATGAATTGTGAAAAGGTAAGTCTGTATTTATACTGTATATTTTTATATTCTTAGTAGTATAGGACAAGGTCTATGAAATAGTTGACTGTAAAACATAAGTTTATCACATCAATTATTGAAGCCCAATTTGGAAATTGAAACATTTGAAGTCTCGCTCCACCCAATTTCATGACACTAATCATTCCTAGTGTTGGTAGGAGATGAATAAATATTCACAGTTGGCAAACTTTGTAGACATTTTGATATTTTTTTAGGCTTTCCTTCTTTTCTTGTCCATAAAAATGTGTAGTCATAAGACTCAAAGATAAGAGCAAGATGAGACATTTCCTCTTGTGTTTTCTGTCAACGTGTAAGCGTCATAAACACAATCCCTTTCCTCTTTCCTAATCATTCCTATTTAACTTCCTTGTCATATACACACATATATGTATTTAAATCTAGGGTCTAAATATTAAAGAAACCATAGCATTTGTCTCTCTGAGTGTAGCCTATTTTGCTTAATGTAATGACCCATCTGTTTTCCTGTAACTCTCATAATTTCATTCATGTTTATGGTTAAATGAAATGGCATTGTGCATAATTCATATGTATATGTATATGCATTGCATATATTTGTATGTATTTATAATTTTGTTTCTTTTTTTTTAAAACTGTAACCAGCTTTACTAAAGATACTTTTCATAAACAATCATGGTATTTCAGGCAGGACATGGACAGACAATCAACAATATGCAAGAACTTCCCTTCTTGTATAGACTACCAAAATCAGAAAGCCACTATAAAACCCAATAAAGTCTTCATTCAATGCTTTGAAAAGGGGGAAGTAGCTTAACGCGAGGGTTGGCATTTCACATTAAGGGTGTTGTTTAACAGCTTTTCACAAGCCGACCCTGACTTTCAGGAAACGAACATGGCAGAATTATCAATCTGAAGATCAACAATGTTTTATAGAAGGAACCAGCGCTCTTCTGAGAACACTTGATGAAGTCACTGCTAAGTCCACATCGCCCAATAGACTGGAAAACTAATTTTGGGGGCCAGGTTCCAATAGGTCTCTGGTTTTAAGGGAATTAAGTCTATGTTGATAGTACAGGGGATATAAAAATGAATTTAGAGTTTTCCCAGCCCACAAGGCATTTTGTGCCTTGGTGACCACCTATGTCAAGACCAGGATAGCTCTCCTGGGAGCCAACAGGAACCTTCCAAAATTATCAGGGAAAGAGATTTTCTGTCCTCAGTCCAGCTTGGGAGATATGTTCTTAGTGATGCATGATCCTTCTCCCCCCCACCCCCAATAATGAAGTGTTCTGTGTGCTAACAATATAGCTTAAAAAAAGTAAAATAAAATTCTGCATTTTTATAAAACTTGATAAAAAATAGTATTTCAAACTGTACAGTCACCAGAAGTACACAGTTATCAAAAATGCACACATATCACTTGGCATCTCCAGCACCTTCAGCTTTCTGTGCCTGGTCTGTTTTGGCATCTCCATTTTCTGCAGGATTATTCGCATTCTTACCAGCGTCCCCTTCTTCCCCTTGGGTACCTTCTCTCCCTTCTTCGCGGGGGCCTTTTTAGGTTTGGGTTCTGACTTCAGAGGAGCAGGTTTAGCAGACAACCTTGCAGATCTTCTCTGTGGCTCATCCCTTACCTTGGCTTTGTCTCCTTTAGCATCCCTTTCAGCCTTTCTTTTGGGCATGGTGGCGGCAGGGGACTTCGGTGGGGAACAAGGATATACAAAGCATGCAAGTTTGGTCTGTGCCAGGGGGTGGGGTGGGGGTGGGGGTGGGGCGTTTGTCCTCACTGAGTCTTCACACTGGTCCATAATTTTCTTTCTTTTCTTTTCTTTCCTTTTCTTTCCTTTTCTTTCCTTTCCTTTTCTTTTCTTTTCTTTTCTTTTCTTTTCTTTTCTTTTCTTTTCTTTTCTTTTCTTTTCTTTTCTTTTCTTTTCTTTTCTTTTTTCTCTTCTCTTCTCTTCTCTTCTCTTCTCTTCTCTTCTCTTCTCTTCTCTTCTTTTTTCTTTTTCTTCTTTTTGTTGTTTTGATTTTGTTTTTCGAGACAGAATTTCTCTGTATAGCCCTGGCTGTCCTGGAACTCACTTTGTAGACCAGGCTGGCCCCGAACTCAGAAATCCGCTTGCCTCTGCCTCTCTAGTGCTGGGATTAAAGGCTTGCGCCGCCACGCCCGGCTTCATAATTTTCTTAAACTACTCATCTGATGATGGTATTTAGGCTGGTTTCAAACTTGGCTATCATAAATAGAATGCGGTAGTAAACATAGATGTGTTAAGTCTCTCCAATAGACTGACTCAGAGTTCTTCCGTTATACACCCGGGAGTGTACATACAGTAGAATCCTACGGTAGCATAGGATCCTACAGTACTAGATGATCCTACAGTACTAGAGGATCCTACAGTAGTATGGTATACAGAGAACCATTTTCAGACTTTCCATGGTTGAGTACTTCACATCCCATCTGCAGCGACAGGCTCTATGTTCTCTGAATTCTCTCCTGCATCTAATGACAGAGCTTTTTTTTGTTGTTGTTGTTTTGTTTTGCAGAAGAAGAAAATAAATGAGCAACCTTCACTGAAATCCACACTTGCAGTTCTGAGCCATGCACTGAGGGTGCAGAGGCAGGAATGCACTATCTGTTTTCCTGAACTTGGTGCCGAGGAGACCGTCATAAGCACAGCAGTGGAGAGAAGGGAGGGGTAGAGTCAGAGAGGCAGAGCGGGAGTCAGAGGTGACTGTCCTCTCAGGCCGCCTTGCTCTACATGGGCTTTGTGTCTACTGTAGCTTCCTTTTAGTGTGTGCTGATTTTGGTGTTTACTGTAGAAATGAGATCTGTTTTCTGGATGATATTTGAGGGCCTCCCGGCTTTAAAGGTCTTCCATCATTTTACAGTCCATTGGTGTAGAGCTGCTTGGAATTTCCAAGCTTGTGTTCCACTGCTTTTGGTAAATGTCTATGCCATTGGTCTGGCCACTTGAAACTAAAATATACATGCCACCCGTCACCTCAACCATCAGTCACTGTGGTGAGCAAAGGACACAGGGACAAATAAGGTCAAGCAGATGAAAATGAGCCAGTGTGGGAGGAGCTGAGCCTTGGACTCCCTTCCTGCTCCAATACACCGGGCACAGTTAGAGGTGGTTATGAGGGTATGAGTTCCGGGCTAAGTCCCACACTTAGGGAGGTAGGGATTTTACTAACAAGGTTTTATAGAATCTATTAGATAATTGCAAGACCCAGGATGTTTTGAACCTAATGGGACATCAGTGCAATTGAACTCCCAAACAGCTGTCAATCATTTTGGGGTAAAACTTGTGAGTTAGTCCCTTATGTCTTTCCCCCACCTCTACTCCATTTATGTTCAGATGGTAAGAAGTCGGCCTCAGGTAAAAGTTAAACTTTTGAAAACTATTCAGGAGACAAACCCTTTCAAAGTTTTGTGTGGAAAATATTCTTTTAATTCAAATTGGGTGAGAGTTGCCAGGGTAGCACATTAAAGATTTATTATCTGGGAATTTTTGGATCACAATTTAACACAGGTCTGGTTGCTTTATTCTAGTGTTTGGAGTCTGTCCAACCATCAGGCTTTCTATGTGGGCCAGGTATCGGAAGCATTGCCAATGCATTGATTGATTAATCAAAGCAGTGCATGTTGTTCCTATGACAGAGAGTTGTATAAAGAAGATGTTGAGATAGTTTTTTGATTATTTTTATCTCCAGATTATTGTGAGCTGGCAGTATTTTTGTATATCATACTAACCACATAAAAGTGCCCCCCCCCAGTTAGACATAAAGCATAGACACAGTATAGTTTTGAAAAAGTATGTGTGTGCGTGTGTGTGTGTGTGTGTGTGTGTGTGTGTGTGTACACCCACACATATGTGTGCATGTGTATGTATGTGTAGTAGTCAGAAGTCCTAGGTGTTGTTCTTTAGGAGCTGCACATTGTTTTTTGAGACAGAGGCTCTCACTTGGCTTGGAGCTTCCTGAGTTTACTACAGGAGCTGACTGCTGATCCCAGCAGAACCAACCTATCTGCTGCCACAATGGCGGTGTTACAAGTTCCTATCACCCTGCCCAGCTTTTAGAACATATTAACACATTGTAACTAATTCTTTGAGAATTTCATACTACGTCTTTTGGCCATAGTCACTCTCACTTCTCCAAGCCCTGCCAACTTTGTATCTTCTGTCTTTCTAAATAACCCATGGAGAGCAAATCCTGTTGTTTGTATCCTCTTCCTGGAGCACCGCCAAGTAACCATCAGCTACACCTTGAAGAAGGACGTCTTTCTCCTGTTTGCAGTTCCTCAGTTGGAAGAGGGCTCCTGAACCCCTTCTCTGTCCATGCTGGAATGTTGGTGGCGTGTCCAGTCTGTCATGTGGGTTCCAGGGACTGATCTCAGCTCCTCGTGCCTGCTCAGCAGATGCTTTGCTGATGATCTGTCTCCCCCTGGGAGGGAATTAACTCATGAAGCCATATCCAAGGTCACCAATCAACGCAACCCCCCTCCCCCCAAATGAAGGTCTTGGTAGTGGCACCTTGTTTTCTTCAATCGGGATCAAATGCAGGAAAGTGAACAGGTATTTCAAACTTCAGAAACTTCAGACAAATGGAACGTTACTGATCTAAACTCCCTCAAGGCCCACGAATGGATGCACTTTTTCTTGGTTTTGAAATTAATTTCAAGTCCAGGGAGTGGAATACATAATGTCTGTAATAATTTCAGAGTGAATCCCAGGGAAATGAAACATTAAATCTGGCTGAGATTTCACATTATAGGAATTACTGAATGTGCGCCATTAGCAAACATCACTCGGCAACCTACTGTATCGGAAGCTGCGAGGTTTAAACAAATACTCCAGTGTAACATTTCACTTATTGGGAGGCGTGACCAAACAATCAAATTACCAAGAATACAAGGAGAGCTCTAAACAGCCTGGCCTTGTAAATAATACTCCTCCCACCCCAAATCAGTCATTGCTCTCTTTTGGTTACCTCTGTATAAAGAAAATTTAAGGCTCCTTTTCAGGAGAAATAAAGACATTAGAGTTTAGCGATCTTTTCCACTTTCTCCCATTGACACTACTTTTGGCTTTGGCAGGCACTCTTAGCCAGCTTCCCGTTCTTGCTGTCTTTTCTTATACATGATTTACTTTTCCTTGAAAGCCTCACCATGAGATTGAAAAGACACACCATGCATCTTGCTGGCTGGAGTGAACATCTGCTTTCTGATTGCCTTTCTGAAGAGCTTATGTGTGTGGTAGCCCGCACTGCGCAAACACAGTATTTCTTGCTCAGGTCCCATATTTGAACACATTGAACCACACATATTTGAACCTACCTACTTTATTCATATGATCCTCCTGCCTGGGGCATCTTTGACACAAGTCACAGGCCAAGTGATTCCTCAATACTACTTCATTCCACTGAGTTCCATTCCCATCGGCATGAGCAGGAGATGGAAGCAGGAGGATGCGGAATTCAAGGAAGCCCCAATTATGTCGTGAGATCAAGGCTAGCTTGGATTATATGAGACCCTGTCTCAATAAGAAAAACAAGAAGCCCAAACCACTGAATGCTTATGTCTACCTAAACTATGAGAGGATGATAAGAGATTTCTGGATGAAGCAAAAATCATGCTAGGTCACCTGGCCACAACTTTCTGAGCTGTGTGTCTAACAAGTGGCCTTTGGAGAGCTGAATGTGGTTGGTGGCAGGTGGTGGGAGCTGTGGTACATATCAGAGCTGTACATCTGGCTTGTAAGTTTGTTTCCGGATCTTCCTTCTGGGCCTGTTGCTCTTTAGTGAAGGCTTGGAAGGGGCCCCCAATTCCAGACAAAGCCTCAGAGACCCTTTGTCTCACAGGTATATTATAACTTGCAGTTGATGGAGAAGTAAAAGCCCTGATACCCAGCACAGCACCTCAGTATATTTTCCCATGTATGACAATGTAGAGATAGGAGCCTTTTAAAACTAAGCCAAGAGCACCCAGGAGCTGCATCCAAAGCACATAAAACAAAAATCCCAATTTAAAAACTGGAAGGAAATTCACTTTGCTGCAATGCTAGACTTAGTGTTAAGAATTTTATTTTCTGCTTTTCCAAGAAAACCTCCCAGAACTTTTGTCCCTTGAGACTTCCAGAACCAAGGAAAGGACCTTGTCCCAGCCTGCACCCCTACCCTCCATCACACACTGGGGAGACAGACTGTCTACCTACCCAGGCAGCAGCAGCAGGGCTGGGCTATTCAGGATATTAGAGTGTTTTCTCAGCTGCTGTCTTTTTCTCCTCTCTTTAGCAAGAGGAGGTGTGTGAAATGGTGGGAAAGGGCTGCAGGAAAAGAAGCAGTCTGAGCTGTCTGAAGGAGGAAATTAGTTGGAAACAGTGACATCACTTGCAGATAAATTTGCCAGCATTCTTTCCGTTTGTAGAGCACATCACTGGCTTGTGAGGAGTCTGACGCTGATGTGCTGCAGGCTCAGTTTTGTCCTTTTGCTGGTCAACTTTAGGGGAACTCTCTCATCTGGACATGCTAACTGCTGGGCTGACAGTGTCTAGGGCAGAAGTCTTGACTCTAAAGAGGTTCAGTAACAGAAGAGAAGGAGAGCAAAGCTTCCAGAAATGTGTGTGTGTATACTTATTATGTGAGTGAATGAGTGTGTATGTACTAATTATGTGAGTGTGTGTGTGTATGTGTGTGTGTGTGTATGTGTGTGTGTGTGTGTGTGTGAGAGAGAGAGAGAGAGAGCATGTTTGTGGCCAGACATCCACACCAAGTATCTTCCTCAATCTATTCTTGACCTCATTTTTGGAGTTATTGTGCCTCTTTGAACCTAGAGCTCAACAATTCAGTCAGGCTGGCTTGCCAATGAGCTCTGGGGACCTTCTTCCCCCTGCATCTCTTATGTGTGCTGGTCTCTTACAGACACATGCTGTCATCCTTTGGTTTTTCGTGTGGGTGCTGGGGGTTGGACTTAGGGCCTCTCATAGGCACTGTACTGACAGAGGCATCTCTTCAGCCCCAGGATGATCTTAAAGAGCTTTTAGCCAGATGGAGAGGACCATTGTTTGAATCATTGTAAATATTTCTTAAATATCATTGGTGTTTTTCCTCAGAGACTTTCCTTGTGGGCGGTTTGTTCGGGAACTCTTTATATGTGACCTTTCTTTGGTACATAACAAATTTGAATCATCAACATTTGTGTGTGCTGTTCACTGTACTGTAATGGGCCTTGCTTCAGCTAGCTCTCTTTCCAGGTCTGGTTAATATTCATTCAATTTTTCCATAATGAGGAGAAAGAGCTACAGCTTTTCAGGACCAATCCACCTTGCATCCAGGTCGCAATATCCCCCATAAGGGCAAATGAAGGCAAAGGCTTTGTTTGGACCCAAAGCGAAGTGTAAGCTTTGGCCATTTGTCCTGTTCTGCTTCTTTCCCGGTTAGTCTAAATCCCAAGAGGTATAATTAACTTGGCCCCTTGCCATTTATATATTTAATTGGGCAAAGTGACATTAGGGCTTGAGTAGCTCTTTTGTGGAAATGAGTAAAAGCGAGCAACTTTTCAGTGTAGCCACCCTGGGCCAGCCTCTAACAAGCCCCCTTTATCTGCAGGGTGCATTCATCCCAAGAACTCCCAGGTTCAGATGTGCAGTAATGTAAGATGTAGCATTAGCTACAGAGGCTTTCCAGGCCTGAAGAGCAGCTAACAGATACCTTTTAAGCCCCATGTAGACACTGACAATTTTTGAATCATTCTAAAGTCTATCAGATTTTAAATGCTTTTGGTTCCTGCTTTAGGGTTTTCGTGGTATGAACAGACACCATAACCAAGGCAACTCTTACAAGGACAACATTTAATTGGGGTTGGCTTACAGGTTCAGAGATTCAATCCAGTATCATCAAGATGGGAGCATGGCATCATATAGGCAGGCTTGCAGTAGGCAGAGGTGAGAGTTCTACACCTTCATCTGATGAGAGTCTTAAAGTCCACACCTACAGTGACACATGTACTCCGACAAGGTCACACCTACTTCAACAGGGTCACACCTAATAGTGCGCATATACAACCTATCACTATTACCAACATATTCTATATATGAAGAAATAGCAGTGGTTAAACTCTCTCTCTCTCTCTCTCTCTCTCTCTCTCTCTCTCTCTCTCTCTCACACACACACACACACACACACACACATCTGACAGCCGACAGTTCACTTGCTCATTGATGCCAGCTGACCTACCTAAGTCTGAATCTCTTGGGAATAAGTGAATTAATTAGATATGATTTACTTTAGATTGTATTATCTAGATAGTTGCTGAAATGACATTGGCATACTATGGTTGACAGGCCAACAGGTGACAACTCTCCTTCATCCACTTGGGGGGCACAAAACTAGTTTTGCATGAAAAAAAAATGTTGAGTGATGGAAGCAAGAGCCATCTTTATCCAGGCTGAGACTTCTGGTGCCTAGGAGCCTTTTGCCTCTTTCCCTGACTTCCCCCACTGGCAGGGGGAGCCCTGCAAGGCCTTAGGTGATGGTGGATGGTCAACAGATAGATTCCTGAATCAGCATGTAGAAAAAGCCATCCAATTACCAAACAGATCATCATTAGCTCATTAGATGACAAGGTGAAAGATGCCACTAGATCAAGCCTCTAAAGTGTGGGTGGTTTTTACCTTAATATTTAAGAGAATGTAATATGTCAATGACATCATGTCTGTTTTATAACAGACATGTCAATCATCTACTTGTGAACAAAGTATTTTGTTATTCTGACCATTCATAGCACAGGACTGTGAAGAACATTCTAGAAGGTTGTTGAGACCACCAGGCCCTGATTCAATAAAAATGTCCCTTCTTCTTATCTATGCTTCTCAGCTCAACCCTTGATTTTGCATGTTAGCTTCCACTTGTTATGAGATGGTGTTTGAGAATTGTTCAGTCGTACGATGACTATTTAAATATAAAATTGCCTAAAGGCTCATCTGTTAAAAATCGGCTGTTTGACAATGTACTTTGGGGAAAGGATTGGTTCATGAGGGCTATGACTCATCAGCAGGTTAATTCACCGATGAAAATAGTAGATGAGATAACTGGGAGGTGGGCCTACCGGAAATGTGTCACTCACTGACTATATTTCCTAGAATGCTGTCTTGGCTTTGGTCGTTGTGTGTTTAAAACGTAACTTATTATCCTTTGACAATCCCAAGCATGTATGTAATGTATTTTGGTCATTTTACTCCATGACCATCTCTCACCCCCGCATTCTTACTAAACCCTTTCTTCATCATACCAAGCCATTTTCTGTTTTTATGTCTTTTTAGTTTTTGACTTTTTTGGTGACCCAGTGAGTTTAATTATGGCTGTTCCCATGAGCATGGGTGAGCTTACTTTCTGGAGCAGGGGTGTACTGGCTATTTTTGTGTCAACTTGACACAGCTGGAGTTATCACAGAGAAAGGAGCTTCAGTTGAGGAAATGCCTCCAAGAGATCCAACTGTAAGGCATTTTCTCAATCAGTGATCAAGGGGGAAAGGCCCCTTGTGGGTGGGACCATTCCTGGGCTGGTAGTCTTGGGTTCTATAAGAGAGTAGGCTGAGCAAGCCAGAGAGGCAAGCCAGTAAAGAACATCCCTCCATGGCCTCTGCATCGGCTCCTGCTTTCTGACCTGCTTGAGTTCCAGTCCTGACTTCCTTTGGTGATGAACAGCAGTATGGAAGTGTAAGCCGAATAAACCCTTTCCTCCCCAACTTGCTTCTTGGTCATGATGTTTGTGCAGGAATAGAAACCCTGACTAAGACAAGGGGCGACCCATCAGCGCCTATACTATTGAAGAAAATGACTTCTCTGGTCCTGCCAGTAGCTCCTCGGGGAGGTGTGGATTCTTGGGGACCTTCTCCTCACCCAGGATAGAATACCGCCAGGGCCTATCTTGGGCGGACAACCACAGCTACTGTGCGTTTGTGAGTGCAGTAGCTCTGTGCAGCCGCATTTCTCAGCATCCCTTCCATCCTCCCATCGTACCCTGGCTCTGGGTGCTTACTGTGTTTTCTGGCTACCACAAGGTAAGCAGCCTTGCTCTTCCATTGCCTCCCTGCCAGCATGCTCTGCATCAACAGAAGTCTACAGGAAAGGGGCCAACCAGCCACGAATCCAAACCCTTAAAACTAGGAGGCAAAACACATCTGTCCTACTTCATGTTGTTTTGCCCAGGCACGTTGTGAGAGTCATGCAAACAGTAGCACAGCTTCGCTCCTTATGAGACGACCCTGTGTCTGAATGCCTGGGTGCACGGACGCGTTTCCTCCGGTGCCGCTTGAGAGGCAGTGCTGGAAGTGCTCGTGTTGAGTACCTGAGATGACTGAGTGGCCCGAAAGCGAACTAGGCCATGCAAGATGCTTGCTTTTGTTGTGTGAAGGAGCAGAGCAAATTCTGGTTATTTTGAATCTTTTCTCTCTTTGAAGATGTAGCCAGTCTTCCCGGAAGTGCAACTCTGGAGCCCTAATATCACAGGAATTCATGTGAGGCCCATCTTAATTTAGGCAGAGGCCAATAAAAATAATAGTAAATGTGAGTCACGTGGATTTATGAATAGAAATCCATGTGTGGCCACTGATGTGGCTTCGACAATAACTCAAATCCACAGATGCTAAACTTCTGCTTCTCTCCAGATGTGTTCATGCTGGGTCTGTCAAAATGGAGCAATATGTAGTCAGAAACACGTTGGCCACTCTGGGAACAGAGAGCTGCTTATTCTTGTCATCCACCTTCCGCCAAGATCAAAGAGGAGATCTTAATGTGTGTTTGCTTTAAATTTAGTGACACGCAGCGTTCACTCCCATCGGCGCTTCCTCTCACCTGTGGAGATAAACTGAGCTATTTTACTACAAACCCATATGGTTCCCATCTCTGCTTTGCCTGTCTTGGTGCGGGATAGCCACCATGTCCTGCAGGTGCTTCACGCAGAGGGGTAATACACTGAATTTCCCATTTGTTCTTTTATCTCCAGTCTGTTCTAACATCATCTTAAAATAAACACAAATTTATTGAAAAATACCTTCCATGAGACTTACCCTTAAATATTCTCGAGCTAGCTGAGAGAAGAAAGCGCCGAGGGTTCTACAGTGGCCAAGTTATGCTGGTTGTTTTGAACTGTTCTTTTCTCCACATTAACTCATCATGAAAAATTCATTTTACAGAAGGCCATTCCAAGTTACACACAAAATATTTCTTTTTGTCATTTGGTTTGTGAGTGATTATAATTCTTGGGATGAGGATTTATTAAAATGGTATAATGGGGTCGATTCCATTTCAAGAAAGACAGAAGGAAGCAGAGTGACCATTTATTTCGCTTATCAGTAAATGGTTATAGAGCATGTGGAAAGAGCTGAATACAGAGAAGAAGATGAGGAGTTTCTGGGAATAGGTAAGAGAACCAGCATGGGTGCTAACCCAGGACTCAGTACATGGCTACAGCAAGAAAATTTAAGTGCATTAAAAGTGAGAAAGGGGAGAGGCAGGCCCCAGTTGCTGTATCCACTGTTCCATCCTCGGGGCAGGAGAACCTGGGTACCCAGAAAACCATTGTGCCGACGGAGTATTGATAAAATAGATCTCTGTATTACCATGTGCATGTCTGATGCCTTTGGAGTTTGAAAGAGGGTGTCAGAACCTCTGGAACTAGAGTTACAGTCAGTTGTGAGTCCCATTGTTGGTGCTGGGAACTGAACCCAGTTCCTCTGGGAGAGTAATTCTCACTCTGAATTGCTGAGCCATGTCTTCAGCCCCTAACAGAATACGTTTAAAAATCCCTGGAGTCATAAAGCAGATTTGAGATGTAGACTGAGCTGCGTTTAAGCATTAGAGAGTCTCAAGCAGGATAAAGATGGATCTTCTCTGGGCTTGGTGGATTACGGTGCATGGTCTAGAGCAAAGTGGTCCAAGCAGCACAAACGGTGACATTTCCTGCTGGAGCTCGCTGGGGCTTAGTGCACTCGATTCTGCATTTCTTCCTTCCTTTCTTCTTCTCCTGTCCTTTTGTCCTCCCTCCCTCCCTGGTTTTGCATTAAGCAAGTGTAATTTCAAATAAAATTCTCAGTTGAATTATGTCCCCATCAGTTGAAAAACAAAACAATAAGAAGAAAGCAAGGTGAGGGGTGAGTGGATGGAGCCTTGTTCCCCGCCATCGCCACGTGCTGGACATCACAGATGGTGACTATTTGAGTGGGAAAATTGGGCTGTAAAATGAGTGCCTTCAAAAATGTCAAGAGTAAGTGCCCTTTTGCAAGCAAACACTGGCTTGAAAGAGTTCCAACAGCTTGCCCAAGGCCCTTCATTCCATGTAAACTGAGCTTATGGGAAAATCTGTCCCTAAGAGAGGTTCTGAGAGTTTCAAGAGATGCTTGACTGGGAAGAAAAGGTGACGTGCATCTTGAGTATTCTGTGGTCTATGCTTGAGAGTTAGGCATCAGGGTTTGGGTTCTGAGGTACCGAGGCTGAGTATGCATTTTGTGGAAGACTCACAGGACAGGAATGGAAGCAGGCAGTTGAATACCCAAGTTTGTCTAATTGTTGACTCTTCCTGGGTAAGATTGAAGATAAAGAGGAATGATTTATAAGACAAGCAGGTTCATCTTTTGTCCTTAAACTGTCTTCTAAAAAAGACACACAGTCTGTTCATGAGATGTGTGTTTTACAAATGATTCAGGAAGGGCACAGAGTGCCTTTAGACACACAAAGGATGGCAAAGGATGGGCGGTAACACAAAGCACTCTATTTACACTTACATACTGTGCAGATCCTGAACTAACCTTGTAGAGTGCATGGAAAAGATAGTGCAATATGCCCATGAAGTAGGGGCTGTCACAGTACAAGTTTGAATAAAAATCCAAAAGTGTAAAATTAATTCCCAGACTCAAAGGCTCCCTCCCTCTTTGGACATGCTGGGGAAGGTTAGAGAAACCAGGAATGTGTAGTATTCTATACCTTAGGATAGCTGATGGACATTAAGCAATCCTTATGGTCTTTAGGGCTGTGAGCACTCTGCAGTGTGGCATCTCCTCTTGGCTATGTTAAGAGGATGATGTGGGGCTGTTGGGACCAGTGTAGGGAAAAGGCCGTGGAGCCAACCTCATCTTTCCTGTTACAGAAGGTTTGATTGTCTAGAACTTTGTGGGACTCAAGAGACCCGTGTAAGTAGATGCTAAACAAAATCTAGGTGGGGAGAGAGAAGTCAGCGGTTGCAAAGACTTCTGGGAATTTGCTGTGACTGTTTCCTCATGCATGCCCATCCTCACTGTTACAAGGAGATCTGTGTCTGCATGTGAGACAGAGGTGGAGACCAGCTCCAGGCTGCATAAGCTCAGAGTGAGGGTCAGCTGAATATATGTGGCAAGTGGCTGGCCCTAACTCTTACTAAGGACCTGATGGGAAAACTGTGTCAAGCAACCAGTGCAGAGGGGACAGGGTGGGAAGGAGCTGTCTGTGATCCTCACAGTTGTTCTTAAAGGTGCCTGCTTTCCTGAGTCCCATGTCCTGTGCACTGGACAGTGGCACATACCTACAGAGTGTATCTGTAATTTTTATGTTGGGGAGCTAGGTTCCAAAATCTCAGCCTGAACTGGGATTATGGTGTAGGCAGATACCAAGGGTGATTCTCTCTATGGGGACATATGCCATTACAAGTAGCTTGTGAGTGTGCATGTGTGTGTGTGTGTGTATGTGTGTGTGTGTGTGTAAGGGGTTCATAGTAGACCTAAATTCACAACTGCTTAGGAAGCACTGGAGGTCTCCTCTGTCACACCACTGACAATCATACAAAAGTGAGCTTGTGAGACCCATTTTGCAGGTAGTGAAATAAGAGGGCACAGGACAGAAAGAGTTTCAGGCTACATAAGTAACTCATGGTAATAATTGCCTCCAACTTTACCACCCCTAATTTCCTTTTCTAAAAACGTGAATTCTGTTTGTTACACATAAAATATCTCACTCATTTTGATCATGCACTCAACAAATCTTTCAAGGGTCAGTCTTCGTGAGGAAAATGCTTTAACGGTTTTGTGTCTCAGCCTCGCTTTGGTACATGGTCTCTGCCAGAGACTCTGAAGCTCATGGATGCTTCATCCCGCTTGGTTATCTCAAAGATGCTTTCTTGTTGCTATTGCTGCCCCTTAGCTGTTCATTCGTTTGCGGCTGTGCAGAGAAGTTTCCCGTCAGTGGCACATGGGACACACGCACACAGGCCTTGCAGTTGATGGTTCTGTTCCTGATTTGTTCAGCCCATTAGAGTTTGTGTTGAAAACAAACAACGCTCTAATGCCAGGCCAAAATAAAACAACAAAAATAAGTGAGGAAGGCAAAGACTTGGGGAGATAAAGATAGGTACACTAATGAGTCCCCGACTGGTTAAAGCAAACACATTTCTATTCCAAGAAAAGAGGAAGTAACATTTGTTGTCACTAAAACTCTTTAACTTTAGCAAAAATAAAGAGTTGCTCTAAAATTTAATATGGAAAGCCAGAAGTACCATGGCTAATTATTTCCCAGGTGCCTCTTGCCTGACTATAAAAATGGAGCTATTCAAGAGCGAAGTGCAGCAGGACTGTCTTTGGACTTGATTCCTGGCAGTGTCAGTCAACACTCACATAGGCATCTAGGCTGTGGGGTAAGCTCCATCTGGGTGCAGATATTAGTCTTATTTATGTAAACTTGGACAAAATGCTTTTGTCACCTGGCTTTGGCTGGGTAATAAACCACTGTTAACTCCAGCGCCTTAAGAGAACAAAATGCAATTTGTCACAAAGTGAAGGGCTAGTCTTTCTGCTGGTGCCACCTTGCTTCTCATGGTACCAGATGGATCTTATGTGAGAAAGCCCTACTCTGTGCAGCAGCTATTCAACCCACGGGCAGCCTGGGGTTACTGAAGATTCTTAGAAGCTGCAGAGGGGAAGCTCCAAGGAGGAAACTTTTGTCAAGCCTTGACTTCTGTTCCATTAGCTAAAGTGATTCACACAGCCACGCTCAACTTGAAAGCTTAGAAACCCAGATTTCACTTCTCGAGTGGGTGTGCACCCAGGGAATTGTGAAGAGCTTGGAGATTATGGTAGTAATGATCTGGTACATTAATCTAAGCTTTGAGATCATCATGGTCTCACATGGACATAGGATATCCTAGTGCCTATGTACATGGCTCCCATGGTGAGCAAGTGAAAGAATGCATATACAGTGCATAGTACAGGGTTCAATACACATATGTGTGTGAGAGAGGTATTTGGCTATCATGTGCAAGACTCTGGGTTTGATCTTCTGCATGGCATAAGAGTGCATATTTGCAGGGCTGGAGAGATGGCCCAGAGGTTAAGAGCACTTACAGTGGACCAGCATTCAGTTCACAGAACCCACGTGGCAGCTCACAAACTCCTATAACTATAGCTTCACCAGATATGGCACCCTCATCTGGCTCCCTTGGGCACCATACATGCAGGGTGCACAGACATACCAGCAGGCAAAATATTCATACACATTTTGAAAATGTGACTAAGTGTGAGAAGAGAGAGAGAACAAGGAGGGGGGAGGACTAAGAAGAGAAGGACAATGTAGGGAAGGGGTTGGTGACAAGTCTTGAAATCGTTCTAAGACTATGAGGAACTCTAAGTCATGCTTGCCTGTAATTTACTAGCATTTCAGTGTTTTAGAAACACTTCATAGCAGGAGGACAGTCTTTCCTATTTCATGTTTAAAGAGTTTTCTATTTTCAGAAGTATTCCTTATGTTTCCATAGTGGGACTGTAGGCGAATTTTCCTTTCCCTAATTTATACATTTTTCTATAAATGTCTGAGTGGAATTTTTATGGTGTTAACCATCACCACCACCACAACACTTCACATATCTCAGTTTTTTAAAAAGATTTATTTATTATTATAAATAAGTACACTGTAGCTGTTTTCAGATGCACCAGAAGAGGGCATCAGATCTCATTATGGGTGGTTGTGAGCCACCATGTGGTTGCTGGGATTTGAACTCAGGACCTTTGGAAGAGCAGTCAGTGCTCTTACCCATTGAGCCATCTCATCAGCCCACCACATATCTCAGTTTTAAAATAAGATTTCTTTTTTAAAAATTCTTTTTAGAATTCTAAACTCAAAAAATTGTTTATAAAGTTGGCAATTTTCAAAACATCCTTTGTCACCTTCAAGACGGGTCACTTGATTTTTTCAGTTTCCTGATAATTCCCTGGGCGTGTTCCAGGTACATGCTTGTGTGTTCTTCTCAGTGTTCCAAGATGCTGACAGTTATGCTAGAACAGACTTCCATGGTGTTATGGTGCAGGTTTAAGCTCTACTTGACTCTAGATGCTGAAATCTGGGGTCTGAAAATTGAAAACAATCTTTGTGAGTGTAGCGTTGCAGTACTAGTCTAAGAAGAATATGTAATCACACACATTTGAGGCTGATGTCATCAAGGTAGAATGAATGCTCACATCTATTCTAGCTGCCCCCCAACCCCCAGCATCTGCCAACTTTGTTAGAAAAAAAATAATCATAGGTGCAGATGGGGGAGGGGTCTAGTTGGCATCAGTTGCTCACTTGCCAGAGCATAAAATCTCCTGAGGGGTGGGGTGGGGGAAGGAAGAATCTTAGCTGAGTAATTGTCTTTCCTGGGTTTTCTGCTGGGCATGTCTGTGAGGTATTTTTTTAATTGTTAATGGAGGAGGGCCCAGACTACCGTGGGTGGTGTCATTCCCTGGGCAAATGGTCCTGGGTTGTCAAAAGAAGCTAACTAAGTATGGTCCCGAGTGAGCAAGCACCAGCATCCCTCAATGGCTTCTGCTTCAAGTCCTGACCCGAGTTCTCACCCAGTTTCTCTCCCTGATGGACTGTCCACCTAGAATGGAAGCCAAACAGGCTTTTTCCTCCAAAAATTTGTCTTGGTCTGAGTGTGTCTCACTGCCCCAGAATGAAACTAGATGAAGATCAGGCTAGATTAAATTTTTTCTTTAAATAATCTATTGGGTGTATAAGTGTGTGCTTGTGTATGTGCCATGGCATGAATATAGAGACCAGTCAGCTCTTTTACTACCATGTGTGTTCCAGGGACTGGGACAACGGGCTTGGCAGGAAGCACATTATCCACTGAACCATCTTCTCTGGGCCAAAGTCAGAGTTATCTGAGAAGTTTCAAAGAACTCTGAAATATGCTTCTATCTTTGCCTCTGAAGAGCCAGATCGACTATGATTTCTTGGACATCTGGATGGTTAGTGTGAAATCCCAGATAGTTATTTACAGATCAAGTTCTTCTGTGGCCCTGGGCTGGTCTCCAGATTCAGACTGGAGGCTTACAAGCTTCAGAACATGTCATTGGTTCTTTTGCTGCGGACCTGAGGTCACCTCTCCTCTGTCAGAGAGAGAGAGAGGGGACACACACACACACACACACACACACAGAGGAGGTCAGAGGTTAGTCTCAAGTGTTGTTATTCAAGGATGGCCCATCTTGTTTTCTTGGACAGAATCTCTTACTTGGCCTCAGGCTCACCGGGTTGGCAGGGCTGGCTGGTTGACAGCAAGCCTCTGATGGTCCACCTTTGTCTCCACATCAGTAGAATTATAAGCACCCATCACCATGCCCAGCTAACTCACATGCACTCTGGTGAATGAACTCAGGTCTTTGTGGTTGTGTTGTAAGAACCTTTCTGATTTTAGCTCTCCTGTCACCTCTTGTTCCAGTCCTCTCCACAGTAGAGACTTTGAATCTAAGGCAGGAGTCTGAAGATTTTCTACAGAAAGAGAAAGAGAGTGAGTATTTTAGGTACCAGCAGTTGTGGCATTGCAACAGCAGCTGTGCAGATTTGCAGATCATGCAGAGAGCTGTAGTATAGCTGGTGAGCATTGCTGTGCCTCTGTGCCTTAAGAGAACATCCAAGGGCTGGGAGGCTTGTTCTGGAACTTCCTCCCTCCCTCCCTCCCTCCCTCCCTCCCTCCCTCCCTCCCTCCCTCCCTCCCTCCCTCTCCCTTCCTCCCTCCCTCCCCCTCTCCCTCTCCATCTCCCTGTCTCCCTCTCCCTCCTTCCCTCTCCCTCCCTCCCTCTCCCTCCCTCCTTCTCCCTCTCCCTCCCTCTCCCTTCCTCCCTCCCCCTCTCCCTCTCCATCTCCCTCCCTCCCTCTCCCTCCCTCCCTCTCCCTCCCTCCTTCTCCCTCTCCCTCTCCCTCCCTCTCCCTTCCTCCCTCCCTCCCCCTCTCCCTCTCCATCTCCCTGTCTCCCTCTCCTGCTCCCCCTCCCCCTTCTCTCCTTCTCTCTCTCTTGTTCTTTTAAAAGTCAGGTTTTACTCAGTTCTTCAGAGAGCCTAGATTTATATGCCATATTACCAGAGACTGTATGGGTAACTGTGATGTCTTTGTAGAGGGAATGGAGTCTTCCAATGTGCACAGGGCTGATTAGTCAGGGATGTGATAAAGGAGCAGATTTGGGCCATAGCAGTTGGAATGATTAGCTATGTTCTAGATGGAATGGGGTGGAGAGACAACAGGACCAAGCAGCTTTTAAAATGTTTGAGGGAATGGCTGTGCTGAGTCAGACTTGAAGACCTTTCTATAATTTAGGACAGATAATTCTTCCATGTGAGTTGGCACCAGAAAGTTTGTGTGCTTATTAAAATATAGGTTTCTGAACCACTATATTTTGCTTGGGGTCCTGGATAAAAAGAGAAGACTAGGACCAGGGAATCTCTATTTCTAAGAAGTTAGTGGGTGACATTGCTGCTGCTCTCTGGAGGCCATGGTGTCAGGCTAGTCCCCATAGATGGCTATCGGGAAACTTCTGGTTTTCTGAGAATTTCTCCATCTTCTGATTTTCTGAGAATTTTTAGTGGCTCTGGTTTCTTTTGCTAGAGGACACGTTGGATATGTAGTTCTGATTCTTGACTACAGCTAAGGACCATGACTTCTTTTATTTCTTTCTGGGAACAGACTTCAGCATATCTAAGCGACCCTCTGTATTGACACTGCTATTACCCTTTGATTGTTATTATTATTATTATTAACTAATTAGTGTGTGCATGTGATTTGTTTGTGTGTGTATTTCGTGTGTGTGTGTGTGTGTGTGTGTGTGTGTGTGTGAGTGTGACAGAGAGAGAGTGATAGAGTGGATCCCATGGCAGGGATACGGCAGGGGATCAGGGGTAGCTTTCAGAAGCTTGTGTTTTCCTTACATTGTGGGTTCTTGGGATCAGATTCACGTTGTCAAGGTTGCAACAACTGACAACCCACTGATTAAACTTGCTGGCGCATATTGTTATTTTTTTCTACTGTTAGGGATTGATCCCATGGACTTATGCTTGTTAAGCAAACACTCTACTACTGAGTCATACCCGCAGCCCAGCATTATTAATTTTTGATATGAAACCCATCTACCCATGTTAAATAAATTGATCATGTTTATTGCCCAGGGACGATGAGGCTGGCCAGGCTCTTGCACCTAATGATGAACACTGGACTACTGGGCATTTTCTGGATCGAGTTCTTTCCCAGCTCCCCTTGAATTCCCCACACTCTGCCTCACACCCGCTTGCTTTCCTTAATATGCCCAGTCACATTTTAATGGCTGAAGTGGTTTGAAGCTTTCCCCCAGAGAATCAATTTTCACCCTCAGAAAGGGAAGCCCCCGATCTTCAGCAAGGAGCCTACTTCAGTGATAAGTTTTCTCAGGGACTGTTGCCCTGATGGCATTGTGTTAACTTGGTCACCAGAAGTGTATTTGTTGTGGGGCGTCTCTGACAAGACTGGCACTGCCAACGAATTGCGGCTGATGGCAGACTTCGTCAGTCAGCGGCTGCCCTTAGCTAGTTAGCCGGCTGGAATATTGGGCGCTAATGGCAGGGTTTCCTTGAGAGCCCATGTTCAGGCAAGTAAACTAATATGGAACAACTAAAATGATTCTGGTTCCTTCCAAGAAAAAGGTGTGCTTAGGAAGCACAGGGTGCTGGCAGTGACATCTGTTTTCCTCAGAAACAAATTTGTCACCAAGACTCCTTCACGGGTGCTTTAGGGTAATCGAAGTAAAACCACCACAGTGCCCACCCACCCACAGTATCCAACTGAGGTATCACAATCTGGGAAGACCTTTAAAAGGTTTACATGTATTACACTTATCTGCAGAACTCTGAACAGCCCTGACTTCGTCCAAACTGCTTCTGATGCTCAGAAAGACAACAGAAATGTCAAACCTCTTGCCTGTGCCCTTGGTGAACTCCTCACTGAAGTCATCGTTTGCTTTTTGTTGTGGTTACCTAACCTCTGACTGACTGCAGCAGCTAGGGGTAAGGGTGCAGGGGTGTGTGTGTGTGTGTGTGTGTGTGTGTGTGTGTGTGCAAACTGCCAGTTCCTGGTAGTTCTCTGCCTTGGAACCAGAATAGAGTCCACTGGCTGTTCTGAATTTGGTCCTTACTTTAGAGATATAAGGAGATATGACTGGGCATGGGAAGGGGCTTGGACATCAGCCTGAGAGAAGGACAGTCAGTGTATCTCATAGTACATGCATGCCTGGGATCACTATGCCTGGGATCAATATGCCTGGGATTGCTGACTTGGCTGACTGCCTGGAAATGTCTGTACCACCCATCTAGCTCTCATTTCTTTCTTTTTTTTTATTTTTAATATTTTTATTACATATTTTCCTCAATTACATTTCCAATGCTATCCCAAAAGTCCCCCATAGCACCCCGACTTCCCTACCCACCCATTCCCATTCTTTTGGCCCTGGCATTCCCCTATATTGGGGCATATAAAGTTTGCAAGTCCAATGGGCCTCTCTTTCCATTGATGGCCGACTAGGCCATCTTTCGATACATATGCAGCTAGAGACAAGAGCTCCGGGGTTCTGGTTAGTACATCATGTTGTTCCAACAATAGGGTTGCAGATCCCTTTAGCTCCTTGGGTACTTTCTCTAGCTTCTCCATTGGGAGCCCTGTGATACATCCAATAGCTGACTGTGAACATCCACTCCTGTGTTTGCTAGGCCCCGGCATCGTCTCACAAGAGATAGCTATATTTGGGTCCTTTCAGCAAAATCTTGCTAGTGTATGCAATGGTGTCAGCGTTTAGAAGCTGATTATGGGACGGATCCCTGGATACAGCAGTCTCTAAATGGTCCATCCTTTCACCACAGCTACGAACTTTGTCTCTGTAACTCCTTCCCTGGGTGTTTTGTTCCCAATTCTAAGAAGGTGCACAGTGTCCACACTTTGGTCTTCATTCTTCTTGAGTTTCATGCGTTTATCAAATTGTATCTTATATCTTGGGTATCCTAAGTTTTGGGCTAATATCCACTTATCAATGAATACATATTGTGTGAGTTCTTTTGTGATTGTGTTACTTCACTCAAGATGATGCCCTCCAGGTCCATCCATTTGGCTAGGAATTTCATAAATTCATTCTTTTTAATAGCTGAGTAGTACTCCATTGTGTAAATGTACCATAATTTCTGTATCCATTCCTCTGTTGAGGGACATCTGGGTTCTTTCCAGCTTCTGGCTATTATAAATAGGGCTGCTATGAACATAGTGGAGCATGTGTCCTTTTTACCGGTTGGGACATCTTCTGGATATATGCCCAGGAGAGGTATTGCTGGATCCTCCGGTAGTACTATGTCCAATTTTCTGAGGAACCGCCAGACTGATTTCCAGAGTGGTTGTACAAGCTTGCAATCCCACCAACAATGGAGGAGTGTTCCTCTTACTCCACATCCTCGCCAGCATCTGCTGTCACCTGAATTTTTGATCTTAGCCATTCTGACTGGTGTGAGGTGGAATCTCAGGGTTGTTTTGATTTGCATTTCCCTGATGATTAAGGATGTTGAACATTTTTTCAGGTGTTTCTCTGCCATTCGGTATTCCTCAGGTGAGAATTCTTTGTTCAGTTCTGAGCCCCATTTTTTAATGGGGTTATTTGACTTTCTGGAGTCCACCTTCTTGAGTTCTTTATATATATTGGATATTAGTCCCTTATCTGATTTAGGATAGGTGAAGATCCTTTCCCAATCTGTTGGTGGTTTTTTTGTCTTATTGATGGTGTCTTTAGCCTTACAGAAGCTTTGTAGTTTCATGAGGTCCCACTTGTCAATTCTCGATCTTACAGCACAAGCCATTACTGTTCTATTCAGGAATTTTTCCCCTGTGCCCATATCTTCAAGGCTTTTCCCCACTTTCTCCTCTATAAGTTTCAGTGTCTCTGGTTTTATGTGAAGTTCCTTGATCCACTTACACTTGACCTTAGTACAAGGAGATAGGAATGGATCGATTCGCATTCTTCTACATGTTAACAACCAGTTGTGCCAGCACCATTTGTTGAAAATGCTGTCTTTCTTCCACTGGATGTTTTTAGCTCCCTTGTCGAAGATCAAGTGACCATAGGTGTGTGGGTTCATTTCTGGGTCTTCATTTCTATTCCATTGGTCTATTTGTCTGTCACTATACCAGTACCATGCAGTTTTTATCACAATTGCTCTGTAGTAGAGCTTTAGGTCCGGCATGGTGATTCCACCAGAGGTTCTTTTATCCTTGAGAAGAGTTTTTGCTATCCTAGGTTTTTTGTTATTCCAGATGAATTTGCAGATTGCACTTTCTAATTCGTTGAAGAATTGAGTTGGAATTTTGATGGGGATTGCATTGAATCTGTAGATTGCTTTTGGCAAGATAGCCATTTTTACAATGTTGATCCTGCCAATCCATGAGCATGGGAGATCTTTCCATCTTCTGAGATCTTCTATAATTTCTTTCTTCAGAGACTTGAAGTTTTTATTATACAGATCTTTCACTTCCTTAGTTAGAGTCACGCCAAGATATTTTATATTATTTGTGACTATTGAGAAGGGTGTTGTTTCCCTAATTTCTTTCTCAGCCTGTTTATTCTTTGTGTAGAGAAAGGCCATTGATTTGTTTGAGTTAATTTTATATCCAGCTACTTCACCGAAGCTGTTTATCAGGCTTAGGAGTTCTCTGGTGGAATTTTTAGGGTCACTTATATATACTATCATATCATCTGCAAAAAGTGATATTTTGACTTCATCTTTTCCAATTTGTATCCCTTTGATCTCCTTTTGTTGTCGAATTGCTCTGGCTAGGACTTCAAGTACAATGTTGAATAGGTATGGAGAAAGTGGACAGCCTTGTCTAGTCCCTGATTTTAGAGGGATTGCTTCAAGCTTCTCACCATTTACTTTGATGTTGGCTACTGGTTTGCTGTAGATTGCTTTTATCATGTTTAGGTATGGGCCTTGAATTCCTGATCTTTCCAAGACTTTTATCATGAATGGGTGTTGGATCTTGTCAAATGCTTTTTCCGCATCTTACGAGATGACCATGTGGTTTTTGTCTTTGAGTTTGTTTATATACTGGATTACGTTGATGGATTTCCGTATATTGAACCATCCCTGCATCCCTGGGATGAAACCTACTTGGTCAGGATGGATGATTGTTTTGATGTGTTCTTGGATTCGGTTAGCAAGAACTTTATTGAGGATTTTTGCATCAATATTCATAAGGGATATTGGTCTGAAGTTTTCTATCTTTGTTGGGTCTTTTTGTGGTTTAGGTATCAGAGTAATTGTGGCTTCATAGAATGAGTTGGGTAGAGTACCTTCTGTTTCTATTTTGTGGAATAGTTTTGAAGAACTGGGATTAGATCTTCTTTAAAGGTCTGATAGAACTCTGCACTAAACCCATCTGGTCCTGGGCTTTTTTTAGTTGGGAGACTATTAATGACTGCTTATATTTCTTTGGGGGATATAGGGCTGTTTAGATCATTAACCTGATCTTGATTCAACTTTGGTACCTGGTATCTGTCTAGGAACTTCTCCATTTCATCCAGGTTCTCCAGTTTTGTTGAGTATAGCCTTTGGTAGAAGGATCTGATGGTGTTTTGGATGTCTTCAGGATCTGTTGTTATGTCTCCTTTTTCATTTCTGATTTTGTTAATTAGGATGCTTTCCCTGTGCCCTCTAGTGAGTCTGGCTAAGGGTTTATCTATCTTGTTGATTTTCTCAAAGAACCAGCTCCTTGATTGGTTGATTCTTTGAATAGTTTTTCTTGTTTCCACTTGGTTGATTTCACCCCTGAGTTTGATTATTTCCTGCCATCTACTCCTCTTGGGTGAATTTGCTTCCTTTTGTTCTAGTGCTTTTAGGTTTGTTGTCAAGCTGCTAATGTGTGCTCTCTCTAGTTTCCTTTTGGAGGCACTCAGAGCTATGAGTTTTCCTCTTAGAAATGCTTTCATTGCGTCCCATAAGTTTGGGTATGTTGTGGCTTCATTTTCATTGAACTCTAAAAAGTCCTTAATTTCTTTCTTTATTCCTTCCTTGACCAAGGTATCATTGAGAAGAGTGTTGTTCAGTTTCCACGTGAAGGTTGGCTTTCTATTATTTATTTTGTTATTGAAGATCAGCCTTAGTCCATGGTGATCTGATAGGATGCATGGGACAATTTCAATATTTTTGTATCTGTTGAGGCTTGTTTTGTGACCAATTATGTGGTCAATTTTGGAGAAGGTACCATGAGGTGCTGAGAAGAAGGTATATCCTTTTGTTTTAGGATAGAATGTTCTGTAGATATCTGCCAGATCCATTTGATTCATAATTTCTCTTAGTTTTTCTGTGTCCCTGTTTAGTTTCTGTTTCCATGATCTGTCCATTGGTGAAAGTGGTGTGTTGAAGTCTCCCACTATTATTGTATGAGGTGCAATGTGTGCTTTGAGATTTATTAAAGTTTCTTTAATGAATGTGGCTGCCTTTGTATTTGGAGCATAGATATTCAGGATTGATAGTTCCTCTTGGAGGATTTTACCTTTGATGAGTATGAAGTGTCCCTCCCTGTCTTTTTTAATGACTTTGGGTTGGAAGTCAATCTTATCAGATATTAGAATGGCTACTCCAGCTTGTTTCTTCATGCCATTTGCTTGGAAAATTGTTTTCCATCCTTTCATTCTGAGGTAGTGTCTATCCTTTTCTCTGAGATGAGTTTCCTGTAAGCAGCAAAATGTTGGGTCTTGTTTGTGTAGCCAGTTTGTTAGTCTATGTCTTTTTATCGGGGAGTTGAGTCCATTGATATTAAGAGATATTAAGGAAAAGTAATTGTTGTTTCCTGTTATTTTTGTTGTTAAAGTTGGCATTTTGTTCTTGTGGCTGTCTTCTTTTAGGTTTGTTGAGGGATTACCTTCTTGTTGTTTCTAGGGCGTGGTTCCTGTCCTTGTATTGGTTTTTTTCTGTTATTATCCTTTGAAGGGCTGGATTCGTGGAGAGATAATGTGTGAATTTGGTTTTGTCGTGGAATACTTTGGTTTCTCCATCTATGTTAATTGAGAGTTTGGCTGGGTAAAGTAGCCTGGGCTGGAATTTGTGTTCTTTTAGTGTCTGTATAACATCCGTCCAGGATCTTCTGGCTTTCATAGTCTCTGGTGAGAAATCTGGTGTAATTCTGATAGGCTTGCCTTTATATGTTACTTGGCCTTTTTCTCTTACTGCTTTTAGTATTCTATCTTTATTTAGAGCATTTGTTGTTCTGATTATTATGTGTCGGGAGGTATTTCTTTTCTGGTCCAGTCTATTTGGAGTTCTGTAGGCTTCTTGTATGTTCATGGGCATCTCTTTGTTTAGATTTGGGAAGTTTTCTTCTATAATTTTGTTGAAGATGTTTGCTGGTCCTTTGAGTTGAAAATCTTCATTCTCATCCACTCCTATTATCCGTAGGTTTGGTCTTCTCATTGTGTCCTGTATTTCTTGGATGTTTTGAGTTAGGATCTTTTTGCATTTTACATTTTCCTTGATTGTTGTGCTGATGTTCTCTATGGAATCTTCTGCACCTGAGATTCTCTCTTCCATCTCTTGTATTCTGTTGCTGATGCTGGTATCTATGGTTCCAGATTTCTTTCCTAGGGTTTCTATCTCCAGTGTTGCCTCATTTTGGGTTTTCTTTATTGTGTCTACTTCCCTTTTTAGGTCTAGTATGGTTTTGTTCATTTCCATCATCTGTTTGGATGTGTTTTCCTGTTTTTCTGTAAGGACTTCTACCTGTTTGATTATGTTATCCTGTTTTTCTTTAAGGATTTGTAACTCTTTAGCAGTGTTCTCCTGCAATTCTTTAAGGGATTTTTGTGCTTCCTCTTTAGTGTCTTCTGCCTGTTTAGCAGTGTTCTCCTGTATTTCTTTAAGTGTGTTATTAAAGTCCTTCTTGAAGTCCTCTACCATCATCAGGAGATATGCTTTTAGATCCATGTCTAGCTTTTCCGGTGTGTTGGGGTGCCCTGGACTGGGCGAAGTGGGGGTGCTGGGTTCTGATGATGGTGAGTGGTCTTGGTTTCTGTTAGTAAGATTATTACGTTTACCTTTCGCCATCTGGTAATCTCTGGGGTTAGTTTTTATCGTTGTCACTGTTTAAAGATTGGAGCAGAAGCTGTGTTCCACTCACCAGCAGTCTCTAAATCCTGCGGCGGGGGTTGTGGGTAGCTGGCAGTACCCCGGTGCTGGTCCAGCCGGAAGAGGCCTGTGGTCCTACTCAGGCCGGTTTTCTGCTTCCCTAACTAATGCAGTCTCTGGTCCCGCGAGCAATTGGATTGGAGCAGAAGCTGTGTTCCACTCTCCAGAAGTCTTAAGATCCTGTGGCGGGTGTTGTGGGTAGCTGGCGAGTGTCAGCCGACCCTGCGCCCCAGCTGCCCAGGTGCTTTTCTGACCGGAAGAGGCTTGTGGCCCTATGTAGGCCGGGTTTCTCTCTCCCCAACCAGAGCAGTCTCAGGTCCCGCGTGATTGGACTGGAGCAGAAGCTGTGTTCCACTCACCAGCAGTCCCAAAATCCTGCGGCGGGGGTCGTGGGTAGCTGGCGGGTGTCAGGCAACCCTGCGCTCCAGCTACCCCGGTGCTGATCCGGCCGGATGAGGCCTGTGGCCCTACTCAGGCAGGTTTCTGCTTCCCTAACTAATGCAGTCTCAGGTCCCGCGAGCAATTGGATTGGAGCAGAAGCTGTGCTCCACTCACCAGAAGTCTTAAGATCCTGTGGCGGGTGTTGTGGGTAGCTGGCGAGTGTCAGCCGACCCTGCGCCCCAGCTGCCCCGGTGCTTTTCTGACCGGAAGAGGCTTGTGGCCCTATGTAGGCCGGATTTCTCTCTCCCCCCTAGGTCTCATTTCTAAGAGGGAAACCTGAGGACAGAGTTTCCTGTTCCCCACTGGAAACTTGTCAGAGTTGGAGTCCTGGAATTCTAGAATCAGAATGTTTCAGTGTCTTAAAATGTATAGAACACTTGATGATCATGATGTTGTGGATTGCCCTGGTGCTGTTTGTATTTTGATGCTAATTCTGCGTCTCCAAGAGGGGTAGCCTGGGATGAGAAGTGAATCACATACCCAGGACCTCATGGGACCCTTCTAATGAATAAAGAAACAATCTCTGGGCAAGTAGGTGGGACTTCCTGGTCAGACAGAAGGATGGCATGGCAGGAGAAGAATATAGGCTTTTGGATGGGAAGAATGATGGAGCCAAAATGTAGGTAGCAGAGACCCCTGATTCAGGTAGAGGAAACATTGGAAGAATTTAACTTAGAATGGCTTACAATTAGGATGCATCTAGCAATTGTGTTGCCTTTTGAGTCTAAACTAAGATTGTACGAAGACCAAAGTGTGGACACTTTGCCCCTTCTTAGAATTGGGAACAAAACACCCATGGAAGGAGTTACAGAGACAAAATTTGGAACTGTGATGAAAGGATGGACCATCTAGTGATTGCCATATGCAGGGATCCATCCCATAATCAGCTTCCAAATGCTGACACCATTGCATACACTAGCAAGATTTTGCTGAAAGGACCCAGATATAGCTGTCTCTTGTGAGACTATACAGGGGCCTAGCAAACACAGAAGTGGATGCTCACAGTCAGCTATTGGATGGATCACACGGCCCCCAATGGAGGAGCTAGAGAAATTACCCAAGGAGCTAAAGGGAACTGCAACCCTATAGGTGGAACAACAATATGAACTAACCAGTACCCCGGAGCTCTTGTCTCTAGCTGCATATGTATCAAAAGATGGCCTAGTCGGCCTTCACTACAAAGAGAGGCCCATTGGACTTGCAAACTTTATATGCCCCAGTACAGGGGAACCCCAGGGCCAAAAAGGGGGAGTGGGTGGGTAGGGGATTGGGAGGGTGGGTATGGGGGACTTTTGGGATAGCATTGAAAATGTAAACGAGGAAAATACCTAAGAAAAAATAAATTATATATATAAAAATGATTGTGTGGTGTTTTCTTTTATACAGTGACTCAAATGAGTTCTAGAGAAAACATATGATTGCAGGGCACCCCAGCCAGCCACAGGAATTTGGAAGTGTGGGGCTGGTATGGCAACGACCAGTCATGAGAACTTAGCCAGCTGGGTGGAGAGATTTTGGAGCTCTGGGTCAGAGAATCTCCACAGGATGAGAACATGGCTAGTGCCTTGCTTGCATTAGCTTGGATTTATTTTATAATATTTCATGCCACACTATGTAGGGTTTTTGTTTTCTTTCTTTCTTTCTTCCTTTCTTTCTTTCTTTCTTTCTTTCTTTCTTTCTTTCTTTCTTTCTTTCTTTCTCTTCATTTCTCTTTCCTTCTTTCTTTCTCTTCCTTCCTTCCTTCCTTCCTTTCTTTCTTTCTTTCTTTCTTTCTTTCTTTCTTTCTTTCTTTCTTTCTTTCTTTCTTTCTTTCTTTCTTTCTTTCCTCCTTCCTTCCTTCCTTCCTTCCTTCCTTCCTTCCTTCCTTCCTTCCTTCTTTCCTTCCTTCCTTCTTTCCTTTCTAAGCAGTTTTAAACTTTGATTTGGTCTAGTTTCATACCCCAGTAATAATTCATACCTATAGTTGACATGCACAAAACAATCATTCCTCTTTGCTTTTCTGTTTGTTTCTTTCCATGGGCCAATCCTTTCATAGCCCATCTTGATGGAGCCTCCATTCATATAGCTAGTGTGTATGTCTTGAGTGCTATGGATGCCTGGACACTTAGGTATCCATATATCTTCTCTCTCTCTCTCTCTCTCTCTCTCTCTCTCTCTCTCTCTCTCTCTCCCTCTCTGCTGTGCTGCTGTGCACTGGTAGTAACAAGTTGAGATGAATGAGCTTCAGGAAGGAAGAAGTATGGATCCCCAAGTCATCACATGGAGAAAAATAGAGAGGAGAGCCTGTCAGGTCTGCATCCTGGTTCATGTGAGAGAAAGAAATAGGCTTAGACGGTCTTTAAGCCTGGGACTTGGCAGTAATTGCTCTGAACAAAAAACTGTGTGAAAAAGTTTGAAGATATAGCAAGGCCTAGTGCATCTGTTCATTATCTCAGCACAGTTGGCAGCTAGCAGCTAGAGGAAAGCCTCTACTATGGGTTAGGGCATAATAGGGATTATGTTAGCCATAATAAACTGGATGTCCTTCTCAAAGCACTTGGGAGGCATGGGAGGATTTTGTGCAGGGTAGTCAGATAATCAAGACAGAATTTCAGAGATGAATGTGCATTGGATTACACATGATGTATCAGAAGGGAGACTTAAGGCCAGAGACCAGGCATGAACAGCTGCAGTGGTCAGGGTAAACTATGGTGAGGATCCACATTTCAGAAATTTTTTTTACATGGCTACTCTTGCCAATTCCTTAAGTAAAGAGTAGAGGTTGGTCGGGGGAGAGAACTCAGAGTGTGAAGCACTTGCTGTCCAATTGAGGATTTGAGTTCAGATTCCCAGGACCCAGCTATACACACCTGTAACCCCTGTACTAGCTGAAGTGGTAGGGCAGGCAGAGAAGGATTGCTGGGGCTTGTGTCTGCCAGCTTTGGCGAAAAACAGTGAGCCTCAGGACCACTGTGTCATGCAAATAAGGCAAATAGTGATTGAAGACATCAGATATCCCCTTTTGGCCTGTGTGTGTATGCTCTGTAGACACATGTATATGCACATATACATATACAACTCTCACATAAAAACAGACATTGCCTTACTCAACATTATCATGTGCCAACAAACTATGGCCTGTCTGTATTTATGAAGGCAATTTGGATGGCCTAGAGACATTCCCATTTATTTATGCCTTATCCATGACTGCTTTCATTCGCCTCTGTCCTCAGATATTCATTATCTTGTCTTTTAAGAAAGTACATGATGGCCTTAATTAGGACAGCTGTACAATCTCTACTCTAAGTCAGGTAACGCTGAGGAAGAACAGGGAAAAAAGAGTGTAAGGGCTAGGTTGGGTCAGAGTGTTGTTAAACAGTGTTCTGTACCTGCCAGGACCTTTTGTGATCACGAATACATGATAGTAGTGCTTAATTGTCCAAGACTAGCATAGGACTGGGCCTACCATCACTTCATAATGCAGGAAGGAGAGGCTCATAAGAGTCCTCCCCTCTGTAAAGATGTATATGGGAAATGACATAACTGAGAGGTTTGGGGGAAAATGTTTTGACAGGCAAGATTGGAGAATAAGAGAGGGCAATAGATGTGAGAAAGACCAAAACTCAATGATATCAAGTGTAAAATTGTCAAAGAATTAACAGAAGATAGAGCAAGCTTGCCAATCCCTAGACAAAACTGTACGGATGGACAGTCACTGAACTATCACAGCAAGTTCACAGAGAGCCATCATAGCAAGTTCACACTGAGCCATCACAGCAAGTTCACACAGAACCATCACAGCACATTCACAGAGAACCATCATAGAAAGTTTACACAGAACGATCATATCAGGTTCACACTGAACAAACACAGCAAATTCACGGAGAACCATCACAAGTTCACACTGGGCCATCATAACAAGTTCATAGATATTGGCTAACTGTTCAAGGACTGGTTTATGCCAACTGACTGGAAATCAATTATTACACACCCGTGTGACAGTGGCGCCATGTTAGAAGTGATTTCTTCTCTTTTCCATCCACTTCACTGGTAATTTCATGCTGGAATAGGAGATGTTTGTGTGGTTGGTGAGACCGGAATGGGATAGTTATTGCTTCTCCACTGCAAAGGCCTGAAGGCCTAATGGCTGACAGGTGGCATTTATTGTCTTTATTCAGCCAGGCAGTGGAGAGCAAAACAAACCAAACCCTTCAGTTGTCTTTCTGGTATCTCAGGTCACTCATGTGCAGATTCTAACATTTAGATGTGATGAAGTGATGTAAAAAGCCTGCTATGGTCTTGGGTTTTATGTGTGTGTGTGTACATATACATATACACATAAAGGTCACACAGTTATGTGCCCAGTCCTCCATTTTAACTATGCATCTTAGAGTCTGATCTTTGTCAGTAAGTGGACTATCTAATTCCTTCTACTGTAACAGAACTGACATTTTGATCTTTATTGGCTATGGATACTCACTTGGAACCTGGAATAGAGCGAAAGGCCAATCAAGAAGCTCCTGGAAAGGCCTCTGTGTGACAAAGGTTTAGAAATCTGAAGGGAGAAGCCCAGCCAGGGATTGAGTGATGGTTAGTGTAGTGTAGAAGAAAGCTTTGGATAGAGTGGGGCATTTAGACTCTTACAATCTGTGACATCTTTATTACTGGTAGTCACAGGTGTGTGTCTTTATTATCATCATCATCATCATACAGATGCTGTTTGAGCTAGGCTACTGTTTTTGGCACTAACAAGTACAATAAATAGAAGATAAAAGGTTTTTTTTGTTGTTTTGGAGTAAATACAGTTTTTTACTTTCTTTGTGTGTGTGTGTTCAATATATGTGTCTACATAGTTGTGTATGTGTGTATATTTATGTGCAGTTGCACATGTGTACAGTGGTCAGAGGAAAATATTGGATGTCTTCCTCTATCACCCTCTACCTTATTTTCAGAGACCAAGTCTCTCTTGAACCCAGAGTTCAGCAATTGGGCAAGGCTGGCTGAGACTGATCAGATAAGAAGCTTCAGGGATCTGCTTGGCTCTGGTTCCCCTCCCTGACATAGGCCACTGCTCTTGTTACTTTATGTGCACACTGGAGTTATGAGTGCTGGTCCTCACACTCACATGGTGAGCCTCTTCTCTGAGCTGTCTCTTCAGCTTCCCTTTTTGTCTGTTTCTCCACAGGTCAGAACATTGGACCACAAATGCTGGTTCCAGCTGTTGAATTGAAAAGAAATTGACAAGTTATTGATCAGCTCCTTCCAATTCTGTTCTTCAATCTCTTTGACCTGTACTGGGGTTCTAGGTTCAAAGAAGAAACAGTGGCAAGATAGTTCTGGTATTAGGAATCTTGCCTACCAGCGGAGTTTCAGACTGGATCTCTCTTGTTAGCTCTGGAGCCTTCTATACTAGGGGTGGATTTTAAAGACTTGGCCAGGTGTTCAGATGTGGGAAGAATTTGTGAGTGAGTCTAGAAAGAGGAACAGGCCTTTAGCTATGCAGCAATACCAGCCTCTTTGTTTTATTTTTATATTAGATATTTTCTTTACATTTCAAATATGATCCCCTTTCTTGGTTTCTCCTCTGAAACCCCTATCCCCTCCCCTCTCCCCATGCTCACCAACCCATCCACTACTGCTTCCCTGTCCTGGCATTCCTCAACACAGGGGCATCAAACCTTCACAAGACCAAGAGCCTTTCCTCCCATTGATGTCCAACAAGACCATCCTCTGCTACATATGCAGCTAGAGCCAAGGGTCCCTCCATGTAAACTCTTTTGTTGTTGGTTTAGTCTCTGGGATCTCTGGGGATTCTGGTTGGTTCATATTGTTGTTCCTCCTATGGGGCTGCAAGGGGTTCTTCAACTTCTTCGGAGTTCCTGAAGGGGTTCTTCAGCTCCTTCAGTCCTTCTCTAGCTCTTCCATTGGGGACCATATGTTCAAGTCCAAAGGTTGACTTGAGCATCCACCTCTGTATTTGTCAAACTCTGGCATAGCCTCTCAGGAGACAGCTATATCAGGCTCCTGTCAGCATGTACTTGTTGGCATCCACAATAGTGTCTGGGTTTGGTAACTGTATATGGGATGGATCCTCAGGTGGGGCAGTCTCTGCATAGTCTATCCTTCAGTCTCTGCTCCTTTCATGGGTATTTTCCCCCTTTCTAAGAAGGACCTAAGTATCCATACTTTGGTTTTCCTTCTTCTTTAGCTTCATGTGGTCTGTGAGTTATATCTCAGGTTTTCCTAGCTTTGGGGCTAATATCCACTTAGAAATAATCAAAGAATTCTTAATTGAAAAGTACTGAATGGCTGAGAAGCACCTAAAGAAATGTTCAACATCCTTATATTTTTGGTTGTGAGCCTAGCCTTTAACGGCTGAGCCATCTCTCCAGCCCAACGTTCAACATCCTTAATCTTCAGGGAAATACAAATCAAAACAACCCTGAGACTCTACCTCACACCAGTCAGAATGGCTAAGATAAAAAACTTAGGTGACAGCAGATGCTGGCAAGGATGTAGAGAAAGAGGAACACTTCTCCATTGCTGGTAGGATTACAAGCTGGTACAGCCGCTCTAAAAATCAGTTTGGTGGTTCCTCAGAAAATTGGATATAGTACTACTCGAGGACTTGGCTATACCACTCCTGGGCATATACCCAAAAGATGCTCCAACTTGTAATAAGGACACATGCTCCACTATGTTCATAGGAGCCATATTTATAATAGCCAGAAACTGGAAAGAACCCAGATGTCCCTCAACAGAGGAATGGATACAGAAAATGTGGTACATTTACAGAATGGAGTACTACTCAGCTATTAAAAACAATGACTTCATGAAATTCTTAGGCAAATGTGGGAAGCAGGTGCGGCCACAGGCCCCGTGAAACCCACTTGTTCACTACCTTGCCCGAGCATGCACAGTGAGGCTGCATGCATGGGCTGCCTGCCAGGCTGGACTGTTTCTCGTGATCGGAACCTGTCAGCCTATCTGTGAATGACCTGAGTTCATGCCTGGAGTGTGTGTGAATTCTGATTGGATGAGGTGGGGTGGAGCTAGAAGGAGGTGAGTTGGCGTGAGTAGTGAGGAGAGTTTTTGTTTTAGCCCTTGCTGTGAGTAGAAGTAGAGTAAGAGAAGCTGTTAAAATAGAAGTAGTTTTAGCCCTTGCCATGAGTAGAAGTAGTAGAAGAGAAGCTGTTGTAATAGGAGTAGTTTAGTCCTTGCCCTAAGAAGAAGCTGCTGGGGAAGAGAGCTGTAAAAGAAAAAGCCCGAAGTAAAGTTGCTGCGTGAACCTGCCTTGGTGTCCGTGTCGTTCCTGTCTCTGCGGGTGGCAAGGACTGTGGAGACCGGCACAGGCAAATGGATGGAACTAAAAAATATCATCCTGAGTGACATAACCCAATCACCAAAAAACACACATGGCATGCACTCACTGATAAGTAAATACCAGCCTCTTAACGTAGATCCAGGAAATGAGTGCAATTACATCTTTTAAATAAGATATGATAAATCAAAAGACTTCTTTGACTTTGATTCAGAAGTAGGAACAGGAGCAGTCATAGACTGAAATGAAGGCTTTTCTGATTATTCTTATGAGAGTGAAGAAGTTCCTTAAGAAAAGATTGTTGTCAGATGGGTTTGGCATTGAAGGCCTATCCTCCCAACACTTCGGAGGTAGAGCGAGGAGGGTCAGGAATTCAAGGCCATCCTCTGCCATGCAGTTGAGTTTGAGGCTCAAAAGGCTTAGACTACAAAAGACCCTATCTCAAAGAAATTAAAAGGCTAGAAAAAATATGAATAAACACACACACACACACACATATGATAGAAAGAAAAGGAACAATTGTGATCAGAAGATCTGAGAGAGGCAGAGAGATGATGGAAATTTACATCTACACAGTGGTAAGGAAGCCCTGGAATTGTTTTTTGGGGAGGCAGGTTTACTACAGATCTGAAAGGATGCTGAAGTCCTGGAGACCAGATGTTCTAGGAGATGCTTGGTCTTTTGTAGACCTGATACTCCCTTGATTTCACCACATAGGTGATGATCAAGTTGCCCCTGCTTTGAGAAGAAGGAAGCAGTATATCTGGACAATTGTCTATCGTTTCCAAGTTTTGTCTCATCAAAATCTGTTTGTACTTTTCCCAGGAGATAAATTTTATTTTGCTGCAACATATGTAATAGATAATCCTTGCCAAATGTTCAAAACTTGGTTTAGCTTGAACTTCGAGGTCAAGCTGTGCAATTGACTTCAAATGAGAAAATAGAATCATGATGGAATCATCATCACAAATCACTTCTAGCTCAGGACATTTTATAACAATGACCAGAATGCACCCACCTGCTGCCTTTGCCTCACAGCCATTGGGTGAGTATAGGTCAGAATCTTATGCTTGTTCCCCTCAAATTCACCAAGTGGGGGACATGTACATGTTTGAAATCATTCATCCTGAAAGCAGGTCCTAACACATTAGTGATAGGCAAACATTGAATACTCTGTGCAGAGTCAAGAACCAATAAACCATTTATTGACCCATTTGTAAGTCAATCAAAGATTCACACCTGCAGTTTGGTCTGTCATTCTAAGATATCCACCTCCTTGGTTATTTTAAAAGAACTCAATTCATTCCCATTCCAAGGATTTTGACAAGTTCTGAAAAAATCTAGGCTAACCTAGGAAAGGTCAAAGAAAAAAAATCTGGCATATTGTTTGCCAATAAAGGACTAAGAGAATTATTAGATTCAAAGAAGGGCTACAGAGAGATTTCAGGGAACAAATGAATGATGGAGTTGGCAGAGCTGAGGTGTTTCTTAGTGCTATAGATAAGGAATTAAAGTGAAAGCCACTTGGGAGTCCTGGGGGTTGGTTTGACTAATGCTAGATCTTTTGAACAGATTTAGAGCAAGAAAACCAGAGAAATGAGCACTGGGAATTTTAACCAGAATTAGGTTTTAGGGAGACACAGATACTATAGGTGGGAACACAACTGTTTAACCCTTGAGGGAAGCACCCTGGAAAATGTATGTGAGGATAAATGATAAAAGCAAGGGAGAAAGAGACATCCTAGGGAGGGCTTGGGCATAAGACAATAGATTCACACATGGGGTTAGTCGGCTGATGCCTTGATAGAAGACTCTCTGAGGTCAGGACTCTACAGAACAGTTAGGGTAGTGGGTTTCTGCCAAGGCCAACATGTCCATGTAAGGGACAGTATGATGTGGTTTCCTGCCTCTTGAAAGGAGACAGCAGGGCATGGGCCTCCATGAGTATTGATGGTTGCTGTGGGCATAAGGCTTATTTGTATAATAGTGTACATATTTTCACGTTCCTCCTTTGAGGAATACCCTCTCTGCCAAGTTTAATGATAATCAGAAACATCACGAATTCAGGTGTCAAGGTTGTGGCTAATGTCTCAGCAAAATGGTATAATGCTGTGACCTTTAGAACAGCCCTTAAGGCTGTGGGAAAGAACTCTGAAAACATGAGTTCAAAAATATATAATTTCTCAACTATGTAAAATATAAGGATGCAATATGAATTGTATAAGGAACTTCACAGATCTAAAGAAACAGAGGCAGCTGCACTATGAGCCAGCTTGTCAGAAAGATACAAATGCAAAGAGATTCCTGAGTGCAAGGTCAGCCTGTGACATATCAAATTTAGGTCCAGGCAAGTTCAGAATGGTAATTCCAGGGTGTAGTCTGTTGTGTTTTATAAAAAGGTCAAGGATGTGTCTTGTAGTGCAAGGTATGGTGAGATGGGAGGGTTGCCTCTGTGGGACCATGCTGAGGCATTCCTTCCCTCTGAGATTCCAGTCATATGGAAGGTCTAGTATAGAATGAAGTTTATTTAGGGGTGTGGGAAGGGGAGTTGAGAAGGAAATAGAGGCAGAGAAAGAGAGGGGGCAGAGGAGGATAGAGAGGGGGATAAGAGATGAGGAGAGAGGAGGGGCCAGTCAGAAACTCATGGAGAGAGAGAGAGAGAGAGAGAGAGAGAGAGAGAGAGAGAGAGAGAGAGAGAGAGAGAGAGAGAGAGAGAGGAGGGTAAGGGAAGAGAGGGAGAAAAGGGTGGTCATGGAGATAAGAAAGTTGGGGGGGGGGAGAAAAAGAGAAGGGGCAAAGAGTAGGAGGAGAGGCCAAACAATTCCTTTTATAGCATGCCAGGCCTACCTGGCTGTTGCTAGGTAACTGTTGGACAGAGCCTAGAAGGAATACCAACATGGTTCCACTCAACTATCTTATTGTCTGTGCTTGTGCTTGCTGTCTCTTCCTAAGAGTCAAGGGGCTAAGGTCATAGAATGCTGGTTGGTGGGATGGCCAAGAGGGATCATGGAATATATAACTGAATTGTACATAAAAAATAACCTGGGCTTTTGGTCTGAATGAAATGAGCTAGCAGAAAGCAATAATACTTCTTTCTTTAGAATTATTTTGTAGCAAGATCTGAACTGTGGAGATCTCTGGAGATCTTTCAGCTCTTCAGGAATTTTTTTCTAACAGGATTTCTGATTTTGATCAGAAAATCCATGGAGAGTGAACACATCTCTTTCAAAGTTTCTCATAGCTCTTTTAGAATTTTTTCTAATAGGATTTCTGGATTACTTAGAGAGCTAGCACAGCTCCTTTAGAGTGTTTTCTAGCGCTCTCCAGAAAAGGCTGTCTGAGGGGCAGATACAGTGTGCATAAAAGACTTTTTTTTTGCTTTCTAATTTTGATTGGAAATCTGTAGAATTATTTCTAGAATTTTTCTAACAGGATTTCTGACTTGGTTAGAAGATCCAAGAATTTTTTAATAGAAGCTTTTTTGATTTTGGTTAGAAAACTTATGAGTTGTCCAGAGAGCTTTTAGAATTTTTAGCAGAGAAAGCTGGCTCAATCAGAGAGTTGTTTAGAACAGAAAAAAATAAAAACCCTATCTGGAGCAGAACTCACAGACAGAGTACTCTTAAAAGATGTCTTGAGTAGGAGAGAGAGAGAGAGAGAGAGAGAGAGAGAGAGAGAGAGAGAGAGAGAGAGAGAGAGAGAGAGAGAGAGAGAGAGAGAAGTCTGAAAAGCTGTCTCAAGCAGACTACAAAGCTAGGAGCTATCTACAGAGAGCTGTCTAGGGAGCCATCTGGAGCAGAACATAGCCTATCAGCTTGGACCCATAAATTGACTTCGAGTCTTTTGTTTCATCACTCTCATCTGGTGATCTCTCTCAGACCCATTTCTCAGGACCCCTCTCCAAATGGAGGCTGGTCCTTGGCAGGTTTCAGACACAACTGAGGGAGATTCTGACCATACTTATGTAGCAGACTATGATCAGGTGGCATAAATGTGGCAGATAGAAAAGGGAGCAGAAATCTACACAGTTAAAGTGGGATCTTTGACTTTGAAAGTGCTTGGCCTTGTTGCACCACAGGAGGCTCTGAGGCAATTGGCAACATTAATTAAAAAGATAAATGTCTGGGCTGAAAAGGGAAGGAGAAGTAAAAGGAGAAAAATTTCTGGGAACTCATCTACATATGGCAGATGATTGATCTTAAGCATAAGAATGGAAGGAGTCAGTTCTTCTGTCTGTCAGAGTTAGGAGGAGGACAGGAGAGACAGGTGGAGCACTGGGAGCCTGATATGCCATTACTAGTAGAAAGAGACTGTATCTATTTATTTCCTAGACTATAACTAAATACTCATGGCTAGATACTTTATAAAAGAAGATAAGTTTCTTTTTGGTTCTGTTTCTTTTCAATTTATTTATTTACTTCATTGCTGAGGATAGAACTTAGGGTCCCTGCATGCTAATCCAGTGCTCTACTGTCCAGGGACTGTGTCCCTCACTCTGGATCCTGGTTTTAGATTGGACAGCCTCATTGAGTCAGCTACTTGTAGACAGCATCACATTGGCAGAAAGGTGAATGAGCAAGGTGAACACATGGCAAGATAGAAAGCCAGGTGAGCTCAGGAGTTGGGTTTGCTCTTCTTGTTACAATCTGATATTTCAGCACCCATGTGGAGTCCCAGGAGAACTCTATGATCCCTCTGCGGCCAGAACTTCAACCACCTAACATCCTTTTTCCAAGTCTGACCTCTCAAAGGTTTCACCAACTCTCAGGACTACTACACTCATGACCATGCTATAAACACGAGAACTATTAGAGAACAAACACATCTAAACTACAGAAAAACTATGCTTCTGTTGGGTAATAGGTCTAATTCTGTCTTCTAGAAATTGTAAGGTATTAAATTATAAAGCTTAAAGCTAAGATGGGTAGAAAGTTCAGTTTGGATGTAAAGCAAGCTAGCTTTCCAATCCAGATTCATCCGTTGTAAAATGAACATTCAGGTCTGTTTTGGAGGCCTGTAAGGGTATGAAAATCACTGAAAGAAGACCCCCGAGTCAGATACTATGCAAAGACGAAGAATTGTGTAAAAAGAACAAGCATGTGTGTGTAGGGGGTGGGGGTTCAACCATTCTTCGAAATCAGAACCCTGGATAAAGGCACATAGACCTTCTTAAAGAGAATTAGGAGAATTTCCCTAAAGGGTTAGGTAATCTAAAATGTCATTGGTAGGAGTTAGGTGTCACAGGGGTCAGCTTTTGATTGGCTTGTGCCAGGTGGTCAGTGGTCTGCATTCCTATATCATGCAAGTTTATCCATAAGATGAGATAGGACTGCCCAGCACAGATGCCCATCCCGAGATAAGATATTTTCTCATCCTTGTGGTTATTCCCAGGCTGTTTTTGGGAGGAGGTTTAGTGAACTTCTTCCTAGATTTTGTGGTCTGTTCCTGGAGTTGGGGCCTTTAGGCCTTCTTTTTCAAATCAGGCCTTAAATGGAGACAAATGGGGTTTATGTAATCCTTTCAGGCCCAAGTCAATTTCTCACTTTGTTTCAAAACCAGCTCTGAGGGATTGATGAGTTCCAGTACCCGGTCTGTTGATGCAATAGGTTCTGTCCTAAGTCATAGACATGGACCCTTTTATTTGAGTTTCTCAAAAACCAGTGAGGTTGTTACTAGTACACTGTCACAGATAAGAGCACGAAGCCCAGAAAACTTCAGTAACGTGTTCATTGTTTACATGTTGGTAATTGTAAATTGAATGTCGGTTCTTAGAACTTCACAGAATTCACTCTTAATGATATCATTAATCTATGTCACTCTACAAAACCCCTTCCCTGAGGTGTTACCAATTTGAGCTCAGAGATTTAGCCTTGAGACTTTGCATATAGACGCCCAACTTCTACTGGCTTATTTGCTTCTTGTGGTGCCACTCGAAACACATGTATGCTATCATTACATGTTCTGCCGGCCCCAGGCTTCCATGATCAGCAGAAGCAATTGACTAGGTAACTGTTCTCTTCAATGCACAGGGTCTTCACAGCAGAGGTTGTCCATTATCAGGCAGCTGCTTTGAGGCCTTTGTGGCCCAGAGTACAGCAGATGAAACTTTATGATCACAATATATAGGGTGATTTGTCCTGGGACTAGATCAGTTAGGATAGAAAGATATTTGTCACTTAAATCACTCATTAATTTCACTCAACCAGTTGTCAGTGGGACAGAAAGGCATTAGTCACTTAAGCATTCACTGAGAATGTGTGCATTCACTCATTCATTCACTTCAGCTGGCTAGCTGGCAGTGAAGCACCCTCTGTACATCTTTTGTGACTTCGACCCTGTCCTGATTCTGATAGATGAGAGAACAAGGGTAACATAGTGAGATGACAATAAAATGAAGTCAGCTAATATCCACTCAAGGCTCGCTGTGCACCCAGAACTCATGCTGAGATCTCAGAGCCATTTGTATATCCCCTGTTTAGATGAGAAACTATACAGAGAAGGGAGTGACTGGCCCAGGGATGCATCACTTTGTAAATGGGGAGATGAGGGAGAAGCTAATCTGTGCCAGAGAAGCTGACAAAATGTAGATTAAGAAATGAGAAGACATTTATAAAGAGCAGGGCCACTGAACCTCCTCATCTGTGGTCTCTGCTCCTTTTGCCAGTGTGGACCAATATTAGCATGATCCATGATAACAGGGAGAGCCACACAGCCCTGGTGAGATGGAGACAGTCAGATCTCTGGGACTTACTGGGAAGTCAGATTAGCCCATTATGAAAATTCTGGTCAATGAGAGACCCTGTCTCAAAAAAACAAAAACAAAAACAGTGTGGAAGGCAACTGCAGGAAATCTGTGGTTGTCCTCTGGACTCTACACACACATGCATGTACACTCCCAACACACATACATGTGAGTTAAACAAAAGTAAAGGAAAAAAAAAAACTTATAAAAGTATCCTGGTCTTTCTGTTTAATTTTACCCCAATTTTCAAGTGTAGATGACCATGGCCTCTTTCAAAGATTCTTTGGTATAAACAGCTTCTGTCTCCTGGGAACATTTCAGAGGATGAGAAGATTTGAGTTGTCTCCTGAGTTTACATGAGGTAGACCTTGGCATGGGGGATGAGTCCGGCCTACCACACTTTGGTAATCTGGAGCATGTTGCCTGTCAGGTTTCGGGCAGAGCAACCATTTCCTGTCTCCTCTGAAGAGGCAGAATCCATTACTGTGTCTGCCCACACAGGCCACAGTCGGCAGAGCTGCTGAGGGGGCTGCAGATGACTCCTCATGTACCCTCCTGGCCTGCACAGAAACATTTTGCAGGCTATTTACTGGCTCGCCTGGCCTGAAAGGTGAAGGCCCAAGTACATCCTTCTTGCAGAATATCTCTTAATTAGCTGCTTAATGGCCACTGTTCTTTTTCTCCTAACCCCGCTGCACACAGGAGCCTCAATTTCCTGTAAAGCAGCAATATATTGAGTGCAACCTCCATGGTAGGCAGGCCCTCGCCATGCTTCCGAATCCCGGAGGAGGACAAGGCAGCCTCCCATTTGCACAGACTGACTGGGCAGCACTATGTGCAGATTGATTGCTAAGTACTCATTTGCCCACTGTGGGTCTCTGAAATTGCAGATACGGAGGTGGGATGGCAGAACGTGGGTGGATGAGGGGTGGATTGGTGTGTGCTGTGTATGACAAGTGCCCCATTGTGTCTGCCTTTCAATGTGCTGTCCTGGAGCTAATGACACTTCTCAATTAAATTGCAGTTTTGCTCTCAGTTGCTCTGCCCTATTGTCCAGGCCACTTGACCTGTCAAGCCCAGAGGAGGGGGGTGTGGGAAAAGAATATTCTCACACTGCTCATGGGGTGAGAAGCCTGTTTGCATTCTGAGGGGCCCTCAACTTCTCAGAGCCTGTTCAGCCTATCTCCAGACATAATCGTATGCAAATAAAACAAAGCTTTTGAGCTCTGGCTGTGCATAGTTCTCCAGTTCTCTATCTGTACCAAGAGTCACTGTGCCCATAGTAATGGCTTGACTTGTGAGCCACTATCAAGTGTGTGCGTGTTTTTCTTTCTGAGAGACGACAGTTCCCAAGTGAAAGGACACTTCAGTGCTGATAAAACTTTCCTTCTATTGTTTGAGTTTTCTGTTTGTTTTCTGGCAAAGCCCACTGCTGCCTGAGCATTGTATGCAACGGAACATTTTCCATTTTTGTGTGGCGAGGCCAGCCCGGGTCTTCGGGGGGTTCTTACTAGCATTGCCTGAAGCAAACACCACAGCTCAATAGCAATTTAATATTGCAATCAGGGAGCAAACTGTGCAGTTTTGGCACATCGTGATAATTATTAACTACATCTATTAGTGTTCCGGTTCTAGTGACTAATATTTACAAAAGGTTTCCTGTGTAGGGGAGACCTTGCCCAGACACAAATGTCTTCGTTATTCCTAAGTGACTGTCATGGGCCCTTTGAGCCTGTGTTTGTGTTACTGTTCAAAGAGAAAGCATCAATCCTGAGAAATCAGGCTGCAGAAGGCCTGGCTTCCAAATAACCAATTCTCAGGGTATAAAACTTTGCTGAGGTTTGAAGCATTTTGTGAGTTCGGGGGAAAGTTTTCTTGGGGAAAAGCATTTAACAAGGAGAGGGAGAAAGGGCAGGGGAGAGGGATGGGGAGGGAGGTGATAAAAAGGCAACCCAGTTTAAATGACACATTAGGCAATGCTCTGGGAATGCTTTCTTTGACATGCAAGAAGAGCAGTTGAGGCGTCTGTTTTCTCCCCGTGGGCTGATCGGTACAGTGGATGCTGGGGTGGTTTTGACAGTGGGATACACTGCCAGGCCCAAGCCCTACTCTCCCATAAAAAGATCATTGAGGCAGTCATCAAGCCATTGGAAGAGCTCACCAAGGGCAGGTGCTTTCTACAGGATTTGTGATCACCACAGTCCAAATGCTGCTCCCAGATACCATTGTGGCATCCTCAGAATGGTGTGTCTTCCTGCAGTCTTCTTCATGGGCTGTGCTTAATAAATAGTGCTTATTAGAAATAGTATTGTGGGTGAGAAGATCAATTTGAGCTCACGTTTCTGAATATTTCTCAACCTTAAATAAAATACCATTCAATGAAAGTGCTACTCTTGTTTGTTATTAACTGACAATGTTCCTTTACTTAATTTGTTTTTATTATATGGCACGTGTGTGTTCATGCTTACATACTTGTTCATTTGTGCACATGCATACATATCTGCCCTTGGCATGCTTTTTTGCTAAAGGTTTAGCTTGTATATATCCCGAAGGTAAAGGAGTTGATATTTTTAAAAAAGCTTTAAAATTAAAATTAAAAAGTAACTGAGGACCTAAATAAAAAAAAGGGCTACTAGATGAAATCAACCTATACTCTTAATAACTTCAAATTGCTAGACAAAAGGCATGCTATGTTGGGAGAGAGGTTCTGTATTTGTGTTAACAGGGGGATAAAGCTCTGGGCTTCTTCCAAAGTAATAAGGTTTATATTTGATAGAGGGAGACACCCCTGAAGGGTTCATCTACAGACAGGAGAATCAAAAGGACCAAATACAATAGTAATGTATACTGATAAACCCTCTAGTAAGACAACTCTGAAACTGACAGGGACAGCCAGAATTTAGCTATGCATAGCCAATGGATCTTGTTGGCTACAGAGTCCTCAAGATTCATCATGGTATCCTTTCATATTCCATGAATGAAGATTTATATGTTCAAACTAGCTTTAAAGAAAGGTAGCTGCCTTTTACTTGCTCAAACTAAGCAGAAAATCATCCTTAATTGATGTGTGCCCCCTGTATATTCTATACAGATGTCTTTATAGAGCTATGTGTATTGCTTGTAAGATTTATACATTACACAATGAAACATCAAGAGGGCAGCACTGACAGGATTTGCCCTTGAGGATGCTAAGATGCACAAACCTATTGTTCCAGCTCCCTAATTGGTCCTGCCTTAAACTGATACTGTTTCCAGAGACTTGCTTCTAGAACAACTTCAAAAAGGACTGCTGATCCCAAATGACATTGGTTCATCCAGTCTTTCAGACTGTTCCAGTCAGGACTTCAATTAAGCCCTGAACTTTCTCCACACATGGAGACTGGACAACAAATAATGCCAGCTGATTTTCTTTTGACTTAACTGTTTTTCCAATTTCATTTTGGGCCACAAACAGAAAAAAATTCACCCCAATTTAGCAAGAAGCTATATAAAGAAGCATTATAAAGAGAGCTGCATCCCAATTCCTTAAGTTGGGATGGATGGTTTGGTTATTTTATGAATTGCACATATGTTGTCATTTTCAGGGATGATTTACAAATAATTATAATTTTGGACAGGGAGGAAAGTAAGTAGAGACCTTAAACTCTCCTTCTATCTTTCCTTTCCTCTTTTCTATCCTTCTTTTGTTCTTAGGTAGAGGGAAGGGGATTGAAAAGAAAAATAAAGGAGATATAATAATATTATGATAAATTAAACAAATAGGGATGAATTATTAAATCTACTCTTAAACAAAAGCACTTTATAGCTATAATTTTACATTCCTAGATATCTTCATATTTTGATGCAAAATGAGTTATATTTTCTTCATTGGTACAGAATTTTGTATATTGATACAGGTTTAAGATTTTCATTGGTGTAAATCTTTGTATAGTGATACAAAATTTAAGATTAATTTTGTTACAATACGATACATATGATACACATGATATATATGTGTGTGTATATATATATATATATAAACTCTTATGTAGGTATAATGCCTATGCAAATCATTACGAATAAAAAGCTTAGTCCCAGTCCCTCAACAGCTGCTATTACAAATTGTTTAATATAATTAAGTAATGAAAGTTAATAGTCAGATAGTCAAGTCCATGGTCGTATTAGATACTAATTTAGCTAATTACAATAAAATGTTTTCAAAGTTATTCAAATAGTAAATAGCTAAAAATAAACAATGTTTAACAAATCAGATATGATATGAATAAGTAGATGCTCTTCAAAAGTGTCAGAGATCCACAAAATATGGCATTGAAAATCATTTTATTATTAAAATATCTTTTGACTATGAGATAGATTTGATCCTGACAGTTTTCCCATTCCTCTTCAAAGATGATCAGCATCAATAAATTCCAAAAGGAATTGTTTCAATTGTGACAAGATAGCCACTGGGAGTGGGCAGGGGGAGGGGTGGGGAGACACTCTAACTTTATACTGAATGCCGTCCAAAACTGAAAAACAGACACAGGGCACTGATGGATAAACTCTGCCAAGACAAGGTAAACTATTCCTTCATAATGCTTGCTTCATTTAAGGTTTGCCAGATGCTAAAAGCCAGGAGGATGAAGAGAGATGCTTCAGTGTTATAAGGAAAATCGAGGAATGCCTCCGTCATAAGTTTCCCTGTCATTTCTATGATTTTTAGAAGCATATTTTAAATAATATTTATTCCTTCTCAGATCTCTGATGGGGTTGAAGACTATATAGTTATAGTCCCACAATTAAACTTAAGTTGTTTATGATTTAAGAAGATGTTCTAGGTCTAAAAAGGATATTTTTAGGATGGTAATACAAGTTAAGATAAATAATTTAGATTCAAAATTCTAACTCACCAAGATAAGATAGATGATAAGATAGCTTATCTAAATTGCCAAATACAAACAAACTGGACCTTTAAATATAATTCAAACAATAATTTTTATAGTTGTTTCAAAATAGTTCCTACTATATGTTGTTTGTTACTGTAAGAGAAAGGACACTTTTTTAGGGCAAAAAAGGCAAACTTAGTGTGTGGGTCTGATGCTGCTTGTATTCTAATGCTAATAGTGGTTCCTCAAGAAGTGGTTGAGCAGATCATCTTGCACTCAAGTGATGCCATGTGAACCTTCTCCTCAATTTAACTGTTCAATAAAAGGCTAGAGCCTGTGATTGTGCAGTGGAGGGGAAAGGTGGAACTGGAGGCTCAAGAGGGAGTTGCAGGTAGGGAGAGAGAGAAGAAGGAGATAGAGAGAGGAGAAAGACATCATGGGTTACCATTCAGAAAAGCATCCCATAGGGCTGGCCAATTTGAGTTAATAGCAGCCCAGATGAAACATAGTAAGTAATAACTCAGGGTTATTGATAGGAAATAGATTTTAATAGCACAAAGTGTAGTTATCTTCCTAACCTTAGTACTAATAAAGGAGTATTATAAATATAGGGGTTGTGTCTGTCTTTTATCTAGGAACTGAATGATTAAAGGCAGTGGAATAGGAATCCCTAGGTTAAGATTAAATATTTTTGATACCCAAATAGTGCCAGGAGGGAGTGAGCCCCCCAGGAGCACAGACAGGTCTGTGGGTACCGGTAGGAAGACCACTGCTGCTCAGAGGAACCCACCCCAGAACTCTCAGGACACAGGAACCAGGGGGCAGCCTGGGTCAGTAGTCTTCCAGTTTCCTGCCTGTGCCCAGAGCGGATCCTGTGCCACAGAACTATATACACAAATACCACAGGGAGAGAGCTGGTCTCCCAGGAGTGCCTACACACCTGTTACCACAGATAAGATCACTACTTCTCTTCAAATTACTGGCCCAAGAGGGATTCTCACAAAGCCATTAGGACACAGGAAACAAGGATCATCTGGGGACAAGATCCTTCTGGACTCCATCTGCTCCCCAGAGCTGACCTTGTACCACAGCTCTCCATACCTAAATTCCTCCCAGAGAGAACTGGGTTCCCTGTACTGACACACAGGCTTGCAGGACAGACAAGCCACAGTCAGAGACAGTAAGATCAGCTGATACCTGAGATAACCAGATGACAAAAGGCAAGCACAAGAACATAAGCAACAGAAACCAAGGCTACTTGGCATCATCAGAACCCAGTTCTCCCACCACAGTGAACCCTGGTAGCTCCCAACACGCAAGAAAAGTAAGACTCTGATTTAAAATCACATCTCATAGTGATGATAGAGGATTTTAAGAAGGACAAAAACAACTCCCTTAAAGAAATACAAGACAATACAGGTAAACAGGTAGAAAACCTTAAAGAAGAAACACAAAAATCCATTAAAGAATTAAGAAAAACACAACTAAACAGGTGAAGGAACTGAACAAAACCATCCAGGATCTAAAACTGGAAATAGAAATAGAAAAAAATAAAGAAATCACAAAGGAAGACAACTTTGGAGATAGAAACCGTAGATGCAAGCATCACCACTGGAATAAAAGAGATAAAAGGAAGAATCTCAGGGGAATAAGATACGATGGAAACATTGACACAAAAGTCAAAGAAAATGCAAAATGCAAAAAGCTACTAAGCCAAAACATCCAGGAAATCCAGGACACAATGAGAAGACCAAACCTAAGGATAATAGGTATAGAAGAGAGTGAAGATTCCCAACTTAAAGGGCCAGTAAATATCTTCAACAAAATTATAGAAGAAAACTCCCCTAACCTAAAGAAAGAGATGCCATGAACATACAAGAAGCCTACAGAACTCCAAATAGATTGGACCAGAAAAGAAATTCCTCTCATCATATAATAATCAAAATACCAAATGCACTAAACATACAAAGAATATTAAAAGCAGTAAGGGAAAAAGGTCAAGTAACTAATAAAGGCAGACCTATCAGAATTACACCAGACTACTCACCAGAGACTATGAAAGCAAGAAGATCCTGGGCAGATGCCATATAGACCCTAAGAGAACACAAATGCCAGCCCAGCCTACTATACCCAGCAACACTCTCAATTACCATAGTTGGAGAAACCAAGTTATTCCATGACAAAACTAAATTTATCCAATATCTTTCCACAAATCCAGCCCTTCAAAGGATAATAAAGGGAAAACTCCAACACAAGGACAGAAATTACACCCTAGAAAAAGCAAGAAAGTAATCTTCTTTCAACAAACCCAAAAGAAGATGACCATACAAACATAAAAATTTCATCAAAAATAACATGAAGCAACAATCACCATTCATTAATATCTTTTAACATCAATGTACTCCATTCCCCAATGGAAAAAAAAAAACAACACAGACTAAGAAATTGAATACATAAATAGGGCCCAACATTTTGCTGCATACAGGAAATGTTCCTCAGTGTCGAGGAAAAACACTACCTAAAGTAAAGGACTGGAAAACAATTTCCCAAACAAATGGTCACAAGAAATAAGTGGGAGTAGTCTTCTAATATCAGATAAAATTGGCTTTCAACCAAAAGTCATCAAAAATAAGGAAGGATACTTCTTACTCATCAAAGGTAAAATCTACCAAGAAGAACTGTCAATTCTGAATATTGTTCTAAATGCAAGGGCATCAACATTCATAAAAGAAATGTTACTAAAGCTAAAAGCACATATTGCACCTCACACAATAATTGTGGGGGACTTCAACACTCCACACTCATCAATGGACAGATCAGGGAAACACAAACTAAACAGAGACATAGTGAAACTTATAGACATTATGGACCAAATGGATTTAACAAATATCTATAGAACATTACATCCTAAATCAAAGAATATACCTTCTTCTCAGAACCTTATAGTACCTTCTCCAAAATTGACCATATAATTGGTCACAATCAGACCTCAACAGATACAAGAAGATTAAAATAATCCCATGCCTCCTATAAGATCACTACAGATTAAGGGTGGTCTTCAATAGCAACAAAACAGAAAGCCCACATACACATGGAAGCTGAACAATGCTCTCCTCAATGATAACTTGGTCAAGGAAGGAATACAGACAAAATTTAGAGGCTTTTTAGAATTATAATGAAAATGAAGGTACAACATATCCAAACTTATGGAACACAATGAAAGCAGTCCTAAGAGGAAAACTCATAGCTCTGAATGCCTCCAAAAAGAAACTGGAGAGAGCATACACTAGCAGCCTGACAGTACACCTAAAAGCTCTAGAACAAAAGGAAGAAACTACCTAAGAGGAGTAGAAGGCAGGAAATAATCAAACTCAAGGCTGAAATCAACCAAATAGAAACAAAAAGAACTATACAAAGAATCAAGCAAAGCAGGAGCTGCTTCTTTGAGAAAATCAACAAGATAGATAAACACTTAGGTAGACTAACCAGAGGGCAGAGAGACAGTATCCAAATTAACTAAATCAGAAATGGAAAAGGAGATATAACAACAGAAACTGAGGAAATTTAAAAATCATCAGATTCTACTACAAAAGCCTATACTCAACACAACTGGAAAATCTGGATGAAATGGACAATTTTCTAGACAGATACCAAATACCAAAGTTAAATCAGGATCAGACAAACCATCTAAACAGTCCCCTAAACCATAAAGAAATAGAAGCAGTCATTAAAAGTCTCCCAACCAAAAAAAAAAAAAAAAAAAAAAAAGCCCAGGACAAGATAGTTTTAGTGCAGAATTCTATCAGACCTTCAAGGAAGACCTCATACCAATACTCTTCAAATTATTCCACAAAATAGAAACAGAAAAAACACTGCCCAATTCATTATATGAAGGCACAATTACACTGATACCAAAACCACACAAAGTCCCAGCAAAGAAAGAGAACTTCTGACCAATTTCCTGTATGAATACCGATGCAAAAATACTCAATAAAATTCTTGCAAACTGAATCCAAGAACACATCCAAACGATCATCCATCATGATCAAGTAGGCTTTATCCCAGGGATGCAGGGATGGTTCAATATATGGAAATCCATTAATGTAATCCACTGCATAAATAAATTCAAAGAAAAAAACCACATGACCATTTTATTACATGCCGAAAAAGCATTTGACAAGATTCAACATCTCTTCATGTTAAAAGTATTGGAAAGACCAGGAATTCAAGGCCCATACTTAAACATAGTAAAAAAAAAATATATATAGCCAACCAGTAGCCAACAGCAAACTAAATGGAGAGAAACTTGAAGCAATCCCACCAAAATCAGGGACTAGATAAGGCTGTCCTCTCTCGCTATCTATTTAATATAGTACTTGAAGTTCTAGCTAGAGCATTTAACAACGAAAGGAGGTCAAAGGGATACAAATTGGAAAGGAAGAAGTAAAAATATCACTATTTGCAGATGATATGATAATATATTTAAGTGACCGGAAACTCTACCAAAGATCTCCTACAGCAAATAGACAACTTCATCAAAGTGGCCAGATATAAAATTAATTCAAACAAAACAGTAGCCTTCCTATACTCAAGGATAAACAAGCTAAGAAAGAAATTAGGGAAACAACATTATTCAATATTGTCACAACCATATAACATATCTTGGTGTGACTCTAACCAAATTAGTGAAAGATCTGTATGATAAGAACTTCAAGTCTCTGAAGAAAGAAATTGAAGACGACCTCAGAAGATGGAAAGATCTCCCATGCTCATGGATGGCAGGATTAATATAGTAAAAATGATCATCTTGCCCAAAGTAATATACAGAATAATTGCAATCCCTATCAAAATTCCAACTCAATTCTTCATAGAGTTCAAAAAAGCAATTGTCAAATTTATCTGGAATAACAAAAATCCCAGGATAGCGAAAACTATTCTCAACAATAAAAGAACTTCTGGGGACCTCAAGCTGTACTATAGAGCAATAGTGATTAAAACTGCATGGTATTGGTACAGTGATAGACAGGTAGATCAATGGAATAGAATTGAAGACCCAGAAATGAACCCACACAGCTATGGTCACTTGATCTTTGACAAAGGAGGTAAAACCATCCAGTGGGAAAAAAGACAGCCTTTTTGAACGAATGGTGCTGGCTCAACTGGCAGTTAGCTCGCAGAAGAATGTAAATCAATCCATTCTTATTTCCTTGTACAAAGCTCAAGTACAAGTGGATCAAGAACCTCCACATAAAACCAGATACACTGAAACTAATAGAAAAGAAAGTGGGGAAGAGCCTCAAGCACATGAGCACAGGGGAAAATTTCATGAAAGCACACCAATAGATTATGCTGCAAGATCAAGAATTGACAAATGGGTTCTCATAAAATTACAAAACTTTTGTAAGGCAAAGGACACTGTCAATAGGACAAATATCCAATAGAGGGCTAATATCCAATATATACAAAGAACTCAAGAAGTTACACACCATAGAAATAACCCTATTAAAAATGGGGTACAGAGCTAAACAAGGAATTCTCAACCGAGGAATATCGAATGCCTGAGAAGTACCTAAAGAAATGTTCAACATCCTTAAGCATCAAGGAAATGCAAATCCAAACAACCCTGAGATTCCACCTCACACCAGTCAGAAGGGCTAAGATCAAAAACTCAGGTGACAGCAGATGCTGGCGAGGATGTGGAGAAAGAGGAACACTCCTCCATTGTTGGTGGGATTGCAAGCTGGTACAACCTCTCTGGAAATGAGTTTGGTGGTTCCTCAGAAAATTGGACATAGTACTACTGGAGGATACAGCAATAGTACTTTTGGGCATATAAGATGCTCCAACTTGTAATAAGGACACATGCTCTGATATGTTCATAGCAGCCTTATTTATAATAGCCAGAAGCTGGAAAGAACCCAGAGGTCCCTCAACAGAGCAATGGATACAGAAAATGTGCTCTATTTACACAATGGAGTACTACTCAACTATTAAAAACAATGACTTTATGGAATTCTTAGACAAGTAATGGATCTGGAGGATATCATCCTGAGTGAGCTAACCCAATCACAAAAGAACACACATGATATGCACTCTCTGATAAGTGCACGTTACCCTAGAAGCTCAGAATACCCAAGATACAATTCGCAAACCATATGAAACTCAAGAATAAGGAAGATCAAGGTGTGGATACTTTGGTGCTTCTTACAAGGTGAAACAAAATACTCATCGAAGGAGTTACAGAGCCAAAGTGTGAAGCAGAGACTGAAGGAATGACCATCCAGAGAATGCCACACCTGGGGATCCATCCCATAGACAACCACCAAAACCAGACACTATTGTGGAAGCCAACAAGAGCTTACTGACAGGAGCCTGATAGAGCTGTCTCCTGAGAAGCTCTGCCAGTGCCTATCAAATGCAAAAGTGGATGCTCACAGTCATCCACTGGACAGAACATGGTAACCCCAATGAAGGAGCTAGAGAAAGTACCCAAGGGGCTGAAGGTGTTTGCAACTCTATAGGAGGAACAATATGAACTAACCAGTACTCACAGAGCTCCCTGTAACTAAAGCACCAATCAAAGAAAACATGGTTGGACTCATGGCTCTAGCTGCATATGTAATAGAGGATTGCCTAGTTGGTCATCAATGGGAGGAGAGGCTCTTGATCTGTGAAGGTTCTATGCCCCAGTATAGGGGACTGTCAGGGCCAGGAAGCAGGAGTGGGTGGGTTTGGGGCAGGGGCAGGGGGAAAGGATAGGGGGTTTTTAGAGGGGAAACCAGGAAAGGGGATAACAATTAAAATGTAAATAAAGAAAATATCTAATAAAAAAAAGAAAAAAAAGAAAATGTGGTACATTTACACAATGAAATAGTACTCAGCTATTAAAAACAACGAATTCATGAAATTCTTAGGCAAATGGATGGAACTAGAAAATATCATCCTAAGTGAGGTAACCCAGTCACAAAAGAACACAAAGGGCATACACTCACTGATCAGTGAATATTAGCCCAGAATCTCGGGATACCCAAGATATAGCTCACGGGCCACATGAAGTTCAAGAAGAAGGAAGACCAAAGTATGGATACTTTGGTCTCTTTTAGAAGAGCGAACAAAATACCCATGGAAGGAGATACAGAGAGAAAGTGAGGAGCAGAAACTGAAGGAAGGACCATCCAGAGACTGCTCCACCTGGGGATCTGTCCCATCCCACAGGACTTCCGTGGGTCAAGAAGGACCAGGGCCTGAAAGAGAAATGAGCGGAGAAAGGGAAGCGAGACCAAGCAAAGAGTTCTCAAGGTCTGTTTAATGAAGGCTAGGAGCCTGATTATAAGCACACAATGAGAGAAAATAGGGAGAGGTCGAGGGGGCATAATAAAATGCAGAGAAAGGGATGGACATCTGGGGTGAATGCTGATTACAGGCTTCTCGTAGATTATCTTGGAATGTCGGCCCTGAAAGAGTCCCGGGCACCAAATGGAGACATGGAGGAGGAGGTGAAGCTGCCTTCATCTAAGCAGTTCTAGGCGCCAAGTGAAGGAGGGAGTGAAGCTGGCAGTCTCAGGCGCCAGGTGGAGGCAATGAAGGAGAGGGTGACATAATTCCCTTCAAAGGGTCAGCGGATCTTCAGGGTGAGAGTAACTGTGGGACCTAGTTTCCCACAGTTTGGTCTCTCACAGGGATCCATCCATATACAGTCACCAACCCAGACAATATTGCCAACAAGTGCTTGCTGACAGCAGTCTAATACAGCTGTCTCTTGAGAGGCTCTGCCAGTGCCTGACAAATACAGGGGTGGATGTTCTCAGCCAACCATTGGACTGAGCAGAAACTCCCCAATGGAGGACATAGAGAAAGGACCAAAGGAGCTGAAGGGGTTTGCAGCCCCATAGGAGGAACAACAATATGAACCAACCAGTAACCCCCGAGCTCTCAGGGACTAAACCACCAACCAAAGAGTACACATGGAGGAACCCATGGCTCTAGCTGCATATGTAGCAGAGGATGGCCTTGTTGCACATCAATGGGAGGAGACACCCTTGGTCCTGAGAAGGCTCGATGTCCCAGTGTAGGGGAATGCCAGGACAGGGAAGCAGGAATGGGTGGGTTCGTGTGCAGGTGGAGATGGAATGGGATATGGGGTTTTCAGAGGGGAAACCAGGAAAAGGTATATCATTTGAAATGTAAATAAAGAAAATATCTAATAAAAAAAGGAAAAAAAGATTAAATATTTTCTACAACAAACTAGGCATGGGGTACATTCTTGTCATCACAGCACTCAGGAAATGGAGGCAGTGGGAGGACTGGACATTCAAAGTAATCCTGGCTACATATCATGTCCGAAGCCAGCCTGGGCTATGTCAGAAGCCCTTCCAAACCTCTCTATATTTTTATTATATGCACACACATTGGAGGTTCTGGATGTTTTGCAAGTTCCAGTTCACTCAAAATATTTGGGATGGTTTCATGTGTTTGAAGTCAAGATGAATGCTCTGTAGCTACAAGGCAGGTTCTCTGCTCCTTTGAAGAACAAGTATGAGTCCTTCACTCTCCAATCTTCTAGTGTACTCACCATCTGCTATGTGTCCTCACCTCTAGACTCATTCCCCCTATTTCCAAAGGATGCCATGTTATAAATGGCCTGGGGCCATTCCTTCTTAAGGGGGTGGGGAGCTCCAGCTATGCAAGGAACTATTGGAAGAGGAGGAGCATCTGAGGGTGGATTTGGTGCCAGACTCCTGGTGACTTAGATTGAGAGGATGTCATGCGATCCCTTGCCTGGCTTCTTGCACTTGGCTCCTTTACCTGCTCTTCATACACCCCATGCTTCTTCTCAAAGGCTGAGATGCATCATTCAGCATTCCCTTCAGTACACTACCCAGTTCAGGTTCTTGCCTGGGGCTCTGCTTTGGGAAACCCAAGGCTTTTGTCCAGTGAATGTGAGTTTACTGTGGTCCTGTACTGGCTAGTTTTGTGTCAACTTGACACAGCTGGAGTTATCACAGAGAAAGGAGCTTCAGTTGAGGAAATGCCTCCATGAAATCCAACTGTAAGGCATTTTCTCAATTAGTGATCAAGGGGGAAAGGCCCCTTGTGGGTGGGACCATCTCTGGGCTGGTAGTCTTGGTTCTATAAGAGAGCAGGCTGAGCAAGCCAGGGGAAGCAAGCCAGTAAAGAACATCCCTCCATGGCCTCTGCATCGGCTCCTGCTTTCTGACCTGTTTGAGTTCCAGTCCTGACTTCCTTTGGTGATGAACAGCAATGTGGAAGAGTAAACCGAATAAACCCTTTCCTCCCCAACTTGCTTCTTGGTCATGATGTTTGTGCAGGAATAGAAACCCTGACTAAGACAGGTCCTGAGCATGTTTATTAGAAACTTACAGGTGTCTGGCTCCCACAGATGTGGATGAGATTCTGTTAAACCCTGCACTAAGTGAACAACTCAAGCACTCATCCATCTGTTCCCTCACTCTCTTCACTGGAGACCAAATATGCTGGGTACTAGATTTTGTGTTAAGTAAATCATGCTAAATCCATATAGCTCAATTTAATTTATTTAACAAACTATGATATATAATCAATATAACAAAGATATAGTTTATCTTTAGCTACTACATGATATTAATGCATTAAACAAATATAACCGCTTTTTTCATTTTCTTATTCATTTACTGCTTTGAATATTCATTAATACATACAGTGTAACATGCTGAGACTCTCCTTTCAACAGTGAGGTTGGTTAAAGTCTCCTCTACACCTCTTTTTATTGTGTCTATCTTTGGGGAATTGAAAATCTCAAAAGTTTCAGCTCTCCTAGACATATGAAATCTGTTTAAGTTCTTGAGTCTCATGAGCGTCTGTCCTCCCTCCTACAGGGATGCTCAATCACAAAGAAACTGCTACACAACACACAGAGATGGGTGGGAGAAAGAAAAACAGTGGCCACCTTTCAAGGGCTGGGGGATGGCTCAGTAGTTAAGAGAACTGGCTGCTCTTGCAGAGGACCCAGGTTTGATTCTCAGCCCCTGCATGGTAGTTGGTAACTGTTGTGTAAGAATTGAGGCTCGAGTCCAGACAGACCACACCAGGCTAATACAGTTCCATGTGGGAGGCTTCTTGTGGGGGAAGAGGGCAAGGTGGTGATGAAGACGAGAGGGAAACAGAGAGGGGTCAGAAGGGTCTGCCTTTTATTTGAGTTGTGACATAAAGGTGTGAGGTAAGCCAAGTGGATTCTGGAAATGTATGGCGATTGCCATGGCAACAGATACGCGGGTCCCTGTAGCCTGTGGGTGATGTCACTGGATTGGGTCGGTGTGGCGATCAGACAAGTTGGTTCCTGATACCAACAGTAACCACCTGTTACTCCAGTTTCAGGGAATCTCATGCTCTCTTCTGACCTTTGTGGGCACCTGGCACACATGGTGCACGGATACATGCTTACAAAACACTCACAAATAAATAAGACAAATAAATAGACCTAAAAAAAAAAAGTTTGTCAGGGCTGGAGAGAAGGCTCAGTCCTGAGTTTAATTCCCAGCAACCACATGGTTACAACCATCTGTAATGGGATCTGATGCCCTCTTCTGGTGTGTCTGAAGACTGCAACAATGTATTCGCACACAGAAAATAAATAAATCTAATACATACACACACACACAAAGTTTGTTACTTATATATGTTAATAAATATTAGTACTTTAAAATATTGGGTGATGGAAACAATATAGTAAATAACTTTGCAGAACTTTCTAACATAGCTGTTCAATTCACTATATTTCTTTCTAGCTTAAAAAAATTCAAGTTTGTCAGTTATTTAAGGAGCACGATGAATCCAAGTCCTTTGGCAAGCTCTCCTAAAATAACAATTTAAATAAATATAAAAGATAGCAGGACTGGCAAAGTTAAAGAATACTTAGAAAATCAGTAGAAAATAAGAAAAGACTGGCATAAAAGATTTTAGAGCAATATAAGAAATGTAAGAACTTTATAGCACAGAATGCATCTGTTTCTCTTTTCTTTTCTTTTCTTTTCTTTTCTTTTCTTTTCTTTTCTTTTCTTTTCGGACAGGGTGTATTATTTATTTTTTCATTGATGTGTTAAAATACCCATTGAAAGCAGTCTATGGCAGGAGGGCTTGTGTTGGCTCTCGACATTTATCAGGCTGGCTCCCATGCTGGCCAAGTGTGGTAGCAGAAGCAGGAGGGCCAGTCACAGTGCACCAGCACTCAGGAGGCCGGCTTCACCTTCCCTCCTTGTTCTTCAGGCTAAAATGCTGCTCATGGGATCCTGTGGCCTTCATTTAGAGTGCGTCTTTTCAGTTCTCTGGAAATACTCTCACAGATGTACCCAGAGGTGTGTCTCCTAGGTGACTCTACGTCCCCTTAAACTGGCAGTGATCAAGATTGATCATCATACTGTGTTTCACAGTCCTGCACGGGTGGCTTCAAATTCATGGCCGTTTTCCTCAGCTTCCCAAGTGCTAGGGTTGTGAGTATAGGTTACCACACCTGGGCATGCGCACAGGGCTGGGGTGGGGAATAGGTTGGGGGGTAGGGCTTTTCTTTAAGCCACAGCCCCATGCCTGTTGGGCAGCCCTTCTGTTGTGGTCTCTGAGTGTGGTTGCTCTGTTGCCCAGTCTCCTTCCCTTCTGTGTTGTGTATCAGCTCACTGTGCCTAGACAGACAATAGAAAGGAGTCCTGAACGGGCGCTGGGTTTGGTCTGGAAAGGGGTGTACAATATGCTTTCCATCACTAGATTGGCCAGAATCCCTTCATATGACGCTGACTCAACCTCAAGGGATGTTGGGAAATGCAGTTTACCAGAGATGCTGCAAGCAGACACATGGATTTGGATGCATGGTGCTGTCTCTCTCTGCCAGAGATATGAAAGCAGAGCAAAACAGCAACATTTCTTTTTTATTTATTTACTATTTTTGCAATGTCCTCCTCCCTTCCCAACCGCCAGGGGATTGTAATCTCCCCTATAAACTGTTGTCTGAAATAAGACCACATTATAATGGGAGGCTAGAAGGCAGAAGGGACAACAGAGTTCAGATACTTGGAGAAACTTAATATGTTGGAGCCAGCAGGACCTGATGGCTTGCTCTGTAGGATACTGAATGAATCTTCAACTGTCACCTTGGGGCTATTATCTAGGAGAACCAAACCAGAGAGAGTTGGAAGTACCCTTAAGGAGAGCAACAGTGTAAGGGAGGTGTCCTTTTTTGAGAGAAAGAGTGGATGGCTCTGCAATTTTCAGACCCATAAACTTAACATTGATACCTGGGTACATATTAGAATAAATTGTTAATTAATGATATAACACCCAAAATATATAAATTCTAATTGGTAACCAGTGAATCATCATAAACAGATGAGAGAACCAAGTCAATTTAATGTTCTCCCTTGACTGTCGTAGCCCATGCAAATGAACAGAAAGGACCAATGCCATCCATCTTAATTTTAGTAAAGATCTGGACATTTCAAACAACATCTTAGTTTAGACATGGAGATAGGGGTGGGAGATGGACCTCCAGGGGTGGTATCAATGGCTGGATATCAATCCGAGGGAGGGCACATATTGACACTGTCTGGAGGTATTGGGGTCAGGTGGTAGGCTGCTCAATACTTATATTGATGGCCTTGATGAAGGAATTAAGACTGAGTTCATGAAGTCTGAGCTGCCACTGAATGGTACAAGGTCTCTACTGCTTTATAAGACAAAAATAAAATTCAAAATGGCTGTGGCTCACTGAGAAAATGGATCCACAAAACTGAAATAAAATTGCTATGAGGTAAGCATAAAGTGGTCCAGGTACCCCAGCAGCCCAGAATGGTGCCTTGCCTTGGGCATATGTGGAGAATCTATCTCTTCAATGCTGTCCGTGTGCTGCTGTGAGAAGCAGAGTGTGATCGGGGTGAGGAAGTTCCTCCGGGACCAGCACACAGTGCCATGGAAGAGGGGACGGTCTGCAACTCTAAGGAAAGGCATCGCTAAAAGTGAGGCAACGTGTCTTTTAATGAAGAGAAAAGAGGAAAAGGAATGATTTCACGAGTGTACCAAGTTTAATATAGGTTTAACATAAGGGACAATAATTTCTTCTTTATATGAAGGAAGGACTTTGGCTCCAGTGATGCAGGATGGCTTTCACTTAGATGTGAGGAAGGACTTACCCTTTCTAACTGTTGTCATACTTGTTCAATGTGGGACTTTCTAGTCTATGGTGACTCCCTAAAAATAGGATTTCTTCAGATCTCCAATGCTAAGAACAAAACTTGCCACACAGTATACAGATGACAAGTATTGACTCTCAAGGCTATAAAATATTAGTTCAGAATTTGAGGGGGCGTCATTCTGAAAGCTCTTAATAGGAGCAACTGGACTTACCAGACGGCTCAGCAGAAGAGAGTGAACACTTCAAAACCTGTAGACCCAAATTTGGTCTCTGAAACCTGACCTCTACACTCATGCCATAGCAAGGATGAGGCCTGCCCCCCCCCCAAATAAATATAAACGTGAAATGATTTCTTCTAGTGCCAGCCAGGGTCTGCTTCCCTCTGTCCTCTAGGGTAGCCAGCGTGTTGCACACTGGGCTGGAATGGAGGGAGAGAAGGTTAGCTAGGCAGGTGGGTACCAACAGGATCTTGGTCAGTGGTGAAAGCACAGGCAAAGAACATACATCTGAGAGCAGCATCAGAACATGGATTCAATCTACTGGGGCTACTGGGTGAGTGTAGATCATTGGCCAGGGTCAGGGCTGGGGATACCTTATTACCATGAGGAGGGATTCCAGGTGCTATTGGTCATGACCTTATAAGGGAAAAGGACGGTTAACATGGCTACCCACCACATGACCTACTCTGGGAAGACAAAGGTGGGGCACAGGGCTCTGTCTGCCAGGACAGGCAGACCCAGGGTAGGAGGGTAGGGAAGCAGTATTTGTATTCCTGCTGGTCTCAGGATGAGATTTCAGGGATTTGTATGTGCCTTGGCCCCATTCTTGCTCCAGGCCTGTTCTTCTTAGTCCCACAGCTCTCTGGCCACATATTCTAGACGACCAAATGGTTTTTATCACAATGATTTGGGGATTATTTATTATCATATATTATATGCTTTAGGCATATGAAGTAAGATAATTTAAGGATATAGTCTTTTTATAGTCTTAGCTTTGGCTCAGCAACACTCATGGATAGACTGTCCATGGGTGAGGGAGGGGAGGAGAGATGTTATTGATTCCAAGCTACTTACCTCCTACCCAACTGCAGAATCCTCACACAGAACAAAAGTAAGAAAAGCCATGCTGACTTCCCTCCCAGTTTTAGAGTCAGTATTTTCCATCTTGGCTATTTGCTGCTACCTCTGTTTTTCTAGAACCTGTGATCCAGACTATATATGCCACAACCGGGGGCTCACAGTATTTCCCTTCTGGATTTACCTTATGTCTTGCGACAGTGGAGGGTGGGCTAGGCAAGCTCCTGTAGTCATTGCTGTGAGGTTATTCCTTGCAGTATTAGCTGGGATTCTCGAAAAATTTTTTAAAAAAAGAAGCTTTTTGTTTATAGATTATTGAATAATTATGGTGCTTCCTTTGTATAACAAGCAGCATTTAATGCTTAAGTGCAGTTACAGGCTTTACTCATAAGAATTCTTGAATTATGCCCAGAGGGAGTATTCTCTGGGACAGTCAGAGTCTGGATGGATGCCTTGAGTATTTCCGGTTGTGATCTGTAACATCAATTTTCTAGCTTACTGGTAAGACACTTGTTCTGAAAGTATATTGAGCTATATATCAAATTGGTATTTTAAAACCTCTCAGGTGGTGGTGGTCAGAATGCTCTGTAGCCAAAATGACTTTTCTAGGGTCCGTGGGCATATACGTTGGTTAACACAAACTCTCATGGAATTCTGGGAGAGACTCAAGCAATGAGAGGTCTATTATCCAATCAGAATGGATGGTACAGTTGGTGATATTCACAGTAGGACATCTGCTCCTAGAGCTTCAAACATGTAGGCAGCTGAGGGGCTAATCGCTTGGAAGCCCCTGTGTGGTAAGCAATGCCAGCCCACACAGAAGAGCAGGCAAGTCCTCAGAGAATGGATTCTGGCGAAAGTTTTGGCAGTTGCAAGTTCTCTATATGCAAAACTATTTTATTTTTTATAAATTAATTTGGTTACATTTATATCTCATTGAGCTGGTAGGGAAATTAATTATTTAAGGGCTCCCTTTTCTCTAGAGCTTTGAGAAGATGCTAGAATATTGATGAGAATCCTGGGCTGTGTCCATGACAGGCTTCAAACTGGCAGTCCAGGAGACTAGGTCTAAAAACTGGGCAAGTCCAGGCAATGTCAGTCAAGTCAATTATTAGAAAAAAAACCCAGGCTCCACCCCCCACACCCCAGTAATGGTTCGGGAACGCCTATAAATAGAATAAGATAAAGCTCACCTTCCTGGGGGTTCCTCAGCAACAGTTTCCAGCCCCCACACCCTAGTAAGGGTCCTGGAATGCTGGAATTCCTGTAATGTGCTTTAAATCTGGCCTGCAAGCTCACTTGGTTGTCTCTCTATCTTGGCAATAGGAGACCCCGGCATGCCAGATTTCTGCAGAATAAAATGTTCTTCGTATTTACCTACTATTTGAGACTCGGGTATCATTCTTCCTCGAATCATGGACCCTTACAATACAATTTCAGGACAAATTGGTGGTTGTTGATCAAAAGTTCTCCAGGGTAGTTGTTAAGATGCTTACTTTCCAATCTGTGCCTGGAGAGGCAGGTAGGGAACAATAGAGTTTGTGTTCTGTGCCCATGGGAAGTGGGCAAAAGGACTTAACATAGCACCATGACCCAGACAAAGGAGACACCATGATAATTTGATAATTATTAAAGTGGACAGTGTGATAATTGCATGATCGAGTCTGATGAGTGAACAGAAGGTAAATTTGGGGACAAAGTTATGCTCAATGGTCATGCCTGGGCCTGTAGCTGGTTTGGTGAGATTGAGCATGCTCAGTTCAGGCCGAGATGACTGACAGAACTAGGTTAGGTTGGAACTATCTGGAAATGAGGGACATGAAAAGCCAGGCTGTGGAGGGCTGAGAAGACAGAGATCTGAAGCATTCTTGTAGACACCAGGAGATACTACACAGACAGAGAAAGCTTGGTTGCCCATCACATGATGAGCGTACATTTACCTTGAACTCATCTTAGGGAAAAGCTGTGTCCACCTGCCTCAGATTTCATTATTTTCTTCTAGTCTTTTTTTCTAACTATCTGAAAGATTTTACTTAGAAACCACTTAAAAATAGCAGGTATAAAATTTCTGTCTTCAGAAAACATTTTGCTTTTTGAGATTATAATTACATCTCCCTCCCCATTCCCCCCTTCATGCTCTTTCCCACTCTTGTTCAAATTCATGGCCTCTTTTATCTAATTGTTATATCACACACACACGCACACACACACACACATTTTACATGATCAGCCTATATAATGTTGCATATATATATAATGTTTTCAGGGCAAGTCATTTGGTACTAAGCAACTAATTGGCATGCTCTTTCCTAGGAAAGATCACCAGGAGAAGATTTTGATAATAAGTACATTGGTGCCAAGAGACAGTACCAACAGTGGCCCAGTGCAGAATGACAGCATCTGTCTGTTAGCCCCTTAACCATGGCTGTGCACCAGTACAGATTACTGCCATGTGCATCATTCTGGTGCTAAAACTGGAAGATCAAAGCCAGTTGGTAAGAGCAATGCATTTCCTCACCCACCATCACTCAAGGACCCATATCAAGGCACAGATCCACAGAAATGTTTTCCATGTCTAGTAGGTACACTGCAGCCAGTCTTCCTAATTTCTAACTCCTGCCATGTCCCCAGTCTTCATGTACTTCCTCCTCCCCTCCGAGCTAATAGTGCACAATGACTTCCGACTTTGCCTCTCCTTTTTCTTATTTACTCATTTCCCCTTGCTCCCCTTCTTTTAAACAAGAACAATTCCACCTGGAGTGATGTTTACACTTTTATCTCCACTCTGAAGATGGTGAAATGGTGGCTGAGAGCTTTGGTGATGCCCCTGTCTGTGGAAGGGTAAGAGGCAAGTGTGCCTGGGATTTATTTTCATCCTTAGATGCCCAGATTATATAATACTCAGCGCAATGTCCTCTGGAAAGTGTCTATCCTGGAGGCTTCTGGCTCTCTCAGTGCATTTAAACCGTGCTTCTCTGCTTTAAAAAATGATTTTAAAATCCCTCTTCAATCAGTAAGTATTCCCAAAGAAATTTTGTTTCCATTCAAATAAAGTAGGGTGAGAAACTTAAGGGTGGCTTTGCTAGGAGGTCTGGATTCTTGAAGGTAGCACGGGAGATACATTTTCAGGCAACAGGAGAGATGAATGGGGGACTTCATATCCTATTGGTGAATATAAAATGTGTTACTGTAATATATTCCTCCAAGCTAATGTCTCCATTCTCAGCCATAGCTGTTTCTGAAGGGCTTTGGCTCCCTCCCACTTCTGCCTACCAGTGTTGACTTTTGCATAACAACAATAGCTGTAACTCCAACAGCAGCATTTAAACCCCTGCTGTAAACTGGGTGATGAGGCCCTATTCTCAGGGCTTTGCATGGCTTTATGTATGTGCATGTTCATGTGTTCATGAGTGTGCCATGTGTGTTTGTATGTGTAGGGTACATATATATGTGCAGGTTTATGGAGGGCATACTTAGGTGTGGTCCCTCAGATGTCCCCTAGGCGCGCGCGTGTGTGTGTGTGTGTGTGTGTGTGTGTGTGTGTGTGTGTGTGTGTGTGTGAGTGTGAGTGAATGTCAGCGTCTTTCACTAGCTTGGAGTTCACCACATAGGCTTGGATGGCTGGCCATGTAGCTCCATGGATCTGTCCCTCTCTACCTCATTAAGGCTGGAGTTACCAAGGCTATTCTCAGGCTCAAACTCAGATCCTTATGCTTGTGAGGCAAGCCATTTCCCCAGTTCTTTATAATTCCTAGATTTAAACCATGTATTTTGGGGGTTCTTTCTTTTCAGAGAACTTACTGTGCAATCTGCTCTGCGTGTTTTAATTCACTTAAAATCAATATCCTGATGGCATAGCTAATAGCCTCAATTTCAGGCCAGGGCTGAAGATGAGGCACTCAAATGCTGAGTCTTTTCTCCAAGGGTGCATAGGTGCCTGGAGCCTCAGGCAGGTGGCTCTGGATTTTTCTCTGTAGGGTGCCTGTAAGGTGTTTTCTTGTTAGTTTGAAAACCTCCTTATCTGCCCCCCTCCTGTCTTCTTCTTCTTCTTCTCCTTTTTTTTTTTTTTTTTTTTTGGTTTTTGGTTTTATCGAGACAGGGTTTCTCTGTGTAGCCCTGGCTGTCCTGGAACTCACTCTGTAGACCAGGCTGGCCTTGAACTCAGAAATCTGCCTGCCTCTGCCTCCCAAGTGCTGGAATTAAAGGTGTGTGCCACCACCTCCAGGCATCTGCCCCACCCCCCTTCTTATTTAATCCATGCTTCCTACTAAGTTTCCTCCTACAGCCTTTTCTTACAGTATCCCTTTCTTCTCATGCAAATGAGCACACAGCACTCTGTACCACTCGCTGGTGTCTGGGTTCTCCTTGTCTCATTCTCCGGGCACATTTCTGCTTTCTGAGCTAGCACTCTCAAGACACCCTTTCTCTCATAGACATTTGTAAGTGATTTCAGGGTTAGCCTACTGTAAGTTACTGTAACAAAATATCCAAGGCTGAGGACTTATTAAAAAGAGAGAGAGGCTCGTTGGGCTCATGATGCTGTTGGCCTGAGGTTGAGGTGCTGTATGCAGTGATGACCTTTTCCTTGTGGAAACATAAGGAGTGTACGTGTCTCTTTATATTTCATTTCCTTTTCCTATAAAGCCAACAGTACGCAGTCCAGTAGGCTCTGTTCTAATCATTAGAATATCAATTTCTTTCAAATGCCACATGTGTAAATACCAAAGTTGGTATTTAATACATCCCCCTACACACACACACACACACACACACACACACACACACACACACACACACACAGCTTCTCTGTGTAGCCCTGGCTGTCCTGGAACTCGCTTTGTAGACCAGACTGGCTTTAAAATCAGAGATCTGCCAGCCTCTTGAATGCTGAGACTAAAAGCATGGGCCAAAACATCCAGCAAGTTCCCATTTTTTGAATATCTTACAGTGGGGTGAACTAGCAACATATTACTTGAGGGATGTATTCAAATGGTCCAGAACACACCTGTCACATTGCCACACTGACAGAAGAAAAGTTCCTCTCCTGGAATTACATACAGACTTCCCATACCCAGCAATGGGCTTTCCATGGTTTCTCCAGCAATGTCAAGGGCACGTTGACTATTGTACCCGTTTTAGCTCAGATCTTAGCCTTGCCTGTCCTCCTCATCATGTGAAAGCTTTATGTTCTTCAGCGCCAACTTGAGGACTCAAGCTTTCCTTGAGCTGTCCCACCTACCAGCCCCTTTAGTACTCATTTATTATAGATGTAATATCCATCTTGTCACTGAAGAGGTGCCATGCTAACTCGAAGGTCTGAGAGTTCTAGGAGAACTGGAAAATGTCTAATATTCTTCTTTGGTTATCATTAGCATGAATTAGGCACAGATGCTAAATAAAAAACCACAGCTGAAATCTTTAACATTAGACTAAATTAAGTAAAAGAATTTCTGAACTCAAGGGCATGTCCTTTAAAATAGCTAAAAGAAAAGAAAAGAAATAAAGGAAGAAGAAAAAAGATGACTATAAAATATATGGGATACCACCAAGCAAATGGAAATTACAGATGCTTTAGAAGAAAGAAAATAGGCATTAAAAACAGAAACATAGGAAGATAGTTGAAAAATCCTCAAATGCTTGAGAGATTTGGATAGGCAGAAATGGGAGACCCTAAACAGAGTTGGCCAGAAAAAGTGGCACTCCAGGATATTATAGTGTAATGATCTAAAATCTAAGGCAAAGAATACATTTTAGAAACAGTAAGATAAATGTATTAAATCACATTTAAGAGAAGTTCTATTAAAGTAACAGTAGATTGAGAAACCTTACAAGTCACAGAAGAATGAATGACATACTCAAAGCCCTAACAGCACCACAAAAATGACCACGCCCAACAAAAAGGCCAACTCCACTGTTAATCAAAGATACTTAACCCATGAAAATGTTCCTCTGTTCTCTAAGAATAAACAAAGTCTTCACAAGGGAAAAAAAAAAGAGGAAGGAATTTGTCACTACCAAATTAATGATAAGAAATTTCTATATCTACTAGTGAGGGCAGTATTGCCAAATGGAAACACTTTAAAGTAGAAAATCCTACTAAAAATACAGCTATATAAGAGAAAAAGAAAACCAACCCCATCAATGCAAAACAGCCCCATTCAATTGCAAAGATTTATAAAAGAGGAAAGAAGCATAGGTTATAAACAATAACCAGGAAAAATTAAGAATATGAAAGGAGTAATAGATAAATCAATGATTACCTTAAATGTAAATAGAACATATTCTCCACTTAAAAAGATTTGGACTTGCTGGGAAGTGGTGGCACACACTTTTAATCCCAGCACTTGGGAGGCAGAGGCAGGTGGATTTCTGAGTTCGAGGCCAGCCTGGTCTACAGAGTGAGTTCCAGGACAGCCAGAGCTACACAGAGAAACCCTGTCTTGAAAAACCAAAAAAAAGTAGACTTTAAGTTAAAATGTAAGAAAAAGACAAAGAAGCTCATTACATAATGATTACAGGATTTATCTCACAAATAGAATAGTAACTGCAAAATAGACATTGGGATGCAAAATTATAAAAAACAAATATTTGATCTAAAGAGGTGCCCAATATAATACTATTTGGGAATTTCAACTCCATCTCCATCACTGGACAAATCATCCAGATAAAAATATCAACACACAAACCCTGGGGTTAAACTGTGCTGCACACCAAAGGGATCAGCAGACTTCAGCAAAGCATTCGAGTTAATAGCTAGAGAATTCCTCCCCTCAATAGAGTGATCATTCTCTATTAGACTTATTTAAGCCTAAAATCAAATAAAAAAATAAATCAAAGTCATATCATTATATATTTTTGGGTTATAATGGAATAAAACTAGAAATAAATAAAAACCTTAGAAATTTTGCAAACATTCAGAAGTTAAGCAACTTGCTTTGTCATTAAAGAAATCAAAGGGAAATGTGTTGAGACAGGGGGAAATGAAGACAATATTAACCAAGACTTATAGGATCCATCCAAAGTAGGCGTGAATTCACTCTAATTTATAAGAATTCACTCTAATTTATAATCTATGTCAAGCAGAAGTTTTCAAAGAAATAACTCAACATTAATGGAAGGAAAAAATACCAACATTAAGAGCAGAAGTAAATGAAATAGCCATGAAAATGTGTCTGAAACATCAAAGAAATGAAGAATTGATATTCAAGGATAAGAAAAACCAACCACTCTTTATCTAGACCAAGAGAAAGAGAGAAAGACTAAATGAAATCAGAGGAGGGAAAGGAGGCATGATGACCTGCACCACAGAAGCACACGTCATTAGGGACCTTCAGGATCAACTATGTATCAATAGATGAAACTAGAAGAAATGGTTGGATTTCCAGACCATTACAAGTCAACCTAAGCAGACCAACAATGAAGAATGAGATTAATACAGTAATAAAAACTCCCTCAACACTAAAGAACAACTTCTGAAAATGGTGGAGTAGGGGCAAATCATTTTCTTCCATGTCTCCGTGAATCTGGTAGAAAACCTTCGGTTGACAGCATGAAGAAGTCAGAAAGGCAAGTGGGGCATGCAGGGAACAAGAAAGTGGAGGAGACTAGAGCAGTGCTTCTCATCCTTCCTGATGCTGCCACCCGTGAATGCAGGGCCTCATGCTGTTCTGACACCAACCACATTATTTTGGTGCTACTTCATAACTGTAATTTGCCACTGTTATGAATCGTTATGTAAATATGTGTGTTTTCTGATGGTCCTAGGCAACCCCTGTGAAAGTGTCATGCCACCTCTCCAAGGGGAATTCAACCCATAGGTTGAGAACCACTGAATGGGACAAACCATAGAAATATTGAACACTAGATCTGGAAGGAAGTCATGGGCTATAACTTTGAGTCAAACAAAAATGGTTTGTGAGCTCACCACTCTGCAGTCACAAACCAAAGAGAAAACTCTCCAGAAGTAAAAACAGGAAAAGCAAATTATAGAGAACAGAGCAACAAGCTGCATGTAGCAGGCGGGAACTAATCCGACTGTCCTGGTCTCTTCCTGTTGAGACAAGGAAGAAGCCAAAGAGAAATACTGCACTTGACCACTTGGCTGTGAAGTATAGAAAAGACTGTCATAACTGCATTTCCAAACGAGAGACAGGGAGGGAGGGAGGGAGAGAGAGAGAGAGAGAGAGAGAGAGAGAGAGAGAGAGAGAGAGAGAGAGAGAGAGAGAGAGAGAGAGAGAGAGAGAGAGACCCAGAGTTTCAGAAGCTAATGGACACCCAATGAGAGCTGTCGTGACCTGTAACTCAGTGGCGCAGGCAAACTTCACCTTGGTAAGGTGGAAGCTTTTTCCAGCAAATATAACTGTACATGGTGGTAGGGCCTTGAGATTTGAAATCTACTCAGGAAGAGCAGGACCACCCAGCACTCTTGGAAAACATCAGCTGGTCAAATCATAAGTGCTCTAAAATCTATTTCAACATCTTGAAAACTCCTGAGGGAGGAAGGACCCTTGCTGACTCCAGTGTGGGAAATTACCTCTCCAAGTGACCTATTGGATTTCCACAGAGGCACTGCAGGCTAACAAATCTGGCCAAATATGTTTGAGCTAAAGACACAGTTGATGGCCCCATCACCAGAAGAGTATGAGGCTATCTCACAGGAAGAAGGATATTTTTTAGCAGTGTATATAAGAAATTTTACTCGATGAAACAATACTTATGAATCTTCACTCTCACATGAATCTTTGATTGGTTTGTTTTCATTTTATAGTGTTTTATTGGGTTATACGATTGTCCTGTTCGTATCTAGTCTATTGTGTTTTCTTGTACTCACAGACCAACTTTCTCTTCATACATACTTCATTCTCTCCTTCTGTCTTCCTGCCCCTTTATCTGCATACCTGATTATAACTTTCTATAACTTTAAGAATTGTTAAGCTGTTTCACTCCAGTTCCCATCCCTACCATGTTCTTACTGCTCTGTTATTTCTCCAGTACTCCTACTCTTACTCCTAGTTCCACCTCTACTCCTTGTAACTGATATCCCAGTAGCTGCCATCCTGTCCTGTCCCTTCATCCTCCACATGTAATTGGAGTTGGTGGGTAACTTTTAGCTGTCACTATATCTTATCAACGAGGCAGTTCATCATCAGTCGGAGTTGCTTCTGCCGTAAGGACTCTACTCCAAAGAGTGTAAGTTGGAGGAACTTTAAGATAAAGAATTATAAGATGGCTGAAGGAAATCAAAGAGGATACAAGTACACTCTCTACAGATCGTGCTCCTTGAGGCCGTTTCTGGTTTTGTTGTTGTTTTCCTGTGTTGCTATTCTTTTATAGAGATGCAGGTGTGCCCCTCCCTAGATTGTTCTTCCCCTGATTAGAAACATTATCTTAAGTCTTATGTGCCCACCACAATTTGAGCACAGAGATTTCAATGTATGGGTGGGAAAGTATCTAACAGACTAATTCACTGTTGATAGATCAGTTCACCTTTCCAGGTCAACAAGTATTTAGTGATCACAAGGCAGGAGAACTCTGACTTAGTTAATGACCACAATGAATAGAGAACCCTGGCTTATCAGACTCTGTGCACATGTCCCTGATAAGAAATATAGTTCATCCCATTTTTATTTACTGAGGTCCGGTGTGAACAGAGGCAACTCAAGCCACCTATACCCACACCTCACACCTACACAGGTGAGAGTACAAATTACTACAACTGGTCAAGTTATGGATTTACCCATTACAGCTCAGGGAATGCAGAACTCATAAAGATATCCAAGTAAAGAGCAATGAAGTCCATGCTTGTGGAAGAAGTTGTTGAAAAATGACATAGACAAGTTAGATTGCCAGGATGCTAGGAAGCAATTCACTGACCACAAGATTTTGTAGTGTATATTACTCTAAGGTATAGATTTACCTGCAATGAAGCTGTACTTTAAAGGAGGCCCTGTGCAGGTCTGCATGAGGGTATTCAAATATATCTGACTGAGGAACCAATAAGGGGGAGTGTCTAGAGATGAGCCCATGTCCTAGGCATTTCCCAAGGCTCACTCATGGCTGTCAGTCCTTGACTTTGGAAAAGAATGTCTGTTAAATTCAACATGAGTTTCTAGCAATGACTCATATGTCCTAAAAAGCATTTAACTTCTTTTTTGAAGCAATTTTTCTTCAGACATAGTGAGCTGGGACACATGTATACATTTTTCATTTCTTATTTTTTTCTAATTGAGTTTTTACTCATAATCATAAACTTAACTTTGCAATCCAGCTAGACTTGAAGGGGAATGAGGAAAATATGGAACCCAAAGAACTTGAGTGAGAGCAGAGATGACAGGACATTGCGAGAAGATGGGGTAGGAATGCTCTCCTGAGCTACAGAAGGAATGGTTTGATGGGTAAAACGCCTGCAAGTAAAATAAATTAGAGTTGTTCACAGTCGGAAATGGTGATCTTCTTGCTGGTCTTGCCATTCCTGGACCCAAAACGCTCCATGGCTTCCACAATGTTCATGCCTTCTTTCACCTTCCCAAAGACCACATGCTTGCCATCCAGCCATTCAGTCTTGGCAGTGCAGATAAAAAACTGGGAACCGTATGTGTTTGGTTCAGCATTTGCCATGGACAAGATGCCAGGACCTGTAATGCTCCAGGATGAAGCTCTCATCCTCAAATTTCTCTCCGTAGATGGACCTGCCGCCAGTGCCATTATGGCGTGTGAAGTCACCACCCTGGCACATGAATCCTGGAGTAATTCTGTGAAAGGAGGAACCCTTATAGCCAAATCCTTTCTCTCCAGTGCTCAGAGCTTGAAAGTTTTCTGCTGTTTTTGGAACTTTGTCTGCAAACAGCTCGAAGGAGATGTGGCCCAAGGGCTCGTCATCGGCTGTGATGTTGAAGAACACGGTGGGGTTGACCATGGCTGCAGTAAGCGGTGAAAAGCGACAGTGGCGTCTGCAAAATGCAGTTTTCATTTCTAACTATACCAGTATTGATAGTATATTGCATTAGAACAATATTTGGGTTCTCCTATTGCTTTGCCTCCTGGCCACCATGGGGTGAGCAGCCTTGTTCCACCATGGTGTTCTGTCTTGTTTTAGTCCAGAAACAATGAGCCAAAAAGCCTAGATAGACGTCATAACCCAATATGAATTTTTCTTCCTTTAAGTTGATTTCTGGGGTTGTTTGGTCACAGCCATTGATAGCCTTGATACTCTGTCCTACAGCCTTTGCTCCATGTAGTTTTGTGGAACAGGCTCACTGTAGACTGTTTGCCTTCTATGGCCATGTTTCTTTTCTCTCTCCAGGATAACATTTCTTTCTTCTGCACCTTCTCCTTGGCTCAGTGCCCTGAGGAGCTTACTTCTTCACTCCTGTGTCTTGTTCCCACTCTGCTTTGTGGCAGCTGTAAGGAAGGGGGTGGGGTGGGGAATCTGTCCTTATGACAAGGTATCTACAAAATAATGACATCTCTCCAGGGTTTGCTTGAACAATCCTGTGGGTGAATTAGGATAACAGAGATACATACTTCTGTCTTCCCTCCATCTTCGTTTAGCATGCATACCTTCCCAGAGGAGAAAGAAACAAGGAAAATGATTGTTTCTCAAGAATACTATAATATCTAGTTATTACAGGATGTTGTATCTGCTATAATAGAATGACTTAAATGGCATTTATAAACAACAGAAATATATCTCTTACAGTTCTGAAGGTTGTGAAGGGCAAGATATGGGTTTGAGAGGGAGACCCATTCTTTTCTCTTCCTCCCTCCCTCCCTCCCTCCCTCCCTCCCTCCCTCCCTCCCTCCCTCCCTCCCTCCCTCCCTCCTCCTCCTCCTCCTCCTCCTCCCCCTCCCTCCCTCCCTCCCTCCCTCCCTCCCTCCCTTCCTTCCTTCCTTCCTTCCTTCCTTCCTTCTTTCCTTCCTTCCTTCCTTCCTTCCTGTGTCAAACCAAGGACAAATCAACTCAGGTTAATTCCCAAGTGTATGCTCTGCCTACTATGGACATAGGATTCAATTGCAGGTGGTAATTTAAGAAGAGACTCTGGCTAGGGCAGCAAGATGCACATTCTCAGTATTACTGGCGTCTGGAAGGCTGCCACTGAGAGGAGACATGGTCATTTGAGAAAGAAGTGGGCTATGGCTGCATGTGACAGAAGCCAGGTTCTGCAGGTGACAAAACTCACTCCTGCCCGAGGAGGGGGATTTGCTGTGATAAGCCCTGATTTCTAAGCTTCCTTCCTTTTCTTATGACACCCCCAAAGCTGCTTCCACAGCTGTTGTGCTCCTTGTCTCTTCAGTACCATAGAGTCTTCTATGTAGCATAGAGACTTCTTCGATGTTGCGTGTTTACTGGGCTTATAAACCAAAAGGTAATTTCAGAGGAAAATTCTTATGTGTGTTTGATGATCTTGTCCTCTCTCAGTACTGGTACCATTAGCTGACTGCTTGCCTCCATGAAAGTCAAGGCTGTCCTGAACTATTTATTTTCTTAACTCAAGTGACTCTCTGCTCCATTTGTGTTGGTATAATTGAAATTGTTCACTCATACCATTTTTCATAAATGGTACAATTTTATTCTTTTTTCTATTAATAATTGTTATCTTTGAAATTAACATATAATTATGTCACTCTCTCCTTTTCCTTCCTTTAACCCTCTCATGTACTCTGTTGCCTTTTCAAATTTTCTTTTTTAAATTGTTGTCACACACACACACACACACACACACACACACACACACACACACACACACAGAGTTGGTATGCTCTTCCCTAGGGAAGACTATTTCTCCCTCTCTCAGCATTCCTTAGTTGCTTGTTCTTCATCTATATCTGGTGCTCTGTGAGATGTTAGTATGTCAATTGCTGTGATCTTTGTTCAGGTCTTGTTTAGACTTAGTCATGCTGTTGAGAGTGCATGAGTGTAGTTTCTCTGGTACTTCTAGGAGACACACTCTCACAGCAGATGTCCCTCTCTTCTGGCTCTTGCATGCTCTCTGCTCTCTCTCCTTGATGTACAGAGCCTTAGATGCAGGAATTATGTTGTAGATGGATTGACTGGGACTGGGCACCTCATAACCACTTGTTCTTTGCATTTGAACCAGTTCTGGTTGTGCGCAATCCTCTTGTTCTGTTGCAAAGAGCTGTTTCTTTGATGAGCTGTGAGAGCTACACTTCTCTATGGGTATAAGAATAAATATTTAGAATGCAATTCAGAATTATACTAGTGTAGAAAAGTGACAGTTGTAGGCTCTCCTCCAAGATCTCACTAGCCCTAGATAGTTGGCTAGGTTTCCAGTACCCGGCTTCATTTCCTTCTTATCAGACAGGTCTTACCTCCAATTAGAGGGCTATTGGTTACTACCAATATGTGTGTGCCACGTTTGCACTGTAGGGTTACTGTGACATGCCGGTTATTAGTATGCTGTGTAGGTGCCATAGCTGGGCAGGACGATTGGTTGTTTTCCTCCTTTGGAAACTGGAGTGGCACCAAATACCATTCTTTTTATCTTTGTATTTTCTTTCTCTGAGTCTGTATAGTAACGATCTGTGAATCACTTGAGGTGAATCACCTATGTGAACTCAAGAACAGTAGCAGTGGGAGTCTTTGAAAATTAATCTGGCCAAAATACCCAGACGTTTCTTCATGTTCATTTTAGGCACATCAGCTCAGAGGGCTTGACCAGTTATTTTTCTCTCCCCTGCTTTGCTTCTGCTTTTATTATTTTCAAAAATTTTATTTTATTTTAAAAAAATTATATGTATATACGCATGTCTATATAGTGGGCACACTTGAGTGCAGGTGTCTAGGGAGGGAAAGAGGCATCTGATATAGGTAATTGTGAGCTGCCTAATGTGGGTGCTGGCAATTGAATTTGGGTCCTCTGCAACACAGTCCCTCAACTACTGAATCCTCTCTGCACTCTTATTTTCTTCCTTTTTAGGGGCCTCTCCTATTCCTCACAATAGAGTTAGCCTTGTTACACAGAGCCTGACCTCTCCCAGAGCAAGATCTGCAAAGTGCATAAGATTCCTTGTGGCATGTGTCTGGAAGTCATGCAAAATAATCTTTGCCACATTCTCTTGGTCATAATCTCTCTGTGAAATGGGACTGCATAAGGTCATGAATACCAAATGATGTCATTTACTGGAGTGAGGCTATCTTTGGAGGATACTAACCTTAAAATATAACCCCATCTACAATAATTCATGTACTTCTACAAGCAAAATGGTGGCACACCTCACAAGAAAACTCTCTCCTCCTCAAAGGTTGCCTCCTTTTGGCCACAGGGTTGGTGCTCTGGTTAGCTGCTGCTGTGTCATAAAGAACCTCAAAACTTAATGTATCCAAGTAATCTGTTGTCCTGTTACCATGGTCCTGGGGTTGCCAGGGTTCTGCTAGGCAATTCTTTTGCTTCTTTTGATCCTGGTTGAGGCTATAGTTATCCAGCACTTGGCATGGCTGAAAGATTTAAGTAGTTCGGTCTGTTGGCTGGCAGTTGAGATTTGCAGCCCAGACCTTTAGCATAGGCTAAGAAGTATCTGTAGCCTTCCCCTCTTCCTGGATAGCTCAGCATTGGTTCAGATCTCTACTCTTAGTTAGAATGAGGCAATTATGGTTAATGGACATACAACTCACATGATGTTTCCTTCGAAGTAACAAAATACTGTAATTATTGGTTAGAGTTCCAGGGCACCCAGGAGCTTAAATGATGTCATATCACCCCTCTATCACTCAGCTTCTCTAGCTCCTTTAGTAACCACAGACATAAATCCTTTCTTTCTCTTACATGCTCTTAATCCTCCTTTCATGCTGAATGAAATGTCCAGGGTAGAAATCATCTTTTCGTAAGGAAAACATTATACTGCTTAGCCATTAAGCTACCTGACAACTGTAGTTGCCAGTATTCCTCAGATCCATCCAACATCCCTATTTTTGATTTTGTCTTTGCTTGTTTGTTTGTTTTGTTTTTTTGAGACAGGGTTCCTCTGTGTAGCCTGGCTGTCCTGGAACTCACTTTGTAGACCAGGCTGCCTTGAACTCAGAAACCTGCCTGTCTCTGCCTCCCAAGTGCTGGGATTAAAGGCGTATGTCTCCACCATCCAGCCATCTGACATCTCTGTACCTCGTGTGCTCCAAGGCAACAAGATCACCCTTAACCCACAAAGGCTTCTTTCCAGATATGGTGGGGACCAGGAGCAGACCTTGACCGTGTTCTGGAAACTACTGCAGGCTGTGTGAAAGAAGCAAACTCTGTTAGAGAAGGCCAGAAAACAGAATACATTCAGCCCTGCGTGCTGGCTTTGATTCTCTTAGCACAAGACAAATGTCACAATGTTACAACTTGTGACATTTCATACTCTTAATTTGCCCACCGGGAAAATGAGGAAAGCATACCTTCTTTAGATGTTTGACTGGGAAATGATGAGAACTTGTGTTAAGAAATCTGAAGTTTTAGAATTCTATCTTGTAGTACCCAATACCTCTTTAACCTTACAAGTGGATGAGGAAGTGACTTGTGCATGTATGAGTGACTGCCACATTTCAAACAATGCCTTCGGGGCTAATGGAAGGAAGGCCTGCTGGGACCACCAAGTCCTTTTCCATCTGCAATTGCTGGGCCCGTGCTTCACACTGGGCAGGGTATCAGCAAATTCTCTGTAGTTTGGTGGCATTGCTGCCTTTAACTCATATTTGCATGTGTTGTGAGACCAACCAGGCAGCTGAATGACTGCCCAGGAGTAAGGCTTGTGATGATGTGGAGAAATGAAATCACTGTTTAATGAGAATCGGTGAGATAAAGTCCACAGATGGACCATTCGAAGGGCTGTGTCTAAACCACCGTGTTCCATTCATTTTATAGTACACCTTACTGTGGGCTCAAATTGCGTTCTTGGAAAATTTAGCCCAGCATGACTAGATTTCCTTAGCATAGCATCGCTAATGTAATGTGGTGTTCAACAAGACTGTTGCATAAAAGGTTACCATGTAATTTTTATCATTACAAGTCTCCAGTGCTTCAAGGACTTCCTTCAGAATTGTGCAAGGTGATATTTCCTGGGCACATAGTTGTCTCAAAGTGAGATCTAGTGGCTGTGGTTGCCAGCCTCACGACAGGAGTTACCATTTAGATCTATGGTTTGTTTTTTAAGGAAGTTATTTTTGCAGATCATTAAACAAATGTCATGGCATTTTTCTCTAGGGCACTTAATCTTTGATTTCTCTGCCCCTCCCCCCTTTTAATCTGTGCAGGATGTTAGAGTAAGTTTAGGGTTCTGAGTTAGAGTGGAGTCTGAATCCCACCTATTCAAATATTTGCTGTGATTATAGTTGCTATTTTTAGCTCCTTTATTTCTTCATACGTAACTGAAGGCGATGTTCCATAAGGTATTTACAACTGTGTAGCACACACTTCCGTGTTGTGAAGCAATAACTGTTTGTTTGAAACTGGCTCTCACTAACAGCCTGGATGGGCACTGAAGTCACTGACTTAGACCCCAGCTCCTGATCCTTTTGCCTCAGCCTCCCCAATGTTTGGAGTATGTATGTGCAGAAGCATGCCTGGCAAAACGATAATGTTTAAATGGAATTGGAAGGACTTGCGAAGAGGTACGATCAGAACAGAAAACATACTGCCTTTCTAGTTGTAAATACTCACCAATCAATTCTAGCCATTTTGATTGTCAATAAGAAGGCAGATACTCACAGCCAACCATTGGGACTAAGGTGGGGGCCCCTATGGAAATGTTAGGGGAAGGACTGAAGGAACTGAAGAGGATGGCAACCCCATAGGATGATCAACAGTGTCAACTAACCTGGACCCCTGGGAGCTTGTGGAGACTACGCCACCAACCAAAGAGCATACACAGGCTGGTCCAAAGCCCAAGACACATATGTAGCAGAGGACTGGCCTCAGTGGGAGAGGATGTCTCTAATCCTGTAGAGACAGGAAGCCCCTGGGAAGGGGCACAGGGTGCGGGAGGCAGGCACTCTCTCAGTGGCAAAAGGAAGAGGGGTAGGGTGAAGAATTGTAGGAGGGGAAACAGGGGGCAACATTTGGTTTGTAAAGAAATACAATAATTAAATAAAAGAAAAAAGAACATTAAAGTCTCTGGTTCTGACCTTTTTGAAAATTTCACCTAACTTTGGTTCATCTGCATTTATAGAATGACTCTTCTTAGAAGATCCAGTATACATCTCTAATTTCAGGACCATGAGTTCCTATGAACAGTGGGAAATTAATACATGAATTTCTTACCTCTTATTCTCTTGCTCCCTGGCTCCACGCCTCCTGCTTTCCCTTCTCCCCTTTTATCACATGGCCATGGCCACCCTCTACTTCTCTATACTTCTCCCTCTCTCTGCCTTTCTACAATAAACACCTTAAAACCATGGACCATCTCTTCTCATCGGATCTTCCATGCTGAAGCAATGGAATAGGTTTCCCTCCAAAGAGCGGAGCCAGGCGTCTAATCTCCAGGTGGGAAACCTCCCTGCACTCCAGCCACAGCCGCCACCTACCCAAGCTGCCCACCCAGCAAGCTTAACCTGCCAGAGCTCTCCTCCCTACCCCTTTTCCTTTGCCTGCCCCTGGGCCAGAGTCCCCCCCCCCCCCCGAGGGTCTCCACTTTGCTCTCAGCTCTTCCATGACTTTGACATTCATCGGCGTCTGGCATGTATGAGAGTGAGAACCTGATGTGCCTGAACCCCAGAACCAGCTCTTCTGCGATACCCAGCAGGGGTCTGTGGTGCCCAAGAGTCAGAAGTCTACTTACTCTGTGTGTGTATAGACAAACACACACACACACACACCACACACACACACACACACACACACACACACACACTGAAAAGTAGCAAGTCATTAGTAGCTCATTTCATGAGATGATGAGATAGGAACATAATTAACAATGCCTGACAAGACCGCTCAGGCAAGGTTGAGTCTCATGCAGGCGCTCATGGCTGTCCATGTTATCCTCATGCAGGATGTTGGATAACAAAATAGCTGATCACAGCATACATGCATTATTGAAAAAAAAAAGGTGAGTATCTTGAAAAGAAAAGCAGAAGCCTTCTAGAATTTCTTGTAACACAGAGTTCAGACTGAAGAAACGAATCTGCTGCCATGTTTCCTGAAAGAGCTTAGAATTTTATATTGGACTAAAAAAAAATTGGCTGAGGGGAGGGAAGGCTTCTCGGGATGAATCTTTTCCAGGCTCCCTCTTGCTTTGTTTTTGCCTGGGGCATTATTTTTTGTTTGCCAAGACCAGCTGCTTCCTCGCTGGCCAGGCTTCCGTTTAGCGGCCCAGGGCTGCCTCTCTGATGTGGGGGAATTTGCCCCTCTGAGCTTGGACAGGGCAGCTGCGTATCCCCGGGCTGGGCGAGGGGGGTGAGCTGCCCCGAGGCCGGGATGGATGCATTCTCTCGGCAGCTCTTTCACCAGCATCTCTTCTCGAGTTGTCTACAAATGTGACCCCTTGCCAGCCTTGCCTGAGTTTCTCAGCTCTGCTGCCACTGGGACCCAGGCCCGGAGACAAAGGGGGCTGGCTCAGCTTTAGATGCCAGCCAGCTATTTTCCTTCCACACGGTCTCTGGGAACACTTACTAATCGTATCAGACCCTGAAATGATTTAAGCCTTTCCTATCTGCTAAGCATGAGATCTGTTTTTGGCACACAGACAAATCCCAAACTACCTCCACAGGATAACATACACAATTTAAAATTTTAGAGTAAGATGTACCATTAATCAACCATCAACAAGTACTCGTTCATTTATCGCATGCTGTGCTCCGCAATGTGCAAGAAACAGAAAGGAAAGCTTGGTCTACTCACAAAACCTGGCCCAGAGCATTGTGGGTAATTCTGTTCTTCTACCCCACCTGAAGGGCCTCCTTCATGTTTTTCCTGATTGAACTGTGTCTGGAGAAGCTCACCTGTCAAAGTCTTGGTTAGTAGTACTGAATAAAGATGAGAGTCCATTTAAAAATAGGATGGTGCAGGAGCCATTATTTCAGAGGCATGCCATCCTACAATAGGGTGACCTTTACTAAAGTTTGGCTATAGGTTGTCCCTAGGGGATTCATGTCCGGAAGCTTGGTCCCTAGTGTAGCTAAGGTGACAGTATGTACTGGAGGTCTTTAGGTCATTGGGGACATTTCTACAAGAAAGAACTGATGTTTCTGTGGGAGAATTATTAGAAGTGGACGACTGGCACTCTCTTTGTACTGGCTTTCTGCCTCACTACATGCCTACCCTCTTGTTCACAGTCCTGTTATGATTCCATCCCACCATGTGATACACCGGGGCTGTCCTCACCAGGGAGGGATATGCTGTTTGGACTTTCAGGCTTCAAAGCTATGAGCTAAACAAACCTCTTTTCTGTATAAAACACTCAACCTCAAGTATTAGTATTTTGTTATACTAATGGAAATGGACTAAATTCAGTCTAACTGAAAGCCTCATAAAGTGGAAATCTGAACAGGGGACAGGGAAAGGAGAAGAAGGAAGAGGAAGAGGTGAAGAGATGAAGTAGGGGGAAGGACATAGGAATAGGACCAAGGAACTCTCGGAGACACAAGATGGTCACGGAACAGCTCTTGTGAAGCATTATGCCCACAGGCGGGAACACAGTCCTGCTGACACCTGATCCAGGGTTTCTGGACTCCTGAGTTGGTGGTGGGGGTGGGGGTGGGGGATTCTTTCCATCCTTGAAGCTACTCCTGTTGTAGAACTCTGCTGTGAGAACCCTGTAGGAGAACACAACCATGCAGCGCATGGCCATCTATTTGTCCTGGGGAACGCTCGACTCGCTACTGACTCAAGTACACAGTCTTAGCAGATGCTTCCTTCTGCTGAGGTGTGGCCCACATGTCACTACATAGGGAAGCCTTCTTCAAGAGTGCTCCACCTGGGGTGGGGGTGGGGGTGGGGTCCTGTGCTGTTTGACCCACAACCCTGCCTTAGTTACCTCACCTCAAGGGATTGTCATTGCATACACTGCTCAAAGCGTTTTTTGTTTTTCCCAAAATATATCTATTTTCTATACCAGAGTGCCTGTTTCAGAAGTTTGTCTGTCTAATTTTTGCTTGGCACACAGTAGATACTAGAAAGCTTTTTTTTTTTTTTCAAAAGAAATAAGAACTTAAATTCTCACTTTGAATACAAGTTTTTGAGAGGCTTCACAGCTGTGTTTTGAAATTCCTGTTCCCTTCTTCCCTCTCTTTCTTTCCTCGCCCTCCTCTTCTCTTCCTCACTTTCTGAGTTGACCCCTATGAACTCTGAAATCACAGTGGAGCCCAGAAGGGGCTCACAAAATCATTTGGTCACAGGATGAGAGTGTGACTGTGTCTGTGTTCACCAGGGAACAAAAGGCAGAGCCTAGACTCTTGCCATGGGCAGTGGGTACAGGGGGCTCCTGGGAAATTCTACATGTATACACTTGTGAGTAACAGGCTCAGCAGGTGGGGATGGAGGTAGGAGGTACACAATGATTGATGATATAGTCTGCATTCTGTGTATGTATGGTTTATATCTCACCTGCTTCCCAGAAGGACTGGTGTGTGTGTGTGGCGGGAGGGGTGGTTGACCAGTTGAAGGTGAAGGATATTTTGGGAATGATGCTGAGTCCTCAGGCGTGAGTAATGAGGAAATAGAGGGGTCCTTATCACAGGCAGGAAGGGCTGGGAAGAGGCAGTCTTTCTAAGCAGACAGTAATGTGTTTGGCTTCGAATTTGTTCCTCTTGAGGTGACGAAGGGACTTTCAAGTAGAAGACACTACTTACTAGCTGACTGTAAACACATTACTTATAAAACTTATCTTTTGAAAGCAGGGTGCCTGAAAAAACAAATCTGTGTGATTAGCACATGAACAGATTTGAAAGCTGTGAAGCAGGAGGCCTTGGCTCCCAGTGTAGGATCTGTGTTGTAAATGAAGTGTGATTTTGATGATCACTAATGTGTGCTGCAGCGGGGAGCAGGCTTGCTGCTCAGGCAAAGACCCGAGTTCAATCACCAGCACCCATGAAAAGAGCCTGGTGCTGTGGCTCACACTTGGAATCTGAGTGCTGGCCTTTACAGAAGGTGCTCGATCCCTGGCGCTCACTGGCCAGTCAGCCTAGACTAACTGGTGAGCCACAGGTCCCAGTTAGAGAGCTTTTCTCAAAGGTCAAGGCAGGGCTGAGGAGATTATTCTATGGGTAAAGCATTTGTCAACAGACTCCAGAATTTACATATACTTCAGGTGGGCACAGTGGTCTGTCTGTACTCTCAGAATGCAGGAGGTGAAGACAGGAGATTCCCAGAGCTAGACTAGCTACTCATGTGCACACACACACACATCAGTATGCATACAAGCATGCACACACACACACACACACACACACACGGTCAAGGTGAAGGCTCCTGAGGAAAAGCTCTGCCATGTACACGCACACAAATACCACTCCCCAAAAATATGTGTCCAGGGCTGTGAAGCAATTTGCTGAAAGTTTGTTTTCCTGGGTCCTGGGAGAATCCTCTGGTGTCCTGTTGTCTGGCTGAGCACCACTCCAGTCCAGTTCAGTGGCAAGAGCGTCCACGTATCCTCTGGTGATGTCTCCCTTGTCTGTGTCTTGGGTAGCAGAAATGCATGCTGGCAAGACTCACCCTTCTGCTGTGACAGATTGCTATACCACAGGGCCTATTCAAGCAACTTTTCTTCTGCCTGCCTTCATTCTGAGAGCAGCTTTTAGTGTCCTCCTTGGAAAAGCACATGAAATGATGTGTGGTATCCAGGGCCAGAGCTCAGGAAATGAGCACCAAGTTAGGACTTAGAAGCAAAATAAAGGGGTTATAGCCACAAGAAGTTTCTGAGGTTGCTGATGTGTAAAAACGTCTAATTGGTGAGTATGGTCTCCTTGAAGACGGAAAGGGAACAGGCTTTGATTTGTGAATTCCCCTAGCATGTTTACTTTCACAGAGTCTAAGACAAGACTTTATCTGTATTTTATATTTGTGTTAGAATTTAGAATATTCCCAAATTGCATCAATATTTAGAATTTCCTATTTACCTTCCTTACTTCCTCTTCTGATTTGCTTTAAGAACAAGAATTATTTTTACTTTTATTTATGTCTACATATGAATGTCTGTGTGAGTGTATGCAGGCACTGACAGATGCCAGAAGATGTTGGGTCCCTGGGACTGAAGTTAAAGGTTAGCCGCTGACAAGGGTGTGGGGAACAGAACTCGGATCCTTTCTAAGAACAGGAAATTCTCTGAACAGCTGAGCTTTATCTCTAGCTCCCTGGATATCCTTTCACACAAGGCACCACTCTAGCCCAAGCTTGTCTGGAATTCACTATGCAGCCCATGTTTACCCCAAGTCCACACCGATCCTACGATGTCTACCTCTGTGTGCTGAGACTGAAGGTGTGAGCCACCATGCTCAGTTGACTTGGTTTTTGGTTTTTTGTTTTTTTTTTTTTAAATCTAAGGCTTTAGAAACGTAAATGCTTTCTTAAAAATATTCTTAAGTAAAAAATACTCAAGCATAGTGTCTTAGTCAGGGTTTCTATACCTGCACAAACATCATGACCAAGAAGCAAGTTGGGGAGGAAAGGGTTTATTCAGCTTACACTTCCATACTGCTGTTTATCACCAAGGAAGTCAGGACTGGAACTCAAGCAGGTCAGGAAGCAGGAGCTGATGCAGCCAGCCCAGGGATGGTACCACCCACAAGGGGACCTCCCCCCTTGATCACTAATTGAGAAAATGCCTTACAGCTGGATCTCATGGAGGCACTTCCCCAACTGAAGTTCCTTTCTCTGTGATAACTCCAGCTGTGTCAAGTTGACACACAAACCCAGCCAGTGCACATAGAATATAGGCTCACAAGTAAAGACTGTCATCTCCCATCCTTGAAGTTGATGGCTCTGTCTGCAGGGGACCTGGGAATAGTTTTGGTACAGAGCTTTCTGTACCCTTGTCTGTATATATGCATATTCACTAATATATGCCTGCAATGTGCTGTTCCGATGCCCACATGATTGATTACTGTAGAAAGGCCGTTTCTCCAGGATGGTGCTCTAGTATGAAGAGGAAGTATCTTCCACAAGGCTCAGGTCACAAACATCAATGCTCTAAGGCCACCATGGAGGCTTTAACTCAAACAGTAAATTAATCCATGGGTGGGTTCATAATTTAATGTTATTACAATCTACTAGAGCTTAGGAAAGGAAGCAGGTCACTGAGTGTGTGTCTAGAACAAGCTTATACTGACTCAGGACCCTTCCTCATCTCTCTGACTCCTGGCTGATACCAGTAGAACAATCTGTATCAATAAACATATAAGCTGCTTTTAGTTTTTTCATTTTCTGCTTTTCTTGGCACATGCCTACATATTTTTCTTACCTATCTGCTTGTGTATCTATCTCTCTATCATCTATCTATCTCTTATCTATCTATCTATCTATCTATCTATCTATCTATCTATCTATCATCTATCACCTATCTATTTGTATGTGCGTGCACACACAACACATGGGTCAATGGCCCATGTGTGGAGACCAGAGAACAACTCATAAGAGTAAGTTGTTAGGCTTAATGGCAAGTACCTTCACTTGCTGTTTGTTGTTGTTTTGGTTTTCACTGCAGACAACAGGAAGGGAGAACCTCAGCTGAGGAATTGACTCCATCAGGGTGGCCACTGGTCATGTCTGTTGGGCATTTTTTTTTTTTTTTTGATTAATGGTTGGAATGAGAAGCTTCAGCTTTTTGTGGGTTTTGTTGCTATTAGAAAAGTGGTTGTGGGATATAGAAGTAAAGTGGCCAGGCAAGCCATGGAAGGCACAAGTAAGCAGTGTTCCTCCATTTACGTTTTTCTAAAAAGGCATCTCTGTTATCTATTGAGTCTCATTCCTATCCTACATTATCTTCTGTAACGTATTCATCCATTGCCTGTGGTTTCATGGAATACGTTGATATTCTGTAAGATCTTTTGAATTTTTTTATCTGGCATTTCATATACTTTGGAATCAGTTTCTAGAGACTTATTATGAACTTTATATTGAGATAAATATGACTTCTACCTGTATGTGAGACCCAGGGAGGGATGGAGAGAGAGAGAGAGAGAGAAAGAGAGAGAGAGAGGTCAGCATTGAGGCTTCCTCTTACTTTGACTGAATAGCTGGAGTCTGGATCTCTCCAACTCTGTCTAGAATTGAACCTGAGTGTTTGCTCCTCACCCACCTCAGGAAGAAGCTCTTGGAAAGCACTGCTGGCTTCTAATCTGCCTACTTATATATTTTTATGTGTTTTATGTGTAGCTCTTGAATTGCCTTGAGATTCCTTTCTGTAGAGGGACTTTTTTCTGTAGGAATCCAAGTACATTACATGTATTTCATACACCCTGCTTGTTTTCCACCAATTTAGTTTTGCATACAATTATATTTGTCATCCATGCATACAGAGATGCGGTATTTCTAGCCATTCTTCTCCATCTTCCTGCTGAATACTCTTATAAATGCACCATTTTCATTTTTGTAACCATGTGGTGTCCTTACAGTCTGGTAGCATACATTCATGAATTCTTTGTTCCTTGATTTGTCGTAGTCTTCCCCTTCCCTTCCTTTTCTGGCTTCCTTCTCTTATGTTTGCTCTTCCTCCTACTTTCCCTTTTCCTCCCTCCATGATTTTCTTCCCTTTGTTCTGGATTTCCTTCTTCCACCTCCCTCCCCTCCCTCTTCCTCTCTCCTCCTTCATCTCTTGCTATCTCCCTCCTTTCTTCCCTCTCTCTCTCCCTCAATCCCTCCCTCTTTCTGTCTCTCTCACCTCTCTCTTTCTCTTCCCATCTTTTCTCTTTCCTCCTTTCCTCCCTATGAGATCTCTCTCTCTCTCTCTCTCTCTCTCTCTCTCTCTCTCTCTCTCTCTCTCTCTCCTCTCTCTTTCTCTAGCCTCCTGAGTTTCAAGGAACATACCAACACACTCAACCTCAGATTAAAAACCAAAACCAAAACAACCTTTTACTATATTTATTTACAATCATTGTGTAGAGTTCATTCCAATGGATTTTAACACACACCTTTATAATATACAGATATTATGTACACACTATTGAGTCGTTTTAGCAATTCATTATTAAGTTTAATGGAAGCATTTTGGTTTTTTATTTTTTATTAGATATTTTCTTTATTTACATTTTAAATGTTATCCCCTTTCCTAGTTTCCCCTCCTAAAATCCCCTTTCCTCTTCTCCCCCACCCTGCTCCCCAACCCACCCACTCCCACTTCATGGCCCAGGCATTCCCTTATACTGGGGCATAGAACTTTCACAGGATCAAAGGTCTCTCCTTGACCCTGACTAGGCCATCCTCTGGGCTAATGTCCACTTATCAGTGAGTTCATATTATGTGTGTTCTTTTGTGATTGGGTTGCCTCACTTAGGATGATATCCTCCAGATCCATCCATTTGTCTAAGAAATTCATGAATTCGTTGTTTTTAATAGCTGTGTAGTACTCCATTGTGTAAATGTACCACATTTTCTGTATCCATTCCTCTGTTGAGGGACATCTGGGTTCTTTCCCACTCTGGCTATTATAAATAAGGCTGCTATGAACATAGTGGAGCATGTGTCTTTATTACAAGTTGGAGCATCTTCTGGGTATATGCCCAGGAGTGGTATTGCTGGATCTTCCAGTAGAACTATGTCCAATATTCTGAGGAACCACCAAACTCATTTCCAGAGTAGTTGTGCCAGTTTGCAATCCCACCAACAATGGAGGAGTGTTCCTCTTTCTCCACATCCTCGCCAACATCTGCTGTCACCTGAGTTTTTGATCTTAGTCATTCTGACTGGTGTGAGGTGAAATCTCAGGGTTGTTTTGATTTGCATTTCCCTGATGATTAAGGATGTTGAACATTTTTTTTTTAGGTGTTTCTCAGCAATTCCTCAGTTGAGAATTCTTTGTTTAGCTCTGTACCCCATTTTAAATAGGGTTATCTGGTTTTCTGGAGTCCAACTTCTTCAGATGTATATATATATTGGATATTAGCCCCCTATCAGATTTAGGATTGGTAAAGTTCTTTTCCCAATCTGTTGGTTGCCTTTTTGTCTTATTGACAGTGTCCTTTGCCTTACAGAAGCTTTGCAATTTAATGAGGCCCCATTTTTCAATTCTTGATCTTACAGCATAAGTCATTGCTGTTCTGTTAAGGAATTTTTCCCCTGTGCCCATATCTTCGAGGCTTTTCCCACCACTTTCTCCTCTATAAGTTTCAGTATCTCTGGTTTTATGAGGAGTTCCTTGATCTACTTAGACTTGAGCTTTGTACAAGGAGATAAGAATGGATTGATTCACATTCTTCTACATGCTAACGACCAGTGGAGCCAGCACCATTTGTTGAAAATGCTGTCTTTTTTTCCACTGGATGGTTTTAGCTCCCTTGTCAAAGATCAAGTGACCATAGGTATGTGGATTCATTTCTGGGTCTTCAGTTTTTTTTTTTTTTTTTTTTTTTTTTTTCAAGACAGGGTTTCTCTGTATTAGCCCTGGCTGTTCCGGAACTCACTTTGTAGACCAGGCTGGCCTCGAACTCAGAAATCCGCCTGCCTCTGCCTCCTGAGTGCTGGGATTAAAGGCGTGTGCCACCACGCCCAGCTGGGTCTTCAGTCTATTCCATTGATCTACCTGTCTGTCACTGTACCAGCATCATGAGTTTTTTTGTTTTTGTTTTTGTTTTTTTTTTTTTTTATATCACAAGCTTGATATAGCTTGAGGTTGGGGATGGTGATTCTACCAGATTTTCTTTTATTGTTGAGAATAGTTTTTGCTATCCTAGATTTTGTTATTCCAGATGAATTTGCAAATTGCCCCTTCTAACTCTGTGAAGAATTGAGTTGGGATTTTGATGGGGATTGCATTGAGTTTGTAGATTGCTTTCAGCAAGGTGGCCATTTTTACTATATTAATCCTGCCAATCCATGAGCATGGGAGATCTTTCCATCTTCTTCGATTTCTTTCTTCATAGCCTTGAAGTTCTTATCATACATAGCTTTAACTTCCTTAGTTAGAGTCACACCAACGTATTTTATATTATTTGTGACTATTTTGAAGGGTATTGTTTCCCTAATTTCTTTCTCAGCCTGTTTATCCTTTGTGTACAGAAAGGCGACTGATTTGTTTGAGTTAATTTTTTATCCAGAAACTTCACTGAAGTTGTTTATGAGGTTTAGAAGGTCTCTGGTGGAATTTTTGGGGTCTCTTATATATACCATCATAGAATCTGCAAATAGTGATAGTTTGACTTCTTCCTTTCCAATTTGTATCCCTTTGATCTCCTTTTGTTGTTAAATTGCTCTGGCTAGGACTTCGAGTACTATATTGACTAGGTAGGGAGAGGGTGGGCTGCCTTGTCTCATCCCTGATTTTAGTGGGATTGTGGAGCATTTTGAAACCTTAAGATACTTGCTTACTAATTTTTCTAAGTAGATTCTATTGATAAATGAAGATACTTTTGTGTTTTGTGCATTGTTCTTCTATCTGGCTATCTTTGTTATTGCTCTGTTTTTATTATAACACTTTTCTAGTTTCTAGTTGATTCTTTATATTTCTGGGCAGATACACTGCACCATGCACAAATAGTGACAATTTAATGTCTTTCCACTTTGCCATCTCATTTCTGTGACTTCTTGTCTTGGGTAGGACCATCCATGTGATAGTGGCATTAGTTAGTGCAAAGACTTTTTTCCCCTTGATTTTGGCAGAAGAAACTTCCCTTCCTTAGCTCCTGAGTAAATAGATTTTTAGATTTATCATGGTGAATATATTGTGACTCCTGTCACAGTATGCTGACATAAGGAAAGGGGAACAGGGGATCAAAACAAATGTTTTGCTCAATGCTGTATGGAGAAGATGTGGGAGAATGAACGTATGGAGTACAAGAGAAACACCACCAAAAGTAGAAGAGAGGAGACATGACACCAAAACCAAACCAGAAGTGGATTTAGATTCGCAGGCACAGTGGGGGACATGGTGGCTGGGCTGTCCATGCCCTATAGGTCAGAAAGGCCACCGGTGGCAGGAGGGCAGAAAGCAATGCACAGGTGCAGTGCAAGCATGATCATGGAGGCTTCCTTGAAGCACCCTGTCCTAGATAGGGTGGTGGTTGATGCCTCAGCGTTAAAGCTTCCTCAAGGACCTGCCAGAACCTGTGCTGGTCTAAGGGAGGTGGTGCCTCTCTCAAGTCACATGTGATATTGTTGTGACATGGAGACCTGGACATGCCATCACCAGCTCTGGGTTTAAGACGGGATGTTCAGGTCTTCCTTCAGAACTTGGGTTTCTTAGCATGTGTCTGTAGATTCCATTGGATTCTACAACTTCTATCACAACATAGAGCATGTAATAGGGTGTTTGATGACTGCTACTGATTGACAATTTGACAGGATCTAGAAGGACTAGGAACTGCTTTCAACACTATATCCTGTATTATCAGTGACTCATTCTAAAATAAGGTGACCATGAAACCTTTAAAATTTATGGGTCAAGATAAACTTTTATTGCTTTGAAGTTGATGTCTCAGGTATTTTGTTACAGTGATGAAAGTATAACCAACATACTTGTGTTTCTGAGAGTGTTAATTTCAAACATAAAGTATTTCTATCTATCTATCTATCTATCTATCTATCTATCTATCTATCTATCTATCTATCATCTATCATTATCATCTATCTATCTATCTATCTATCTATCTATCTATCTATCTATCTATCTATCTATCTAATCCATCTCTACCTACCATCTATTACCATCTAATCTATCATCTACCTAATATAATCTCTATCAATCATCTATGTATCTAATCTATCTCTATTTACTTATCAATTATCTATGTATCTAATCTATTTATTTATCAATTATCTATGTATCTAATCTCTCTCCATCTATCTAATCTATCTGTATCATCTATCATTCAATATATCAATGTATCTATCATCTATCTAATCTATCTCTATTACGTATGTATGTATGTATGTATGTATGTATGATGTATGTATGTATGTATGATCTATCACCTGTCTCTCCATCCATCCATCCATCCATCCATCCATCCATCCATCCATCCATTCCTCTCTTCATCCATCCATCTAATCTTATCAAATACAGGATTCCCAACAGATGCAGACTTTGGAAAGAGATTACAGAAAGGGTAGGGGTAAAAGACTGTGGCTCTATTTCTTACCATACTGTGCCCTCTGACACATAAACTGCTGGCTGGCTAGGATGATCACCACCCCCCCACCCTTACCCCACCCCCCACAACCTCCCCGCCCCAGCAAAAGTCAGTCTTAGCCCTCTAAACTTTAAATGCTCAACTCTTTAGTATCAAAACATTTGCTTTGTCAAGAGTAAGAAATCTCTCACCTTACAATGTCAAGGCTTTCTCTGATTCAAATGCAATAGTTTTCCTTTTGTTTTTAGAATTTTTGAAATAAGTCATTTGTATTTAAGCATTTTAGCCGGCTAAATGTTTTATGTGTTTGAGCCAAGTCACTGTATCAGAAACAGTCTGATACAGTGACTGAGGGATGGTAGGAGGGGCAATCTGGCTGGAGTGGAGAAGCAGGAGGAGGGAGCTAAGGACAGCTGTCTAACTGGCTCTATCCTGTAAACAAGGTTGACAGTACCCCCTCCCTCACTTCACCTTAACCAAGGAAAAGAAATTCTGAGGCAACAGGTTGTTGAACCATGAAGCACACATCCCGTTTTGTCAGTAGCCAGTTGGCTCTTTCAGCACCTGCTCTGCTGCTCTGTCAACTTGTAGATCACTGTGTTTTTAGTTCTTTGTGACATGTGCTCCCCCTGCCCCTGCCCCCATCCTGAGTCAGAACTTAGAGACAGGTAAATGGTCTTAGCTGCCCATATACCTTTCCCTTTTGGAGGGTTGTTTCCATTTCTGACAGTTCTGACAGCTCCGCACATAAATCAGCAGTAAAATGTCTTGTGTTAGCAGACAGTGAAAGGTTTAAATCATTTTCTGTGAAGTCAGTTATGTTGCTCAATCTCTGATGCTTTATCGCTTCTATTTAGCCCTCTCCTTGGTAAGGCAAGGATATCTATATTAGGCAAATGAAAAATGAACTGCACTCTATCCTCTTGCTAATACAGCTGGTGCTTTTCCAAAATCACCACTGCCGTTGACAAATAACTGTAATAATCGCAACCCAGCTCTAATTTCTTGGACTATATTTTTTTCAAGCATTCGTCTTTCAGCTATGAAGATGGACAGAATTGATTGTTAACGCTTTCTCACTTGGAGTCTGAAGTACATTGTTAGGCTGTCCCTATTGCTCTCATCCACTGGAAAGGCCTCTATTCCTGTGCCCCAGTTTCTTTGTGTGTAACATGTCTCATCCTCAGACTGGGATTGATTAAGTGACAGAGAGTGGCAGCCAGTCCTTTAAAGGAAGAACTCTGACTTGCTGTTACTTTTGTTGTTTGTTTGTGGCAAGGTCTCATGTGGGCCATGCTGGTCTCTAGCTCTCTGTGTAGCTTAGGATGACCTTGAACTCCTAAATCCTCCTGCCTGAACCTTTCTAATGCTAGGATTGCAGGCAAGTGCCATCAGTGCCTGTTTTCTGCAGTGCCAGAGGGGAATCACACCCAAGACTTCCTGCATGCTAGGCAAACACTTTCCCAGATGAGCTAAATCCCCAGTCCCGATATTTACTTTGAAATTGAGAACATGTACGCTTTCCTTTCAGAAGACATCTTTGAGAATTTAAGAATTCAAAATTATACCTCCAAATAAAACAGAGAGTTTCCCCAAAGGACTTCCCCGAGAGAACCACTTTGGTTCTAACACAAACTGCTTATTGCTATAAGCAAATACCTTAGAAAGAGATGAACTAGGCAGGCTAGAAGAGGAATCTGGCCTCTTATGGGCAGAAGGGGCCTGTTATTTCTTGTTCTATATCCCAAAGAAGCCACTTAGCTGTTGTCATCCAGCCGAATCTGAGAAAGAGATGCAGTTTGTTTCAGGAGACATTTTCTTTCCTTCTGTCTGTGTCTGTCTGTCTCCATCTCTGTATGTCTGTATCTGTCTGTCTCTGTCTCTGTCTCTCTCTCTCTGTATGTGTGTGTGTGTGTGTGTGTGTGTATGTATGTATGTATGTATCTGGTTGGGGATCAGAAGTCACCCTTAGGAGATGTCCACCTTCTCTTAGAAGGACCTGAGTGGCACTCATTAACAAGGCTAGCTGGCTGGCCCGAAAGTCAGGGGTCCTGCCTACTTCCTGAGTGCTGTTTTGTTTTGTTTGTTTTATGTGGGTCTAGGTATATTAAAATCTGGTCCTCATACCATCTGGCATGATAAGCACTTACCAATGGGATCATCTTCCAGGCCTTTTTCTCTTTCTGGGGCATGCTCTCTTATCTCAGGTGCTCTACCCTTGGGGTCGATGCTCTGCTAGGCTCTCCAGGACTCTATGGATATTTTACCTAAGCAAAACTTGAACACTGGGTTCCATTGAACCTCTGTTTCTAATAGAATGAATACTATGTTGTGACTTTCCTTCCTGACCTTGTCCAAGAGAAGTCATTGCTATAAGCGTATCCGGGGACATCTCCATCTGCTGAGGGAAGGCTGATCTCTTAGGGGGAACACAGTGAACACCACCCCTTGGCCTCAGCCCTCCTGACCCAATTCCCAACTTGTATTCCCAATAGACAGGGAGATAGGTCATGGAGGCCTGCTAGTTTCCATGAGAACTTGAGACTGAGCTCACCTGAGAACATAGAACAAAAGTAGCCAGGAGCTTGTGCATCTAATTTTCTTTTTCTTCTTCTTTTTTTTTTATTATTTCTTTTTTTTAATTTTTAATATTTTTTTATTACGTATTTTCCTCAATTACATTTCCAATGCCATCCCAAAAGTTCCCCATACCGTGCCCCCCACTTCCCTACCCACCCATTCCCATTTTTTGGCCCTGGCGTTCCCCTGTACTGGGGCATATAAAGTTTGCATGTCCAATGGGCCTTTCTTTCCGACTAGGCCATCTTTTGATACATATGCAGCTAGAGTCAAGAGCTCCGGGGTACTGGTTAGTTCATAATGTTGTTCCACCTATAGGGTTGCAGATCCCTTTAGCTCCTTGGGTACTTTCTCTAGCTTCTCCATTGGGAGCCCTGTGATCCATCCAATAGCTGACTGTGAGCATCCACTTCTGTGTTTGTTAGGTCCCGGCATAGTCTCACAAGAGACAGCGATATCTGGGTTCTTTCAGCAAAATCTTGCTAGTGTATGCAATGGTGTCAGTGTTTGGAAGCTGATTATGGGATGGATCCCTGGATATGGCAGTCTCTAGATGGTCCATCATTTCCTCACAGCTCCAAACTTTGTCTCTGTAACTCCTTCCATGGGTGTTTTGTTCCCAATTCTAAGAAGGGGCATAGTGTCCACACTTTGGTCTTCATTATTCTTGAGTTTCATGCGTTTAGCAAATTGTATCTTATATCTTGGGTATCCTAAGTTTTGGGCTAATATCCACTTATCAGTGAGTACATATTGTGTGAGTTCCTTTGTGATTATGTTACCTCACTCAGGATGATGCCCTAAAGGTCCATCCATTTGGCTATGAACTTCATAAATTCATTCTTTTTAATAACTGAGTAGTACTCCATTGTGTAAATGTACCACATTTTCTGTATCCATTCCTCTGTTGAAGGACATCTGGGTTCTTTCCAGCTTCTGGCTATTATAAATAAGGCTGCTATGAACATAGTGGAGCATGTGTCCTTCTTACTGGTTGGGACCTCTTCTGGATATATGCTCAGGAGAGGTATTGCTGGATCCTCCGGTAGTACTATGTCCAATTTTCTTTTTTTTTTCATATCTTCTTTTTTTAATTTTTAATATTTTTATTACATATTTTCCTCAATTACATTTCCAATGCTAACCCAAAAGTCCCCCATAGCGCCCCCCACTTCCCTACCCACCCATTCCCATTCTTTTGGCCCTGGCATTCCCCTATATTGGGGCATATAAAGTTTGCAAGTCCAATGGGCCTCTCTTTCCAGTGATGGCCGACTAGGCCATCTTTCGATACATATGCAGCTAGAGACAAGAGCTCCGGGGTTCTGGTTAGTACATCATGTTGTTCCAACAATAGGGTTGCAGATCCCTTTAGCTCCTTGGGTACTTTCTCTAGCTTCTCCATTGGGAGCCCTGTGATACATCCAATAGCTGACTGTGAACATCCACTCCTGTGTTTGCTAGGCCCCAGCATCGTCTCACAAGAGACAGCTATATTTGGGTCCTTTCAGCAAAATCTTGCTAGTGTATGCAATGGTGTCAGCGTTTAGAAGCTGCTTATGGGATGGATCCCTGGATACAGCAGTCTCTAAATGGTCCATCCTTTCATCACAGCTACGAACTTTGTCTCTGTAACTCCTTCCCTGGGTGTTTTGTTCCCAATTCTAAGAAGGGGCACAGTGTCCACACTTTGGTCTTCATTCTTCTTGAGTTTCATGCGTTTAGCAAATTGTATCTTATATCTTGGGTATCCTAAGTTTTGGGCTAATATCCACTTATCAGTGAATACATATTGTGTGAGTTCTTTTGTGATTGTGTTACTTCACTCAAGATGATGCCCTCCAGGTCCATCCATTTGGCTAGGAATTTCATAAATTCATTCTTTTTAATAGCTGAGTAGTACTCCATTGTGTAAATGTACCATAATTTCTGTATCCATTCCTCTGTTGAGGGACATCTGGGTTCTTTCCAGCTTCTGGCTATTATAAATAGGGCTGCTATGAACATAGTGGAGCATGTGTCCTTTTTACCGGTTGGGACATCTTCTGGATATATGCCCAGGAGAGGTATTGCTGGATCCTCCGGTAGTACTATGTCCAATTTTCTGAGGAACCGCCAGACTGATTTCCAGAGTGGTTGTACAAGCTTGCAATCCCACCAACAATGGAGGAGTGTTCCTCTTTCTCCACATCCTCGCCAGCATCTGCTGTCACCTGAATTTTTGATCTTAGCCATTCTGACTGGTGTGAGGTGGAATCTCAGGGTTGTTTTGATTTGCATTTCCCTGATGATTAAGGATGTTGAACATTTTTTCAGGTGCTTCTCTGCCATTCGGTATTCCTCAGGTGAGAATTCTTTGTTCAGTTCTGAGCCCCATTTTTTAATGGGGTTATTTGACTTTCTGGAGTCCACCTTCTTGAGTTCTTTATATATATTGGATATTAGTCCCTTATCTGATTTAGGATAGGTGAAGATCCTTTCCCAATCTGTTGGTGTTTTTTTTGTCTTATTGATGGTGTCTTTTGCCTTGCAGAAGCTTTGCAGTTTCATGAGGTCCCACTTGTCAATTCTCGATCTTACAGCACAAGCCATTACTGTTCTATTCAGGAATTTTTCCCCTGTGCCCATATCTTCAAGGCTTTTCCCCACTTTCTCCTCTATAAGTTTCAGTGTCTCTGGTTTTATGTGAAGTTCCTTGATCCACTTAGACTTGACCTTAGTACAAGGAGATAGGAATGGATCGATTCGCATTCTTCTACATGTTAACAACCAGTTGTGCCAGCACCATTTGTTGAAAATGCTGTCTTTCTTCCACTGGATGTTTTTAGCTCCCTTGTCGAAGATCAAGTGACCGTAGGTGTGTGGGTTCATTTCTGTGACTTCAATTCTATTCCATTGGTCTATTTGTCTGTCACTATACCAGTACTATGCAGTTTTTATCACAATTGCTCTGTAGTGAAGCTTTAGGTCCGGCATGGTGATTCCACCAGAGGTTCTTTTATCCTTGAGAAGAGTTTTTGCTATCCTAGGTTTTTTGTTATTCCAGATGAATTTGCAGATTGCACTTTCTAATTCGTTGAAGAATTGAGTTGGAATTTTGATGGGGATTGCATTGAATCTGTAGATTGCTTTTGGCAAGATAGCCATTTTTACAATGTTGATCCTGCCAATCCATGAGCATGGGAGATCTTTCCATCTTCTGAGATCTTCTATAATTTCTTTCTTCAGAGACTTGAAGTTTTTCTTATACAGATCTTTCACTTCCTTAGTTAGAGTCACGCCAAGATATTTTATATTATTTGTGACTATTGAGAAGGGTGTTGTTTCCCTAATTTCTTTCTCAGCATGTTTATTCTTTGTGTAGAGAAAGGCCATTGATTTGTTTGAGTTAATTTTATATCCAGCTACTTCACCGAAGCTGTTTATCAGGCTTAGGAGTTCTCTGGTGGAATTTTTAGGGTCCCTTATATATACTATCATATCATCTGCAAAAAGTGATATTTTGACTTCATCTTTTCCAATTTGTATCCCTTTGATCTCCTTTTGTTGTCGAATTGCTCTGGCTAGGACTTCAAGTACAATGTTGAATAGGTATGGAGAAAGTGGACAGCCTTGTCTAGTCCCTGATTTTAGAGGGATTGCTTCAAGCTTCTCACCATTTACTTTGATGTTGGCTACTGGTTTGCTGTAGATTGCTTTTATCATGTTTAGGTATGGGCCTTGAATTCCTGATCTTTCCAAGACTTTTATCATGAATGGGTGTTGGATCTTGTCAAATGCTTTTTCCGCATCTAACGAGATGACCATGTGGGTTTTGTCTTTGAGTTTGTTTATATACTGGATTACGTTGGTGGATTTCCGTATATTGAACCATCCCTGCATCCCTGGGATGAAACCTACTTGGTCAGGATGGATGATTGTTTTGATGTGTTCTTGGATTCGGTTGGCAAGAACTTTATTGAGGATTTTTGCATCAATATTCATAAGGGATATTGGTCTGAAGTTTTCTATCTTTGTTGGGTCTTTTTGTGGTTTAGGTATCAGAGTAATTGTGGCTTCATAGAATGAGTTGGGTAGAGTACCTTCTGTTTCTATTTTGTGGAATAGTTTGTGAAGAACTGGGATTAGATCTTCTTTGAAGGTCTGATAGAACTCTGCACTAAACCCATCTGGTCCTGGGCTTTTTTAGTTGGGAGACTACTAATGACTGCTTCTATTTCTTTGGGGGATATAGGGCTGTTTAGATCATTAACCTGATCTTGATTCAACTTTGGTACCTGGTATCTGTCTAGGAACTTCTCCATTTCATCCAGGTTCTCCAGTTTTGTTGAGTATAGCCTTTGGTAGAAGGATCTGATGGTGTTTTGGATGTCTTCAGGATCTGTTGTTATGTCTCCTTTTTCATTTCTGATTTTGTTAATTAGGATGCTTTCCCTGTGCCCTCTAGTGAGTCTGGCTAAGGGTTTATCTATCTTGTTGATTTTCTCAAAGAACCAGCTCCTTGATTGGTTGATTCTTTGAATAGTTCTTCTTGTTTCCACTTGGTTGATTTTGCCCCTGAGTTTGATTATTTCCTGCCGTCTACTCCTCTTGGGTGAATTTGCTTCCTTTTGTTCTAGTGCTTTTAGGTATGTTGTCAAGCTGCTAATGTGTGCTCTCTCTAGTTTCCTTTTGGAGGCACTCAGAGCTATGATTTTTCCTCTTAGAAATGCTTTCATTGCGTCCCATAAGTTTGGTATGTTGTGGCTTCATTTTCATTGAACTCTAAAAAGTCCTTAATTTCTTTCTTTATTCCTTCCTTGACCAAGGTATCATTGAGAAGAGTGTTGTTCAGTTTCCACGTGAAGTTTGGCTTTCTATTATTTATTTTGTTATTGAAGATCAGCCTTAGTCCATGGTGATCTGATAGGATGCATGGGACAATTTCAATATTTTGTATCTGTTGAGGCCTGTTTTGTGACCAATTATGTGGTCAATTTTGGAGAAGGTACCATGAGTTGCTGAGAAGAAGGTATATCCTTTTGTTTTAGGATAGAATGTTCTGTAGATATCTGCCAGATCCATTTGATTCATAATTTCTCTTAGTTTCTCTGTGTCTCTGTTTAGTTTCTGTTTCCATGATCTGTCCATTGGTGAAAGTGGTGTGTTGAAGTCTCCCACTATTATTGTATGAGGTGCAATGTGTGCTTTGAGCTTTACTAAAGTTTCTTTAATGAATGCGGCTGCCTTTGTATTTGGAGCATAGATATTCAGGATTGATAGTTCCTCTTGGAGGATTTTACCTTTGATGAGTATGAAGTGTCCCTCCCTGTCTTTTTTAATGACTTTGGGTTGGAAGTCAATCTTATCAGATATTAGAATGGCTACTCCAGCTTGTTTCTTCATACCATTTGCTTGGAAAATTGTTTTCCAGCCTTTCATTCTGAGGTAGTGTCTATCTTTTTCTCTGAGATGAGTTTCCTGTAAGCAGCAAAATGTTGGGTCTTGTTTGTGTAGCCAGTTTGTTAGTCTATGTCTTTTTATCGGGGAGTTGAGTCCATTGATATTAAGAGATATTAAGGAAAAGTAATTGTTGTTTCCTGTTATTTTTGTTGTTAAAGTTGGCATTCTGTTCTTGTGGCTGTCTTCTTTTAGGTTTGTTGAGGGATTACCTTCCTGTCCTTGTATTGGTTTTTTTCTGTTATTATCCTTTGAAGGGCTGGATTCGTGGAGAGATAATGTGTGAATTTGGTTTTGTCGTGGAATACTTTGGTTTCTCCATCTATGTTAATTGAGAGTTTGGCTGGGTATAGTAGCCTGGGCTGGAATTTGTGTTCTTTTAGTGTCTGTATAACATCCGTCCAGGATCTTCTGGCTTTCATAGTCTCTGGTGAGAAATCTGGTGTAATTCTGATAGGCTTGCCTTTATATGTTACTTGGCCTTTTTCTCCTACTGCTTTTAGTATTCTATCTTTATTTAGAGCATTTGTTGCTCTGATTATTATGTGTCGGGAGGTATTTCTTTTCTGGTCCAGTCTATTTGGAGTTCTGTAGGCTTCTTGTATGTTCATGGGCATCTCTTTCTTTAGATTTGGGAAGTTTTCTTCTATAATTTTGTTGAAGATGTTTGCTGGTCCTTTGAGTTGAAAATCTTCATTCTCATCCACTCCTATTATCCGTAGGTTTGGTCTTCTCATTGTGTCCTGTATTTCTTGGATGTTTTGAGTTAGGATCTTTTTGCATTTTACATTTTCCTTGATTGTTGTGCCGATGTTCTCTATGGAATCTTCTGCACCTGAGATTCTCTCTTCCATCTCTTGTATTGTGTTGCTGATGCTCGTATCTATGGTTCCAGATTTCTTTCCTAGGGTTTCTATCTCCAGTGTTGCCTCATTTTGGGTTTTCTTTATTGTGTCTACTTCCCTTTTTAGGTCTAGTATGGTTTTGTTCATTTCCATCATCTGTTTGGATGTGTTTTCCTGTTTTTCTGTAAGGACTTCTACCTGTTTGATTATGTTATCCTGTTTTTCTTTAAGGATTTGTAACTCTTTAGCAGTGTTCTCCTGCAATTCTTTAAGGGATTTTTGTGCTTCCTCTTTACTGTCTTCTACCTGTTTACCAGTGTTCCTTTGTATTTCTTTAAGTGTGTTATTAAAGTCCTTCTTGAAGTCCTCTACCATTATCAGGAGATATGTTTTTAGATCCGTGTCTAGCTTTTCCGGTGTGTTGGGGTGCCCTGGACTGGGCGAAGTGGGAGTGCTGGGTTCTGATGATGGTGAGTGGTCTTGGTTTCTGTTAGTAAGATTATTAAGTTTACCTTTCGCCAGCTGGTAACCTCTGGGGTTAGTTGTTGTCGTTGTCACTGTTTAAAGATTGGAGCAGAAGCTGTGTTCCACTCACCAGCAGTCTCAAAATCCTGTGGCAGGGGTCGTGGGTAGCTGGCGGTACCCCGGTGCTGGTCCAGCCGGAAGAGGCCTGTGGTCCTACTCAGGCCGGTTTTCTGCTTCCCTAACTAATGCAGTCTCAGGTCCCGCGCGCAATTGGATTGGAGCAGAAGCTGTGCTCCACTCACCTGAAGTCTTAAGATCCTGTGGAGGGTGTTGTGGGTAGCTGGGGAGTGTCAGCCGACCCTGCGCCCCAGCTGCCCTGGTGCTTTTCTGACCGGAAGAGGCTTGTGGCCCTCCCAATTTTCTAAGGAACCGCCAGACTGATTTCCAGAGTGGTTGTACAAGCTTGCAATCCCACAAACAATGGAGGAGTGTTCCTCTTTCTCTATATCCTCGCCAGCATCTGCTGTTACCTGAATTTTTGATCTTAGCCATTCTGCCTGGTGTGAGGTGGAATCATTCCACCTCAATTCTTCAAGGAATTAGAAAGAGCAATCTGCAAATTCATCTGGAATAACAAAAACCTAATTTTCAATATATGGTCTTTTTTATTGCATGCTCCAAGGGCCCAAGCCAATGGTGCTCAAATCTAGCCTGCTGTGGATCCCAGGAAATGACTGAGATAAAGGTTGCGGTACTGAAGATGCCCTAGACTGAGAGGGCAATGGACTCATAAGTGGGTGAAGGGAGGGATTAGCTTGTGAACTGTCCATCTCCACAGGTCTACAGGTTCAACAGTCCACTGAGCCACAGATCCACAGGTCCATGGGACTATGGGTCCGCGGGTCCACTGGTCCACGGGTTCACTGGTCCATGGCTCCATAGCTTCATGGGTCACGGCTCCTTTCAGGTGGACTTTCATACTCGGATCTCCAGACTCGACTGGACATCTGTGCTTCATTAGCTATGTTTCATTAGGTTTATAATGTGATTTAAACAAACCTCCCTAAGCTGCAAAAAGGGAGGCTCCTCAGAGTCCCAAGTTCCCCATCTGGCCTTGTAGGATGGCTACACAAAGCCACGATATCATGGGGCCTGAAAGAAGGATCTCAAGCCAGGATGAAGTCAGACTCCCCCCCACCCCCCGTCTCCTGTTAAGATCTTTAAAAGGGGCCCTGTAAATCTGAGAGCATCTCTCCAGAGACAAAGAAGAATTTGGCTGTAGGGCTTGGAGGGCTCTGCTAATTCCAGAAGTTTGGGTCTCTGCACTCCCCCCGCAGCCTTCCTCTCCCTCTGCTTTGGAAGGGAGCACAGTTAACACATGTTTTCTGGGAGGAAGGAGGAAATGCGAAACACTGTAGCAGTTTGCTGGGACTGCAACAGGAAGCAGGAAGCAGCCACTTTTTGAGTGTTCCCTCCAGCAATGATTAAAGTAAAAGCAGGTAGTCAGTCATGTGACAGGACTGAAATGTATAAACTGAGTATCACACTGCTCAGAGAGTGGTTGCTATGGTAACCCAGACAGAGATGGAACAGCAGTAAAGGAGAGCTGCCCTGAAAGCAAATGTTATCGATTAAATGAGATTTTCTTGGGGGGAGGGCATGGAGGGGAAGAGACTGTAGTGGTGAGAATGGGCGTAGGAGTCAGGTGGACCCAGGGTAATGACCGCGTGGAGAGTCTGACTTGGTTATATATTGACAGGTCTTGTCAGGACTCCTCATAGAAGTGGGACGTTAAAATAATCACCTGTACAGGTTGCTGTTTCCAGGATGAAGTTCTTGATTTCAACATTATATAGTAAATCCATTGTTTCTTAAGAAACCCGTAGAGGCTGAAGATGGGCAGTATTGCTTGCCTTGAGTTAAGACCTCCGTCCTTGCAAGCAGGAGTATCACCCCACAGGGTTTCTTAGCTACAAGCATCCAGTATCTGCTCATTTCTGCCTGGGTTCCCTGTTCTGTCTTCAGTTGTCCAGGCTGCCATGGCAGAGATTGCTATTCGGTTTGAGAGGCAGAAGAGCCCAGCACATGTGGTTTCATGCCAAGTGGGTTGGAATGCACTCTCTCTCGGAACTTGCCAGTTTTACTTTGAATTGTCTCTTGAAGAGACAGACTCTAGTCCACTCTTAAAGATCATCGTGGAAGTAACTTAAGAGTGGCCCTAAGACAGCCTGAAAACAGAAGCTCCTCACCAGTGCAAGATATAAAACACGTGTTTGGGTGACAAGATCAAGGCGAGCAAGGGGGCAGGAGAGGTGGCTCGGGGAAGAGCATGTGCTACTCTTGTAGAGGACCTGAATTTGATCCCAGGTTGGGCGACTCACCAAGCACTGTAACTCCAGCTCTAGAGGACCTGACTCCCTCTTCTGGCCTCTGGGGGGGACTGCAATCATACTGACATATCTACACGTATAAACACGTAAAAAGTGTGTGTGTGTGTGTGTGTGTGTGTGTGTGTGTGTGTGTAGGGCTTGAGGTTCACAGAGAAAAGAAGCCCCTACAAATGGAAGCTAGACCTTGCTGTACACCAGATAAGCTCTGAGAACTGCCAGGTCCCAGGACCTCAGGAACTGCCACCTGTGTGTTCAAGTCTCTGTCATGTCTGGGGAGGAATTTTAGATTTGGTAAAAAGCTTTCTTTTAAAAAAGGAAATTATTGTTCTAAATTTTGTAATCCATTTGTGTGCCCTTGCCATCACCATGAGTTGGTGGAAAATGGTTTCCTGGAATAGCTGCTGTCCCCTCTGATTCTTGTGACCTTCCCTTTGTCCCTTCACCTTCTTTTTATTTATTTACTTTTTATTTTTCCCCCAGCAAAGCTATACAATACAGTGCAACCCTCTGCCAGCAGATCTGTTACTAAAGGAATTCATGCATCTTGCATCTTGAAGATACATTATTAATGCTTGGACAAATCACATCAGGTGAAACCCAGCAAGTCCCTGGCACTGCAGAAAAGGAACAAAGGCTGGTTCTACGAGAGAGCAATGGATGAGACAAATTATAACAGCTGGGAGTTTCTTGTAAGTAAGATGACATAGAAACCAGAAATGCTAAAATTGTGTGCACAGACAGCAACTTCGTAATTCTGCAGTAAGGCAGATGCCACACGGTGCTGGGTGAAAGCCATTCTAATTGTGGCTTCCATCAAGTCACCGTGATGCAACTCTTTGAATTTCTCAACAAAAGAGGCTAGCTTGCTGGTGACCAAATTACTACCAAGCACATGATTTCCAAGATGGACTAGGAAGGGTCCATTTTATTTTTTAACAGAGCCAGTAATCAGCCTCGGCTGCACTGTGGGAAAAATAAAATGTGGCTTGGGAGAATATACTAGAAGGGTCTGGGGTGAAAAAACCCCCCGGGACAGAGGATCGGCAGAACCTTCTGTCATCTTCTCCGGAAGGGGATGCTTGGGTAGTGCGCAATGAGACAGGGCGATTTTACCCTTCTGCGTGTGCACTCGCAGACTGGATGATTGGAGATAGATAAATATCAGGTTTATTTCAAATGGATTAGAAAAGGCCACGAGTGCACAATCATTTGGCTGTGCAGATCCATGACTGTGCTGACTCCCAGTGGTCACTGATGACACATGACCTGCTAGTGAGCTGCTGAGACTCCCCTGCTTTTTTCTGCAGGGCCAAAGCACGGAGGATTTGTCTGCAGTGGTAGGTAACAGCCACTTCAGGATGTCAGCCTACTCATATACAACCAGTTCATTAAATAATAATTCTTATGGCATCTTGAAAGTAGTGATATTATTTTTAAATGTGACCGCTGGGGATATGTTGAAGGAAAGTCAGTGGGTTCTTTGGTGTGTGTATGTGTGTGCACACTCATGCACATACAGAGCACTTGTGGTTTCATGCAATCGGTGTGTGTGTGTGTGTGTGTGTACGTACAGTCGTGCGCATGCAGAACACTCGTGGTTTCATGCAGTAGTGTCCAGATTTTCTATGTGGAGAGTAATTTTCATTTTTCACAAGTCAACAACAAACGTGTAATCATCTAATTATGTTTTCATAATCCCGATTAAAAACCATCTAAATTATCTTGATAGATACACTCAAAAAGATGTGTTGATTGTTTTTTGATATGTATCAGAGATTCCTGTACTGCTACTTCAAAGGGTTTTCTTCACAATGAAATGAAGGGAAAACCCCTGTGACATGGACAGTCTTACTTAGGATTCACATGACATTATCCATATTGGGCCAGTTAACCTGGAACAACACAAGCCCATGACTGTAAAATATGAGTATGTTGATGGCCTTCTCACACTGCTTTCCATTTCATTTATGTGTGTGTTAAATGAAAAGTAATGTATTTATATAGAATACACATGTATTCTGCCGTTCCAGAACTATGGCTAGAAAACGCGTCTGCTCCTTCTGCACCTCTGACTGTCAGCTGCAGAGTACAAGCTCCTGTTGTCTCGGTGGGTCTATGGTAAATTATTTACATCCATGTGGACCAGCGAGAGAAATAAGATAGAATATCAAATGTGTGGTCATTCCCTCAACAGAGGAATGGATACAGAAATTATGGTACATTTACACAATGGAGTACTACTCAGCTATTAAAAAGAATGAATTTATGAAATTCCTAGCCAAATGGATGGACCTGGAGGGCATCATCTTGAGTGAAGTAACACAATCACAAAAGAACTCACACAATATGTATTCACTGATAAGTGGATATTAGCCCAAAACTTAGGATACCCAAGATATAAGATACAATTTGCTAAACGCATGAAACTCAAGAAGAATGAAGACCAAAGTGTGGACCCTGTGCCCCTTCTTAGAATTGGGAACAAAACACCCAGGGAAGGAGTTACAGAGACAAAGTTCGTAGCTGTGATGAAAGGATGGACCATTTAGAGACTGCTGTATCCAGGGATCCATCCCATAAGCAGCTTCTAAACGCTGACACCATTGCATACACTAGCAAGATTTTGCTGAAAGGACCCAAATATAGCTGTCTCTTGTGAGACGATGCTGGGGCCTAGCAAACACAGGAGTGGATGTTCACAGACAGCTATTGGATGTATCACAGGGCTCCCAATGGAGAAGCTAGAGAAAGTACCCAAGGAGCTAAAGGGATCTGCAACCCTATTGTTGGAACAACATGATGTACTAACCAGAACCCCGGAGCTCTTGTCTCTAGCTGCATATGTATCGAAAGATGGCCTAGTCGGCCATCACTGGAAAGAGAGGCCCATTGGACTTGCAAACTTTATATGCCCCAATATAGGGGAATGCCAGGGCCAAAAGAATGGGAATGGGTGGGTAGGGAAGTGGGGGGCGCTATGGGGGACTTTTGGGATAGCATTGGAAATGTAATTGAGGAAAATATATAATAAAAATATTAAAAATTAAAAAAAAATGTGTGGTCATCTTGGATGTATTTACATGGAGGTGTGTGTGAGTGTGTGTGTGTGTGTGTGTGTGTGTATACAAGCCAAGATTGTGTGTGTGTGTAATACATGGAGAAAGGTACCCCAGATTAATGATCTCCTTTCACAACCATCCACTTGTCTAACTTTACTGATGTTGTAGAATTGTAGTCACTGAATTTTAGCGAGTTTACTCAGTCCTTTAAGTATACATAAGGCTGTATTTTCAGGTCAAAACTCAAAACACATTGTTATTCCTATTTTGTCTTTCTGTGATTTCACAAACATGACTGTGTTTAGTGAGTAGGATGAAAGCTATTTCCTTTCCCTCTGGTTCTATGTGTTATCTTCTTTGATTTTTTTTCTTGGAAATTATTGAAGTTATTGCCTAGCCTTTTGTTTTAGACTACAGAGATGCTTCTAGTGTCTAGCATACTTTCACTATTGTGGGAGCAAAGGCTCTCTATTTCCAGGTGTCTCTATAGTGTCCTGAGGGCAACATTGAGTGCTAGAAATTGCATTAAGTTATGTTATGACTTGGTCCTGCCCATAAAGCGCTAGTTGACATTTGAGATACCCCAACTAGAGGACATTTGAGATACCCCAGCTAGGGGACATTTAAGATACCCCAGCTAGGGGACAGTTGAGATACCCCAGCTAAGGGACAGTTGAGACATCCCCTTGAACTTGAGAGCTGTTTTCTTTTTCCTGTGAACCAGGGTTGTTGGACTGAATATCCTAAGGGTTCTTTTCCTTAAGAAATGAACTGTTTTATTGTGATTTAGCACCAACTATTGTTGAAAGCCCTCTTCTGGGCAAGACAGGAAACAGCAAAACTGAGTGAAATGATAAGAAAATAAACAGTAAGCTGGATTCCCAAAGCTCATTGTCCTGTATAGACACTTTTCTTCTGGTATTTTGAGGCAGTGGATCTTGAGTTTTCTTACTACCCAACTTCATCTCATAATAAAAGGTGATGCAGCATTGTGGGTCCAAAGGGTGTTTAGAAGTCAAGGCACCGAACCACATACAGTACCTGATGACAATCCAGGCTCGGGCTTTTCTCACATACTTTCAGAACAAGTAATTTATTACTCTTGAAGAATTCCCAATGTTTCCTAATTATAATACTTTTCCTTGCATTGAAACAGACAATTCTTTTTAAAATTCTTCTGTGTACTCATGTGTTTTACTGGCAAATATTTTTAGGGCACGCTGTCTGTTAGAACTATAACTTGACTCTTCACAGTGGGTTTCACAGTCTGCTAGAGAGATTGACAATTAGCCAGAAAATTACAATGCATTCTGACACCCCAACAATAGTAGAAATACAGAGACTAGCACAAAGGAGAGGTTGCTGGTTTCTCATCGGAGTGCTCAGAGCGCTGAAGGCTGAGAGACACCACAGTGACTTTAATGTCTCATAGTCATCTTGAACACAGATTTTCAGTCCTCTCCATTTTCATTCATAGATTTTGTAGCTATGCCTCCAGCACCTCCTAATATATAATGAAATCACTTTCTCGGGAAATGAATGAGGTTGCTTTGGCTGACTATCCTCTTAGAGAGTCCATCTTAGCTCTAGTGACATAGGTTTTCCTCTCTAAGTGCTTACCAATGATCTACTCAGTTACCATTAGAGAGTTTGGCTGGTCATAGGCTTTATTAGAAAATGTGTGCTACTTAGGAGTTACAGGGTTTTTTTTTTTTTCCATTTGCAGTTTGTTGGTCTCTTTATTTCTGAGGGATTATTCAAGAATTACCGACAGTGGCTCTCCAACTGTATTTGCAAATTCTTTCTCCTGAGGGCAATTACCTGAGCCAAGGCAGAGTTTTCCTATCATCGCTTACTCTTGGTGCTCTAATTGTGTTTACTCTTCCCTTTCTGTTTCCTGCTCCCCCTCCTTGGTGAAGATGATTATAACACAGAAGCAGTTTGTTTTACACCTCCTGATGCTATTGCGGCAGGCATCTTTCTAAATAAAGACAACTTCCTTTCATTTTAGTCGTACCTCTTTGTTTCAAACCTAGCATGGAAAGTTTTGTTTTGAAACAGGCTCTTGCTCTGCTGAAGTGCATCTCCTGGGTTACAGATGTATGACCTTATTTTATTTTATTTTTGTCTCTGCACTTTTGCCATGCTAAGCTCAGCTCATGGCCTCTGTGCTCCTTTTTGAAATGTTTCTTTGACTCGTCTTTCTTTTTATTCCCCTCCTCTAAGTCTTTGGCAATCCCTTCTTTTTAATTTGCTTACATACATTGACCTTATTGGAAGATACTCCAAGTGGCCGCTATGCCTTCTTGTAATATTCACCCATCCACACATATAATCAGGTCTTAATTTTTGGGCCTTCTAGACTTCATGGAACACATTTAATCTATCTATCATCTATCTATCTTTCTATCTATCTATCTATCTATCTATCTATCTATCTATCTATCCATCCATCCATCCATATCTATTAATCATCTATTCTCTATCATTTATTATCTACCTATACCTATCTATTAATCCATCATTTTTCTATCCATCTATCATCTAACTATATCTCAAGATGTACTACTCTTAACACTCAAAGAGAAAGAGAATTAATATTTAGTGAGTACTTCATATATTTCAGGCCCAATTGTTCTGCATTTTCCCCATTTTCTCAATGTCTTTAGAGTTGATTATTTCAATGGTTCATATGAGTCCATAGAGACTTATATATTAGCCAAAGTAGTAAAGAAAAAAGCTGAGACTTAAGTCCAAATCTATGAATTTATTTTCCTCCAACGTTCCTTCTAATCTACAACTGGCTAATTACACCCACTCACTACCCCATCTCCATTTTCTTTTATGTTCCACAGAATATAGATTGTTACTGTTTCTTTAGGAAATCAGAATTCATTCTCCTTGGTGGATACATGAAGCTCCTACCAAGAGTGCTATTGCTTCTTCTGTGGTTCCTGGCTCAGCAGTATCTTGTCATAAAATCTGGCTTTCCTTGGATCCCTGTGAAGTTTCCTTAGGTATATTTTGCAGTACATGTAAATAGTGACTACACTGTGTAAAGGAGACTCTTTTGTGGGAAACGGTACCTTTTTAAAGTCCTTGTCATATATATTAGCTGTTTACTAATTTCTAAGAATACCATAGATGTGGCATTTCCAACTGCATGGGTGTGTTATAGCAGGGTCTATAACAGGGCAGCATTCTGGGTACAGCATGGCTGTCTTCTTTTCTCAGATAGGAAGGCATGACACAAGGACATGAGTAACAGGGGTTGAACTATAGAGACCATTTTACAGTACAGCTGGCATAGCCATGCTTTTGGATATCAACACAAACTCTATAGTTCTTGGAGATTTCCCTTTCATGGGAATATGTTGACTTTTCTTTTTACTGCTTTTTGTTATTATCTTTTCTAGCAATAATACCCTTCTCTTGTGTGAGTTTTCAGCACACCACACACTCTGTGGTAATGTTTAACTACTACTGCTTTATCATATGTTCACATACACAAAATATATTCACACAAACATACCAATGAACACATATAGGGCATATGGACACACATAGGACATAGCACCTGTCACATTCCACAGATCTTCTCAATGAGGGGTGGCCTCTCACATGGTTCCTTCTGATACCTATAGGTTTCTGACCTGTTACTACTCTTCATGTATGTCTACTCAGATTTGGATTTCCTTATCTCTATAAATAATACAGGAAAGACATTGGCTTTGTTCACCATGACCTTTCTAGTCTTAAAAGCTTACTTATATGCTCTAAAGGATTCACGTCAACATTATGCCTCTTGCAGGAACTTTGGCCAATTTCTTCATTATAGACTGCAAGAAATAGCCTGTGGTCAAGTTAATTCAAGAGAGAATGCACGAAGTCAAAAGCACTGCCAGGCAGGAATGACAGTATTGACCCAAGTCTCTGTTGCTATCAGCCAAGTGGACCACTTATGTCGTAAAGAAAATCAGCTTGGCTGGAATCTCAGCTGTTAGGATTCAGGTTGCTATTTGCCTTTTTAGACTCTTGTTTCCCACTGAATACATTTTATTTTATTACAGGAAAAATAATTTAAGACTTTGGCAAAAAACAGTTCAATAATTCAGAGACTAGTGATTATTTTCAAATTTGTAGCTGGATGAAATATTCATAAGATGTAGATTTGTAGGTACATTTGTTGGGTGGGAAATGTGGGGACAGCCAGTGCTTCATCACAGCGTCCTTGACATGGCTTACAATCAGGCAGCTTTGGTGTGGAGTGCTAGTGAAGAAGGCCCTCTGAACTTTAGACTTCAAATCCATTCTTTTCTATCTAGATTTTGGTTTGCCCCACTCAGGGAGCCTCCATTGACAGTGGCTGGAGATTCAAACACACCTTTTGTCTTCTAAGGTGTTTCTTGTATCCCATTAAGTAAATTTTTAATGATCCTTTCAATTATGGGCCAAACTACATTTGACAGAATGCACCCTTGTCTAATCCCAGCACTTCGACTGCCGTAGTGCTTTTAGATGGCAATTAGCATTCAGAGAGCTGCCACGATATTTCAGGGCATACTTTAGGGTTAATCTTCAGCATCTCATTACAATAGGTTCCGCTATTTTCCAGCCACTGATGTCACAGGTTTGCACGAAAGATATCGAGAAGTACCAGCCAAGTAATTCTTTGCCTTTTGGAGCTTGCCACTCTTCAGAATTGTCTATGGACAATTTATAGACCCCAGCATTGCCTGGCAGTACAACATGAGAGAGATGCAGCTAGTCTGTGTGGAATTATGAGGACACAGGATGCTGACACGATGTCCTTTGTAAGCATTAGTTGAAAGCGACCTTGTAGAACTTTCCAGAAACTGAAGGGCATGATACATTGTCTTATATACTTCTTTTCCTCATTCATAAACAATCTTGAATGTTTTCAACAGTGTATAAGCTTTTTGTAGAAGTATAATAGCTACCACCTTTGACTCCAGGGGTTCATTGTCCGCAGGGTAGCTCAGACTCAAGCGAGTTTTGAGAAAATGCTACATGCATTCTTGGAAGCAACAGGAATGGGAATTTCTGTTGCTGTGTTAATTACTTTGGTTGGCATTCTGCAGTTTTCATCTTGGGATTTGGTTTTCTTGAAAGTGACTATAAATGATAGCTTATGTTTTAATATTGGGTCCTATTAGAGGTTGGGAGTTGATGGAAAAGAAATCAGGAGATGACAGGGTCCATGGTGAATACATACACCCCTTCTGGATTTGGGTAGGGAAATAAATGTAATAGTTTTTTCTTGAACCTTGAGTGAATCAAGCACACAAGGCAATTAAGCTCTTGTGAAAACAGCATAGCCTTCTGTAGTAAATCACGTTGCCAACTAGGTTCAATATCCAAGACTATCCTGGGGGTTGGCTCTATACTTTTGTATGAGGAGCATGCCTTTATGGAAGTAGGGGTCAGTGGAATTCAAATAAGTTACTCATGCTGATTTTATTTGTCTTCGTAATGTATCTGCACGTTCTGTGTTTGCTCTCCCCTAGGAACTCTAGGAACCGTTTGTGTTGTAAATAATGGACCTAACCCTCAGGTAGTATGGATTCTGTATTTCTGTTTTACCAAACAAGGTGCTTTTTATCTTGACTTGATAATTAGCCATGTTTCCACATGTTTTTGCTTTCCTATTGGTTTGTTTTCCCATCCTGGGATGTGTCACCATCCTCTCTGACTCAGGTGTTTTACATATCCTATTTCTCAGACCTGGGATACATGTGTTCTCTCCTTGCCCAGTTAACTCATATTTAAAGTTTATCTCAAGGTAGTTGTTAGCAAATATTGCAGGAAACCCTTTAACGTGCTGGCTAGTTTTGTTTTCCAACTTGGTAGGAACCTAGGTATACCTTTGATTCTCAACTGGGAAAATGCCCCCAACAGATTGGTCTGTGGACAAGGCAATAGGGCAGTGGTTCTCAGCCTGTGTGATAGGTGTCTCAAGACCAGCTCTGGATGCTTTTGGTCTTGTTTGTGACTTGAACTGTGACTGTTGCTCTGATCTTACATGTCTATCCTGAAACTCTCCTCGGAATTATAGAGCCACTTAATGAACTTCTTATGGGAGTCTTTGTCTGAACGCAAACGATTCCTTTCAACAGAAGCTATTCAAATTGTAATTCATGATTACTGATGACCCTTCTTTCCCAGACTGCCTCTTCTCTTCACTATCTTGATCCATAACACCGTTCTTTACCTGGTTGATGCTGAAGTGATGATATGCCTTTCACCCCTAGACTTCCACTTTCATGTCAATTCATGCCATGGTTTGTTCAAGTTTACTGACCATAAAAGCGAGCTTCTCTGATCTAAAGGGATGCTTTTCTGTCAGGAGTAGTAGGTGGCAGCATTTCTCAGAACTTAAGGTCCTAAGAGATGTGACCATCTCTTTTCTCTCTCATACCCTTATCCAAATCAATGAGTCCTGCCCATGTTACCTGTTAAGTGTCTGTCAGGAACCTTCTGTCCTCTCCAGTGTCTCCTGTGCATCCTTATGAACTCACCAAAACTAATGCAGAGACTCCTAAGTGCTTCCTCTGTGGCCAGTCTTACTTCTCACTTAGCCTAGTCCCACCCAGTTCTTGGTCTAGTGGGAATACTTTCCAAAGCATCATCTGGTCTTTGAGGTGAATTGGTTAAAGTCTGTGGGGACTCCACATTCTTCATGACCTTCTTTACTTATATTTCTGACCTCAGGTCCCAGCACATCCACCTCTGAACCCAAGGCTTGGCACATTACACTGTTTTCATACACTGTATTCTTTGTTGTCTTTTCATGTTTACATGTGGAATCCTCTGCCAGCATGACTCTTCTTCAGTCACTTCTCCTATTATAGCTTATGTGCATATGTACACCTAATGTGCTCGGGTATTCCTAATGGTGTGTGCTCCTGTGTCTGTTTGGAGTCCTATCTACAACCTCACCAGCATTTTTGGAGACAGGTTTTCATTGTACTTACTTTTGTATGCATGTGTGTATGGGGGAGTGTACAGCATGGCACATTCTTGGAAGTCAGAGGACTGCTTGTGGGAGTTGTTTCTCTCCTTCCACCATGTGGTTTCCAGGGATGGAATCCACGTTGTCAGGTCAGGTTTTGTGGTAAATGCCTTTACCGGCAGAGCCACATCCAAGGTTCTGTTCTTTGTCTTCCTAATGACTGCATTCCTGATGTGTGCATATCACACACACATGGAGGCCAGAGGCCAGGATCAGATGCCTTTCTCTACCCTTCTCCACCTTATTTTTTTGAGAAAGGATCTCTCACTGAAGCTGAAGCTCACAAATGGGCCATTGGCTGGCCAGTGTGCCCCACAGGTCTGCCCACCCACCACTTTTGACTTTCTGTGTTGTGCCCAGCTTTTACATGGGTGCTGGAGATCTGAACTCAAGTCCTTTGCTTGCATGACAAGCTCTTTACTGAGCTCTTTATCCACTGCCTAATAATTCCTTACATCTTAAACCAAGTTTAATATAAAGGTCGTTGTCCTCTGTGCAGTACTTCCCACATCCCCAACTCTCTCTGGTACCCTCTCTGCTCATCTGTGTTGGCCCCTAGACAAGCTGCAGGACAGCAATTGTTCATCTACTTTTCTCTCTTCTGCATTTCTTGACACAGTGGCTGTGTTTTATTCGCCCCCAGTTCCTAGTACAGTGCCTGAAACCAGCAGGTATTCTAAAAACATCTGTTGCTGTGTGAATGAAAGTACAGCCAATCAAATTTTCCAAATGGGCAAATTTTTGATAGCTTCTAGCAGTTCAAAAACTCTCTCAGAGGTACCTGGGTAGAGGGGATTACACAGATTCAAGATTTTATAACAATAGATCCATTAGAATTTCTGATCTGAAGGGGCTTATATATATAAGATACTATTCAAATACACATTTGATTGAGTACTGCTAATTCATTATAATGGCAGTATGATTCAAATTAAAATGGCAGTATAATTCAAATTAAAATAGATCTGAGAGCAGCTGTTAAAAGAAAAGAGGCAATTTCCAATTATTTTTGTTTAGAGTAGAAAAAGTATGCTTGGGTCTTTCCTTGTATCTTAAGAGAAGTTAGAGGTGAAAAACATTTAACTTGGACTAGCAAGCAGTGTCTCACCTGCTACAGGGAAGACCTGCATATTTGCTGGTAGATTTTGATACTGACCCAGAAACTGAGCTGACATTTATCCACATAGCTACATTTGAGATTTTGATGAAGGTTTTAATGCCGGCTGACTTGATGGAGACATATATTGGATAAAACTCTGTGCAAAGCCATGCTAGTGGGGCCAAGTTCAGAAGTGGGTCCCTTCCCTTGTGGCCTAAGCTACACAACAGTTCTTTCTCTGGCCCTTTCTGGGCATCAAGTGTCAAATCAAGCTGGCCCACATTTACATCAACATGAACATGATGATAGGTGATTTAAAAAGAATTTTAAATTTTCTTGGTTTTCTAGAGACAGGATTTCTCTGTGTAGTCTTAGATGTCCTGGAACACACTCTGAAAGACCAGACTGACCTTAAACTCAGAGATCTGCCTGCCTCTATCTCCCGAGTGCTGGGATTAAAGGTATTTGCCTGGCTTTAAGATGTTGATATTTAAATTTTCTAGGGGATAGAAAGGATTTCACATTTTGCTAAGAATACATAAATACTGAACATCTCTGAGGCAGTTATAATTCTGAAGTGAATGTCAGAGAAAGAGGTGTTTATCTATGAGACAATTGATGGCACCATCTTGGAAGACCCTATCTTCAAATTCATATTGATTTGGATTTCCAGGTTCCTCTGGCTGAGGTTCTTCTGATGAGCATTCATAGTTAACTTCACTTCTTACTGCTCTTAGGTGTTTAGTCAAACACACTCGAGGCCCTTATTACCTGGCAGTTATGGATATCAGAGCAATATTTTCAATGTGTGTGTGATGCTGTGGTCAGCTGAGACGAGGACTCTAAAGAAACTCCAGCCACAGGGATTCTCCAGTCTACTAACCACAATGTAAACTTTTGTGTGCATTTGACTTTGTTTTTCCTCAAGGATGAGATCCTGTAAGGACTCAGAGTTGCATCTTCAAAGGGAACTTGTGTTTGTATCCAGTTGGAGAAGTAGCCAAGGATAATAATGGGAGAAGTAGCCAGGGATGACCCAATCATCATAGACTTTAGATGACAAGTTTCTGGAGTTGTTCACAATTAGAGGTAGTACATAATGTGCATTGTTTAATTCTAGACACTTTTTCATTAGTAATTAAAATTTTGTGTTACTAAGGACTGAACAAGGAACCTTATACACACTAGGAAATGCTATATGACTGAGCTATAGCCTAAGGACAGTTTTCAATTTATTTATTATTTTATGCTTTAATATGCATTGCATACTGAACACATTCTCGCAATACTCTCTTCCCCTTTCCCATGTCCCTACCATTAGTACCATTGTCCCCTTAGATAGTCTGAATTTTCATGTCATATGTACATACATTGTTTTATATATCTACACAAAATCTAGTACCCCCAAATGAAATCGATTATATGATATTTATTTTTTTTAGACTGACTTATTTCATTGACTATACCTAGGTTATCCATTGGGAACATTGCTGCAATAAACACTGATGTGCAGGTACCTCTGTGATGTGTTGTCGTGGAGTCCATTGGGTGAATCACAGGAGTGGTACAGCTGGCTAATATGGTAGGGCTATTGTTTTGGAGGAGCCTCCACACTACTTTCCATAGTGGCTGGACTAGTTTGTAGGGTAAAAGCGTTCCCTTTTGTCTGAATTCTCACTAGCATCCACTGGTATTGTTTTCCTAATGATTTCCATTTTGAATGGGGTGATTAGAATTTCAATTTAGTTTTGATTTGTATTTGATGCTGAATGAAGTAGTTCATATTTTTCTAGGTTTACTGCCCATTGTATATCTCCATTTGTCTGCTTATTTCATTGATTCATTTATTGATCGGATTATTTGATTTCTTATTTAGTTTGTGAGGTCTTGGTACGATCTAGCACTAAATCTTCTGTTATATGTGTAGCTAGCAAAGGTTTTCTCCCCGTCTATGGGCTGTTGCTTCTCTCATCTAACCAGTTTCTTTGCTATAACAAAAGCTTCTGGATTTCTCGAGGTTATATTTGTAAACCGTTAACCTGTTTACTGAATGACTGGAATCCTGTTCTGAAAGTCCTCAGCCCTGCCTGCATCTTGAGTATTTTCCTCGTGCTTCTGTCTAACAGCTTCGGAGGTACAGGTCTTACACTAAGGACTTCGATGCATTTGGAGTTGATTTGTGTGCAGAGAAAGAGCTAGAGTTCTAATTTCTTTTCCCTATGTATACAGTTTTCCTAGTACTCCTGTTGAAGAGGTTGGGTTTTTTGGGGGTTTTGTTTGTTTGGTGTTTTTTGCCAGTGTGTATTTTGGCATCTTTTTTCAGAAATCAGATGGTTATAGATGCATGGATTTCTCTCTTGGTTTCTTGCAGACTTCCAGAATAAGGATGCTTCCTGGATGCAAGGGGATGGAAGGTCTGGTAATGACACCACAGAGCCTCTTCCTTATGTGAACACCTAAGTGAAAGAAACTTTACCTCCATGGCACAGGAAGTTGTTTCTCATAGCTAGGACCCAGGAGACTTCTATCGTATTAGCAAAAATCCCAAACGTTGATGACCCACACTTTTCGTGAGCCTGGGAGGATAGGTATTATTGTCCATTGCTGGTGGTAAGGAAAACTATGTAAACTCCATGGAGGGAATTGTGTAGGACCTAATGATATCCATAAGCTCTACGGTGGGGTTTGTGAATCAGTGAACATGAACATATAATTATTCATTGACTAGAGATCTCCAGTCTAGGAGTATATTTCAAAGAGAAATGTGTAAAAATATCAAAGCAAATATACACAAATCTGTTCACTATTAAGACTTACAACTTTAAAATACACAGACTCACTGCCTGCCAAGAATGAATTAGGCTAATAAATTGCCTCTCAATGACAGGACAGAGTACAAGAAAGCTGTACAAAGAAATGTTCACTACCAATATATTGATATGGAGAGATCTTCATAGCTGGATATGGCAAAGTGAAGAACATTGTATCTGATAAACTACTTTTCACTAAAGAAAGATGTGGGATAGACACATACAAATATGCTGTTTATACTCAAACAATGGGATCACAGCATAAGATCTAATAAAAATGGTTACTTCTAGAAGCAGGCAGGGCAAATACCTTGTAAGATTGCCTTTAGAGATATAAATATATTTTATATGTATAATGAGATTAAAGCAAAATGAAATAAGCAAGTTAAAAGCACAGTGAAGAAAATTAATTAATAACATATGTCTTATGTTGGACTCAGGTTGGAATGGTATAACGAATCATACGCTGTTCAGACCTGCATAGTTGAGGCACTGGGGGCAGAGCTCTGGTTGACAGGAGAGTGGACGCCTTGTAGAAGGCCAGATCTCTTGTCTTGGCTGGGTGACCAGATTCCCTTTATCACACCTGCTCTCATTTTGGAAATGGGCATCTCATAGGAATGTAACACGGACCTCTCACACAGCCAACACTCTACAAAGATGTACTGCAATGTTATCACCTGCTCCATTTATTGCTGTTACCAGAGAACTGGAGGACATTGAGAGCAGCAACTTGGGATTGAAGCCTGTCACTGTTTTCCAGAAAAAATGGAATTGAACCTATAGGAGTAAAGTTCTGATGGCAGCAGAGGGGGGAGAAACTTGGAGCACCCAAGCTGCTGTTCCTTGGATATGGTCCTTGGAGTCATATTCTCTACATGCAGAATATTCTTATTGTGCAGAGAAATGGCATCTGGCTGCTGGTAGAGCTAGCTAGAGAAGTCAATCCCAACTTCCAGGGCAGCTTTCCTCAAAGTTGTTCTAGATGAAGATTCCAAACCAGTGCTCCTAGCACTTTGTAAAAGTTTCTGCAGCCATGGGGAGAGAGTGGAAGCATCTGCATAGCTGCCAAGACAGTGTTCATTTCCCTCCTGGAATGGCCAGAGGAGCCAGCTTCTTAGGAAGAAGCCTGCTGCTGCAGGATGACACAGAGCCTCAGCAGCACTGAAAAGTCTCCCACTATCCAGAAGTTGGAGGCCATCCCAGGGAATCTATGCAACATACGCTGGGGTGGGCCAAATGGCCACTTGGAACTGCCAAAGGCTGCCTGGATCACTAGTTCACATAAGCTCGGGGCTCAGCAGGCTAAGCTGCTGGCATTTGTTCAGTAGGGGGAAAAGAAAATAAACTTTGTGTGGCAAGTGATAACCCTGACATTTCAATATATTTACCACAATGTTGTTTCCTAGAGTTACAGAATACAGCAAATTACAATGATAAATACCCTCCAATTTTCCTAACAACTCTTATGAGTTATTAGTGGGAATCAAATCACCTAAGTCAATCAAAAGCAGATTAAAAGCTACTGTGCTGCTCTCCCTGAAGATTCAAGGGCCCCTATCATTCCTGTGCAGTGGCTTGTTCCCCAAGATGTGACAAGGACTGAACACATTTGTATAAATCTGAAAATCAAGCCCATGATTTGTAGTCCTTCTAAGACCTGGATTAAACTTGCTGCCTTCTCTGGACTTGGATCTAAAATCTCATCAGTGTTTACCATGTTTCCTCAACAAATGTTGGAATTAATAAAACATATGACTCTCTTTTTGTTGTGTATGTATCATATGTGTGCAGGTCCATGTGTGCATGAAAGCCAGAAGCCAACCTTGGATGTTTTCCTAGTTGCTCTACACCCTGTTTGTGTTTTTCTTTCTTGGTTATCTGATACACGGTCTCTGAACATGGAGGACCTGAGGTCAGTGAGCACCAGGAATCTACCCGTCTTTGCCTACTCACTACTCAGGCTTGTGCAACATGCTCCATTCTTTTGCATGGGGATCGAACTTAGGTCCTCATGATTGTGCAGTAAGCACTTTACTGACTGAGCAGTTTCTCCAGCCTTACAATAATCCTTTTTGCACAAGGAGTTGTTGCATAGAGTAGAACAATCTACATGTGCTGAGTAATTTAAAATCAATGTATATTCTTGAATACTTCGTGGTATGTAGGATTGGATGGGGGCCTATTATTGTTTTATGAGGAAACCCTGATGGCTGAAGAGAAGAGAACTCAGAAGCCTGTTTGAAAAGAATCTTTCATTCCAAGAGGTCTTCATCTAAGCAGGAAACAGAGAGGCCCACATTCCTCTCATGACCATAGTTTGCTGTAATTGCTGAATACTTGGATGGGCTGTCAACTTGATAACTGTTTGTCATGTCTTCCTTAATTGGAGCCCCATAGAACAATAATGAAGTATGCTCTCTATGCAGATGACTTTGTGATTGATGACCTAGCTCAGGAAATCACTTACAAATACAGGCCAAAATTCAGCCAGGTTGATGGATCTCATCTGATATTCTCTTGGTCCTCTGAGTGTGGCTCTTTGATTGACACTCACAGTATTGTGATAACCCAAGAGAAAAATCTTGCCTCTAGACACAACAAAGGCCCATAAATTGACTCACTCTTATTGAAATGGAGTGAAACTTTGTTAGCTTCTGTTCAAGCTGACTGAGGGTTTAGTGCATATATATTTTTAATGCTGTGTGACTGAAAATATTACATTGAAAGTAATATCAGTTGATTGACATTTTTAGAAATTGAGTTCTGTTTCTGCAGAGTCATTTTCTCAGCTAGATAGACAGAAGCAAGAGGGTGCTAGAGGCTCTGGTAGGCCCATTGCAGTGAAGTCTCCTTTGGGAGGAGGGCTGGTAAAGGGCACAGAGGACGTGTTGATTTCATGATCAATTTCTGCTGGCACCTGTCTTCTCAACTCCTTTCAATAACAAATTAAGTAGCACAAAGACATTTCTTTTTCTATGTTTTGTTTTGCTGCTTTGCTTTTCAGAAATCACTGTCAAAAACATTTGGGTTAATTTAAAAATTATAAATGAAAGGTAGACTACTCCAAGAAAGTTTGAATTAATAACCAGGGGCAGTCATTTGCAGAGAAATGTGTTATTAGTCTTTAGAAGGGAGTTTGAGGGATACATGTTTTTCTTTCTAAATCAAATGGCTATGGTGCACTAAGGCTGTTTTAAATAGCTTGTTCTCAACAAATACAAAGGAATCAACTCAGGAAGAGGGTTCAGTAAATAATGAAGGAAAATCAGAATGTCAGATTTTGTGATTAGCATTGTCTGTGGCTCTGTGGAGTGCAACTCACTTGTACATATGGAGTCACATTCTTCCATGTGTATCTTCCCTTTAGAACTGTTCCTAAGTAGAATGAATGCCTGCTAGTCTTAGAACCTACAGATATACTCCGAGATGCTTGAAAAAAACATTGACAAGAATATAGGGTGACTGAAAATAGTGGGAGTGGATTATGAGATCTTATCCATTGTAGAGTGATCACTGGAAACCACACCCCTTCTTTATCCACTCATCCAGTAATTTACACAAGATTGAGGGACTATATCGGGTTCAAGTTACATCTATATCAAATTTTGGTTTATAAAAGTATCTGAAGTGCCGGGCCACCTTGGGTGTGAACTTGGCAGATGTCCCAAGGTCCCCAGAGGACTCTATACCCTCCAGATGCCCTAGCATGTCCAAGATCTTACTATCACTAGTGAGTGGAACTCAGCATCTGTTCCTACACAACCAGGAGTGCCTGGGGCCAGCAGAAGCAGGGACACAGGAACCCTGCCTGACCTGGCTCAGGTTCCTTCCAGCTGGTGCTGGTCTACCTTGGTTTCGGACTCAGTGGACAGCCCTATGGTCCCCAGAGGAGGTACCACTTTCAGGAACTCTAACAGGATCTTAGGATCCCAGGATACCAGGAGCTTGTTCACACCAGGATCTCAGGGTCTCAGAGGAAGCTTGACTGCCAAGAACTCTGACATACCCAGACTCTCAGGATCACAGGATCCAGGAATCACAGGATCACAGAGAAAGCTGGACTCTGAGGAGTTCTGACTCAAATGGGATTACAGGAGGGACAGGATCCAATCAGATATGTAGAGGGCAGGGAGCACTTGAGATAATCAGATGGCGGGAAGCAATTATAAGAACAGAAGCAACAGAAACCAAGGTTACTTGGCATCATCAGAACCCAACTCTCCCACCATAGCAAGTCCTGGATACACCATCACACCAGAAAAGCAAGATATGGATCTAAAGTCACTTCTCATGATGATGATGGAGGACTATAAGAAGGATATAAATAACTCCCTTAAAGAAATACAGGAGAACACAGGTAAGCAGGTAGAAGCCCTTAAAGAGGAAACCCAAAAATCCCTTAAAGAATTATAGGAAAACACATCCAAACAGGTGAAAGAATTGAACAAAACCATCCAGGATCTAAAAATGAAAGTAGAAACAATAAAGAAATCACAAAGGGAGACAACTCTGGAGATAGAAAACCTAGGAAAGAAGTCAGGAGCCATAGATGCAAGCATCACAAACAGAATACAAGAGATGGAAGAGAGACTCTCAGGTGCAGAAGGTACCATAGAAAACATTGACACAACAAATCAAAGAAAATGTGAAATGCAAAAAGATCCGAACCCAAAACATTCAGGATATCTACAACCAACCAATTGGAAAAGATCTTTACCAATCCTAAACCTGATAGGGGGGTACCATCTAACATATATATATATATATATATATATATATATATATATATATATATATACTCAAGTTGGACTCCAGAAAGCCAAATAACCCTATTAAAAATGGGGTACAGAGCTAAACAAAGAATTCTCAACTGAAGAGTACAGAATGGCTGAGAAGCACCTGAAAAAATGCTTAATCAAAACAAAATCCTTAATCATCAGGAAAATGCAAATCAAAACAACCCTGAGATTCCACCACATACCAGTCAGAATGGCTAAAATCAAAAACTCAGGTGACAGCAGATGCTGGCAAGGATGTGGAGAAAGAACACTCCTCCCTTGCTGGTGGGATTGCAAGCTGGTACAACCACTCTAAAAATCAGTTTGGCGGTTCCTCAGAAAATTGAACATAGTTCTACCAGAAGATCCAGTAATACCACTCCTGGGCATATATCCAGAAGATGTTCCAACTTGTAATAAGGACACATACTCCACTATGTTCATAGCAGCCTTATTTATTATAGTCAGAAGCTGGAAAGAATCCAGATGTCCCTCAACAGAGGAATGGATACAGAAAATGTAGTACATTTACACAATGGAGTACTACTCAGCTATTAAAAAAATGAATTTATGAAATTCTTAGACAAATGGATGGATCTGGAGGATATCATCCTAAGTGAGGTAACCCAATCAGAAAAGAACACACATCATATGCACTCACTGATAAGTGGATATTAGCCCAGAAGCTCAAAATAACCAAGATACAATTTGCAAAACACATGAAACTCAAGATAAAGGAGGACCAAAGTGTGAACACTTTGATCCTTCTTAGAAGGGGGAAAATACCCATAGAAAGAGTTACAGAGACAAAGTTCGTAGCACAGACTGAAGGAACGACCATCCAGAGACTGCTACACCTGGGGATCCATCCCATAAACAACCACCAAACCCAGACACTATTGCAGATGCCAACAAGAGCTTGTTGACAGAAGCCTGATATAGCTGTCTCCTGAGAGACTCTGCCAGTGCTTGGCAAATACAAAAGTGGATGCTCACAGTCATCCATTAGACAGAGCATAGGGTCCCCAATGAAGGAGCTAGAGAAAGTACCCATGGAGCTGAAGGGGTTTGCAGCCCCATAGGAGGAACAACAATATGAACTAGCCAGAACCCACAGAGCTACCTGGAACTAAACCACCAGTCAAAGAAAACACACGAAGGAACTCATGGCTCTAGCTGTGTATGTAGCAAAGGATGGCCTAGTCGGTCATCAATGGGAGGAGAGACCCTTGGTCCTGTGAAGGTTCTATGCCCCAGTAAAGGGGAATGCTAGGGCCAGGAAGCAGGAGTGGGTGGGTTAGGGAGCAGGGGGAGGGGGAAGGGGATAGGGGATTTTTGGAGGGGAAACTAGGAAAGGGGACAACATTTGAAATGTAAATAAAGAAAATATCTAAAAAAAAGTAGACAGGGAAGAGAGCAAAACAGAAGAGAGCTTTAGACTGTTTCCTATCCACTTTGCTGTGGAGTCAGGAAGGGATCCAAGGAGATCAGAGTGAAGCACAGCATTGTCAGCTATGCAGATGCTCTGTTGTATAGACATATTAAAAGGAAGAGAGAGAGAGAGAGAGAGAGAGAGAGAGAGAGAGAGAGAGAGAGACAGGCAGAGGCAGGCAGGGAACAGTTAGTGCTCTAGCCCACCTTGATTCATTTTATTCCAAGCAGGAATTCAGAAACAACAGTGGGCCCTTCCTGTGGTTTTGTTACATAGCCCTCATACATACTGTAATTTTTCATGTAAATGTAAAATAAATAACTACATTTTAAATAACAAAAAATAAAATATCAAATTAAAAATAGTATGGAATATTTACAAATGCATATTTACATGTATTCATTGGATCACTGTTGGGCACCTGTGAAATGTAGGGTACTGTGTTAGGCACAGCCTATCACAGTTACTAACTCATTAGCTCATCCCTGTCTAGCAGCAGAGTGAGGTGAAGGAAGTTTGCTTGAGAGAATACATGGTGAACTGGACAGCATTTGAGCCTATCCTTGGCCTGGATTAGATTTCCCTAAGTAGAGAAAAGAAAGAGAAAGTAGATAGAACTATTTTATTATTAATGATAAGCTTTGTTATTTTACAATCTCACATGTCTATAATGTAGTAAATGTACTTACTCTCTCTTACTTCTCTCCCAGCACTGCCAGGCCCCCTTTTCCTTAAAAATCTTCTTAGCACGGGCTTGACTCTTTGTTTTGTTTTGTGTCCCTCAGCTTTAGGTAGGGTTGTCTGATCATGGGTTTTGGACAACATTAGAGCCTGGTGGACTCAGTGGTGGTACACAGCTCCATCTTATGCCTCACCTACACCCAGGAGCTGCTAGTTGCTAATAGTTCAGCAACTATTGTAGGGTCAGCCCCTTCCTCATCCATCACTGGCAATTAGGTCTGACTTGTGTAGGTCCAATGCAAGTAAGCACAGGTGGTGTATGCTCATGATTGTCCTGGCATGTCACACTTAAAAGGTGGTGTCTTGTGGACTGTCCCTCTATTTTCAGCTATTCTTCCCATTCATTTTCTGCAGTGTCCCCTGACCCTTAAGGGGTGGTATAAATGTCCTGCTTAGGGGTGAGCCCTCAACCAGCCTATATCCTCAGCATTTGCAGCCATGGGACTGAATTCACCTCTATTCCTTACAAAGAGATGCTTTTCTGATTAAGACTTCTATTAGCCTCTGGGCATATAAACTTAGATATTTAGAAAGTGATTGCTATTAAGCCAATTTCGCTAAGCAGGAGTAGTAGAGTCTTTCCTTAGTCTTGAGACATCCTGAGTCATGGGTTTTTGAGTAGTTTACTACACTAAGCATGGATTCCCTCCTGTGGTAGAGACCTCACTGCCAATCAGGAAGCCATTGGTCATCCCCATAACAGTTTGCCACTGTTGCAGCACTGGGCACATTTTGCCTAGAAGGTTAGTATCATAGCTCATAACGTTATTAGCTGGGTAACAACATTGGTACTGCTACTCTCCCAGCGGCATGCACTGCACCAGAGACTGTGAACATCAGCCAGGAGGCAGGAAGCTTCTACCTTCATTCCACCTGACTTTTCTATAGTATGCATTCAAGGCACATGGTATCTTCAACAATAGGGTCTTAGTTCTGGTAGGAAACAAAAAGGAATTGCAAAAGTCTGGGATATTTTGGGATATCGTCTAAAGCCACCCTGACAACAGCTTCTATGAAGTAGTTCACACCTGGGTGGCATGGGTATTTTCAGTGACCCACTACTTCCAGGGCTGGCATTCGGTAGCCATGCGGGATAATCGTTCGGTGGGTTGCCTCTCGATGTAGTTGACAGTTTTCTTTACTATTGAGAAGCTTTTTAGTTTCATGAGATTGCACTTCTCAGTTGTTCATCTCATTTCCTGTTTTATGTGGAGTTCTTTCAGAAGATCTTCTGCTGTATAGTAATGCATGCTCCCAATTGTTTCTTCTGGCAGGTTCAGGGAATCAGGTCTTCTATTGAGAGCTGTGATGCATCTGGAGGTGAATTATGTTCAAGGTGAGATATGGGGATAGAGTTTCATTCTTCCACAGGTTAACATTCTGAGTACCATATACTGAGAACATTGCCTCGTCTCCACTGCTTACTGTCAGCATCTTGGTCAAAACTCAGATAGCTTTGGTTTTATGACTTTTATATCCAGGTCCTCTATTCTACTCCATTGACCCACGCCTCTCTCTGAGAGCTCCCACCACATCATTTTTGTTACTATCACTCTATAGTATAACTTGAGATAAGGAGTGGTGATATCTCCAGCAGTGCTTTGTCTTTTCAGGGTGGCTTTGGCTATCCTTGCTTCTTTGTCTTGTGTTTCTATAGAAAATTGAAGACAGTTTTTTTTTCTATGAATGGATGAAAATTTTAATGTAAGCATTCACAGATGGAAAACAGTATTAGATGTTTGAGTGCAATATTCAGCAATGTTGGTGCATAATGTGGCATAAGCCTAGCAGGGCAGCTGTGGGTAGGAAGTGACCCACCCAGAGCAGGTTTCACTTGCACGCTGAAGCACATTTGAGCTCTCTCTTTGTATATTCGTGTGCGGTTTGTGTTTCCTGGGAAACAGGTGATCAGCTGGGCTATACCAACTCTATCAGTCCCTGGCTTACAAGATGTCTCTCAGAGGGGTAGCCCAGGTTAGATGGTTACAACTGACAAGAGCATATTGACACACATGAGAAGACCTGACCACTCACTAAACCCGGAGCATGAGGGAGGAGACGGAGATGCAAGACAACACGCAGCAAGATAGAAATGGGAAAGGACTTGAACTAAAGACAGCAAACCTCAAAACAGCATGCAAATGCACAGCAATTTTTGCTAAGAGGGAAAAATAAGAGCTTTTACTTCCTACAAGTAAATGGTTGGTAGTTTCCTAAAGTGGATGTTTCTCAATGAGCAATTCTCTGTTCAAGGAAATGGTAGTCCTAGGAATGTGGTTATACCTGATTATGTAAATTTTAGGAAGTGTAGAAAAAGTTGTGCTGGGTGAAGGTATATAAGTAAACTACATTCTGTTCCCCTTTCCTTCCTCAGCCCTGGTGGGGCCCAGTGCAGGGATGCTGATGCTGGGGCTGAAGCCTTGGACAAGCCTCTCAGCAGAATTCATGTCGGCTAGCATCGGGCTGGAAGGGAAAATGAAGGGTACCTCTTGCCTTCACCCACAGACACTCCAGCCCTGCTTTTTTCTTCTCTTCTTATCACCTTCATTGTCTCTTCATCTTTTCCTTCTTGCTTTGTCTGGTTTTGTTTCTCCTCTTTCAACTTCTCAGCAATACTAACCCCATTGCTTCCACTGCCTGCTGCCTTTCTAGCCTTCCATCTTGCCAGTTTCCTGCAGCCTGCTTCATGTTGCACTTCTTACTATGAAATACTTCAAGCATGAAGAATAATAACTGAGACTAAGTGATGTCTAACACACTTATTTACTAACTATGAAGTCTTCAGACATGTTAACATTTTGCCTCACTTGCATTGGTTTTATTTTTGAAAACTAAAAATTGATTCTCTCATTCTGTCTATCTATCTATCTATCTATCTATCTATCTATCTATCTATCTATCTATCAAATCATCTATCTCTCTTTCCAAAGATACTTACATATCCATTGATATATCCATCAAGTAAGCCAATTATATATATATATGTGTGTATATATATATATATATATATCACAAGTACTATCTTAATTTTATCCTTTTAATTTCTGTGTGTTTTGATAATATTAGTAGGATATCCACATATATCATAAATATTAAATAGTGCTATTTTATACATTTTCATTTTTATGTTGGTAATATATTTTCTGTAGCTGGTTTTTTGTTTGTTTTGTTCTTTTCTTTTTAGCTTAAACTAATGATTTTGAGACTTATTTATTCTGGCAATTGCAGCTTTAATTCATTTATTCTGTTTGCTGTGTAAATTACTTTGTATATTTATACTACAATTTATTTATCCAATTTTCTCTAAACGAGCATTTAAATTGTTTGCAATGTTTTCTAGGCACAACAAAAATTCCTGCGACAATTAGTCTTGAACATGTCCCATGTGCCAGAGACTTGATCAGAATCTTATGCCAAGGACTGAAGCTGTTAGGTCCTGGGCACACTGTCCTTGCTACTAATGAATGCCCTGTTGACATGCAAAGCTGAGGAACTACCCACCAGCAGAGGAGAGCCTTCCTTCCTTCCTTCCTTCCTTCCTTCCTTCCTTCCTTCCTTCCTTCCTTCCTTCCTTCCTTCTGTGTCCTTTCTGAGTATATGGGTACTATTCTATGTATATGAGTACTATTCTATGTACTCTATTCTATATGGGTACTGTTCTATGTATATGGGTACTGTTCTATGTATATGGGTACTGTTCTATGTATATGGGTACTATTCTATGTACATGGGTACTTTGCCTGCATGTTTTGTGCCACCTGTATGCAGTATCCACAGAGAGCAGGAAATGTCATCAGATTCTCTGGACTGAAGCTATAAACCGCTGGGAACCACAATGTGGGTGCTAGTGTTGCAGGAAATAATAAACAAGTGTCACCATTGCGAGCTATACTCCCTGCCCGCGGTCTCGCCACCTTTAAGCTAGTCCCAACTGGGGGGTCTCCCCTTCTCCGGTTAGCCTGCCTCAGAGCTGCCTGTACCTTCTCAGCCATCCACTGAGATGGTGGTCCCAAAGTTCAGTAACCTGGTAAAATCAAAACTCTAGAAGCTTATAATTAATCAGTCAGATTTATATATCAATAAATTCTCAATTCACAAGATGCCCACACAATAATATCATAGCCAATTGATAATGATACAAGCTGCCCACCTACATTAGACGAGTTATCCCAATTATCCTATCCTTTTATAATATTCATAGCTACCTGTAGGTATTTAATGCCACGTGGAATCTGGATCATCCCGCTCTTCCTCCATCTTCCTCCCCTCCCAGTCTCTGTCCTCTCTCCCCATCTTTGAAAACTCTTAGCTCCACCTCCCTTTTCCCTGCCCAATCACAGGCTTCTTGTATTAATATTTAAATTAACTGGGGGGAAATTCTGCTACATGCTGGGAATCAAATCCTGGAAGAACAGACAGTGCTCCTGGCAGTTGAGCCCTCTCTGCTGCCCCATGGCAGTGTGTGGCCATCGGCTGCTTAGTTGTGCGATCTTTCTCGAGGTCAGTACTACAAAGGCTTCGGGTCTGCCAGCACATTGCATTTGAAACGTCATGTCCGCTTGCTTTGTCTTTCTCTGATAAGTGATGAGATTAAGCACTTCTGCATAAACACATTGTCCATCCTGGTTTCCTATTCTGCAGCTTCTTGTGGATATTTGTTTCCCCCATTTTCTGTGTCTATTCTTTGAGCTTTTTGTGTTTTTATGTATTCTGTTATTTTATATAGACCATAGGCCTACAATTAACTTCTTTCAAAAAATTTTTGTGAGAGACATTTTTTATTTCCCTTATGATAGCTTTTGACACATAAAAGGTTTTATTTTAGTGAACTAAATGGTCAAGATTTCCCTGTTCAATTTTATTTTGCTTTTGTTTATGCTGTATTTGATGGTGTGTGTGTGTGTGTGTGTGTGTGTGTGTGTGTGTGTGTGAAGTGGTCTACTGAATTTAATTGACTTGGCTTCATGGGTCATTTTCTGAGATGGTTTTGTGTAAATTTAAATTTTCTTGAAGGTGTGTTGAATGCCGCCCACAGTCAGACTACTCCTTTTAAGGAGAGAGAATGTGGGTGTGGGACTTTGGCCATTTCTTTTCTTCCTCCTTCTTCCCTTCTCCCCCCCCCCCAACTCCCCTTCTTCCTTTTGTTTTCTATGTGGACTTTATTGGTTTGCTTTGGTTTTCTGTTTCTTTAATGCTTGGAAATGGTATTTTTAAAGAAAATTATTCATTAGTATAAACTAATTCAAATATTTTAAATAATTTTTGATGTTTTCTTTCTGTGGTCACATTCTTTGTGTTTCAGTATTATTTTAAGGTCTTATTTCCCAAAGGCCAGATCTCATTTAACAGAACTCCCTTTTGCTTTCTATTTCAAACATGGCCTCTTTTGTCTTTGTGGACTTTCATGGGGTACTTTCTGGGTCCTTTATTTACTTTTTTTTTAATTTAAATACTCAATTATTAAAACTGTTGTTGATCACAAAATTTAAAAATATTTTTATTTTGGAAAACTTCTCATACATCTATACAATGCATTTTGATCATTAATTAATAGGCATGTGCTTAAATTTAAGTACTACATTAGCTGCATAGCACAAGGTTTTAGCTTCTTCCAGCAATTTCTTTTCTAATTTTCTTTTAATCATATATATGTGTGTGTATATATGTGTGTATGTGTATATATATATGTGTATATATATATATATTCCAATGTTTAGTTGGCAAGTATGTGTTCCTGAGCATTCTATGCTTGTTAGAATGGAAATGACACCCACACACCCACACACACAGGTTCATATATTTGAATGCCTGTTTTCCAGTTGGTAGAGCAGTTTGGGGAAGGATCAGGAGGTGTGGCTTTATTGGAGAAGATGTACCTTTGAAGTTTCAGAGATTCAAGGCATTCCCAGTCTCTCTTTCTCACTTGCCTTCTACTTGTGGGTCAAGATGTGAGCTCTCAGCTACTCTGACCACCATGCCTTCGCTATACCATCATTAACTTTAGCCCCCTAAACCTCTAAGTCCCAAATTAAATGCTTTATTTTAGTCATGGTTATTTTATCACAGCAATAAAAAAGTAACTAAGACAAATACTATAATTTAGCATTATTGATTTTGAACTTAATTATATTGTGGTAAGAAAATTTAGTCTACATGTTATAGATCAATTGAAATTTGTCAGGGCATTCTTTATATTTTACCATATCAATGATTTCAATCTCTAGCTTTCTCCCACTCCTCATATTTTTGGTTTTAATTAATGTGTACATATATAAGATGTGCAGTCTTTTTAAGCAAATTACCTATATGTGTGTGTACTTATGTGTCTATGTTAACATATGCCATGTCCCAAGGAAACCAGAAGAGGCCTAGGAGAGGATCCCTGGAGCTGGTGTTACATGGAGTTGTGAGCTACCAGAAGCAGGTGCTGGGAAGAACAGTATATTCCCCTAACTGTTAGCTATCCCATAAGCCCCAGGATATATAGTCTTTAGCTGAGGAACTATCAGGTCTCTCTCTATTCATATATTGAAATTATAATTAATTTAGTGTCAAATATTCTGTATTCCTACTACTTAAAACGCTGTCATAGCTATAACACTGTGAGGAAGGCATAGAGTGCAAATCATTGGTTTCTCTTTAATTCTTTCACAATTAATTTCACAATTAGTTTAATCTTTCACAACTGTAGCAACACCTTGCTTACTTGGGGTTCAAAATAATGAGTTCAGGGTTCCTTGCTCCCAGGTTTGTGCATATCCTGATTAAATAACTCATTTGTGTATTCACTCTGTCAGCAAATATTTGAGTGGTTTGGGGAATGCAACTGAATTCCATACCACAAATACAAAAAATATGGTATTTCTATTAGTAAAGGAAACAGACAGTTCCTAACATAACAACGCAACCCAGTGTTGGAAGTGCAGCAAGTGATGTTGAGACAGATAAAGCCACAAGGAAGAGGTGGCTGGGTTTGGGGTGGAGTGGCAGACTCCCCTCTCATGTACAGGGGAGTCTGGAAGCTGAAGTAAAGCAAGGGACCTCTCTGTCTCTGTCTCTCTCTCTCTGTCTCTCTCTGTGTCTGTCTGTCTCTGTCTCTGTCTCTGTCTCTGTCTCTGTCTCTGTCTCTGTCCCTCCCTCCCTCCCTCCCTCCCTCCCTCCCTCCCTCCCTCCCTCCGTCCCTCACTCCCCCCATGTCTCTGTGTGTTTGTGTATGTGTGTGTAAGTGTGTTTAAGTGTGAGTAGTGTGTGTTTAAGTGTTAGTGAGTATGTGTGTGTAAGTGTGTGTTTAAGAGTTAGTGAGTGAGTGAGTGTGTGTGTATGTGTGTATGTATGTGTGTGTATGCATGTTTGTGAGTGTGTTTGGAGAAGACATCCCAATGGTGTACTAAGAAAAAGGCTCCAAGGGGGAACAATCAGTATTGAGAGAATACACAGTAAAGGTCTTTGGAAATGGCAAGGCCAAGATGAAAAGAGATGACTTTTATTTTGGAAGAATATCTCTTCTGGGCATAGGGAGACTTAACTGTAAAGAGGCAGGAGGAGATCAGAGGACCTGAGAGAGCTGGCTTAAGTACTTTATGCCATAAAAGTGGTGGTGGTTTGTAGAAACAATAATCAGTGAGAGGCTTCAAACATGCCTTGGCCCCTCACCTGTGACTTCACTTTCAGTGATTTTACTCATCTATAGTCAACTCTGGTTCAAACACATGAAATTGAAATTTCCAGAAATAAGGGCACAGTGAAATAATGCAGTAAATAGGGTGCTCTCTAACATGCCTGATCACCTGGATTTTATCCCCAATACTGCATAAAACTGGCCATGGTAGCATATGCTTTTAATCCCAACCTTTGGGAGGCAGAGGCAGGTAGATATCTGTGAGTTCAAACCCAGCCTGGCCTACATAGCAAATTCCAGGACAACTAGGACTAACAAGAAGAAGAAGGAGAAGACAAAGACGAAGACGAAGACGAAGACAATGAAGAAGAAGAAGAAGAAGAAGAAGAAGAAGAAGAAGAAGAAGAAGAAGAAGAAGAAGAAGAAGAAGAAGAAGAAGAAGAAGAAGAAACAAACAACAACAAAAAACAACAAGGCTGTGGTGGTTTGAATAAGAATGGTCCCCATAGGGCTAGAGATTTGAATGTTTGGGCACCAGGGAGTGGCACTATTAGGAGTATGACCTTGTTGAGGAATTGTGTCACTGGAGATGGGCTTTGAGATTTCAAAAGCTCAAGCCTGTCCCAGTGTCACTCTTTCTTCCTGCTGTCTGCAGACCTAGATGTAGAACTATCAGCTCCTCTCCAGCACCATGTCTGCCTGCATGCTGCCATGCTTCTCCCCATGCTGATGATGACTAAACACCTGAGACGGTAAGCCAGCCCCAACTAAATGCTTTCCATGCTGTGTTGTTGTGTCTCCTCATCTCAATATACACTGACTAAGACAGAGACAAAACTAACCAACCAACCAAAAAGATCCAAAAATGATTCATAGATCCATAGATGCCTTTTGTCACTGTACCCATTACAAAATTTTCCCTCCTCAGCCCAACTGCCCATGTGCTCTGTCTTGTATCACAGATTACTTCTGTGCATCTCTCCCCTGTCTGAGCCTCCAGCTTCACTGCTGCAACACCTTTCTGAGATTGAGGAGAGAAGGCATCCGAAGCCTGAGCCTTCCAGCTGCCCAGCATTTTGGACGGGGGTGATGATGCAATCAGAGACTAGAGAGAAAGAGTGAAGGGTGCTACAACCAGTAAGAAAGTAGAAAGGATTAAAAAAGAAGGACATCTCTAGCTGTGCCAAATGCTGCCCACAGGTACACAGGCTGAAGTTTGGAAGTCAGCTATTTTTGGAAATACCTATAAGAGAGATTTGGTAGGAAGATTGGGACCAATGCTTGAATGTAGAGGGTTCAATAAGGACTAGATTTATGTCTTAGTTATAGTGGACCTTTTCCATTTGATGTCCCCGCCCATGACTTTAATGCTGTTGGGCTTTAATTCTGTTTTATCTGACATTAGTAGTGCCACAACTTTCTTTTTGTTAATATTTTGGCTTGCTCAGACTTCCATTCTAAGGCTCAACAGAGTGGGTGGCTTATACCATAGCCATTCATATTTTCACCACTTTGGAGTTTAGAAGCCAGAAGACACAGGGTCCCATCTCCTGAGTCTTTCCCTGAGTTGCAAGTGACTATCTTCTCTGTGTCTCACTCTGTGTGTATTTATCCCAACTTCCTACTTTTATAAAGATCCAGTCATGTTGAATTGGGTTACATTCTCAAAGCCTCATTTCAACCTACTTGTTAACTGCTTAAAGACTCTCCCAATATGGCAGTTTGATCAGTTTTGAGACTACAATTGGACTCAACTAGTTTGCTCTAGTGTCCTCTATCTCTCTATGTGTGCAACGTGTATGTGTATTTCTGTCATCCTTAGCTTTTTTATTGATGTTTTTCTTTTAAAATCTTTTACAACATCAAAAAGTTTAAATCAGAAATATCATATCAGGTTTGGTTTGATCAAACTGATTGATCTCATATGCAGTTTGTTTCTTACATTTTACTGCAATTTTTTATATTTGGGCCTATCAGTACTCCTCCCTCCTTGTCTGCTTCCCTCCCTCCACCTCTCCTCCTTTTACTCCCTTCGTTTCTTCCTTCTCTTCCATTTCCCTCCTGATTTCATGTGAATTGGGAAAGTCTTCAATAGGTTGCTTTAATGTTGCTTTCATATGGGTATCATAAACTTTAAACATATGCAGTATCAAGACTTTTGAACAGAGCTTGAGATTATCCAGCATTTCTCTACTTTCTAGATCATGCTTTAATTCTCCCAGGAACACATTCCATGTTATTGTTGCCTAGAGATTTAGATGTTCATTAAAATTAGTATTTTCTAATTGATTTTTAATTAAATTTCTCAGTATATTTTATCAATTTCTATAGTCTTCCCAGTTTTGCATAATTGTTCTTCACAGCCATGATCCTGCAGTAATAGACAAGTTGAGAAGCAGTGGCTTTAGCTAGCAACGTTTTATTTCAAGCTTGCATCCCATGTGAGCTTGGGCTCAGACCCTGCCTTCTGAAGATCACCTAGAGCAAGAGTCCTACCTGGAAGGGAGCTGGTAGAGGGCAGAGAAGATGTGGCCCAGGAGAATAGTTCAGGTCTTTGAACTTGGAAGCCAGAAAATTATATCTTGCTTCTGCCTACTTTGCCTTTAAGTAATCACCCCAGGATCAACAGGCGAATACGTTTTCCGTGGACAAGATCATGGGATATGGTGAATTGTGAAAGCTGCAGGTTGACTTCTGTTTCTTCCCTAATGAAATACATTCTCCAGTCACTGTTTTAATTAGTGGAGCAGCACACCCTCAGTTTTCTATGTGTCCTTTTTCTTCCTTTCTCTCCCAACAAGCTGTCTGACTGTGTAGAAGACCGGAGTATGAACATGTCTTGGTTGGTGCTGAGAATTGAAGATATATGTGCATCAGCATAACTACCATGGTTTTTCATGCCACCTGTCATTTTGTGCAGCATTAGACATTGATTTTCAGACTGGGCATGCGATTGAGTCTCTGTTGTCTTTAGTTCTAAATGGCCCGAGTGTTGTGTGCTCAGTCCTGCAGCTGGCCTGCTCATCAGATGTGAGCCAGAGCTGTACAGGTTGCTTAGGTTTCTCTAATCCAGCCTAGAATTTATCCTATTAATTTCCCTATTTTCTCATATGCATATGTATATACAAAATTACATTAATTTCAAAGATTTCTATTGATTTTTTTAAAGGACCTTGCTTAATGCACATTTATTTTCTGGGTGCTGTTCTTGGACATTTTAACCAAATTTTAAAGCATTTGTTCAAAATTTTATGACGTCGATTTCATTTGAAATAAGCTTAATTAATTACCTTGTGCATTTTGATGGCTCTCTTCTTAGCATCTGTGTTTTATGGTGTGCATTTATGTGCTCCTGTGTGAGGAGCAGGTTTTCCCCTTGCTCTCTTCTTTTATGCTTTTCCTTACAGCACCACACCCCAGTTGTGAAAAGTACCTTAGAGTCAGATGGCGTCTGATGACACAGGGCACACAGCTCATTTGTCACATGGAGGGACAGTCTCTTCTCATACCTCACTAGAATCCTTGGACTCTTTTTTCAGCCTCCAAAGCCATTTGGGAGCGGTGGAGGGATACTCCAGCTTAGGCTCCAAGCAGTAAGCTGCAGATTACTGTCTGTAATGGAACATGTTCATTCTCCATTGTCGGAAGGAGCAAGCATTATACCCAGCACAGAGTCCATGAGCCAGTGATGGCTGCAGTCTCCCCCTCATTGTTTGCTGAGCTTTCTTTTTCATTTGATATCCAAGAATGTCTGACTTGATTTTGAAAAGAACATCTTTCTAGTCTGTTTATTATTATTACTACTACTATTATTACTGCTGAGTTTTCTTTTCCATATATTCTTTCTAATTGCTTGAAGCAGGAGTAATAGGTTGTGGAATGGTAAACCATGCCAGGAAGCTTGGTGGGTAGAGTGGGTCAGAGACCCCAAATACTTGGTGGGTACACACCTGAGACAGTAGGCACCTCCTTACTCCCTGCCAAATTCCTGGCCTGGAACACGTGCTATACATCCCATATAAGGAAATGTGACCTGTGGCCACGTAGGCTCAGAACAGAGTTCTCCATGCTAATGAGGTGCCTAGAGGCCCTGAGGGTTTAGTCAATAAGCTCCCATTCCAGGACATTTCTCCCTGCAAAGGGTATTTAATCTCTAGTCTACCCTGAGAAGTTGGTGTGGTGTGCATTTATTTTCCACGATGAAGAACCAGTAAACAGTTTGGAACCAAGGACTGTCTCTTTCATTGAGAATCGCCATGGGGAGCATGGAGCAGACCTTTGCCTACAGAGCCACTGCCTAAATCTCCAGTAGAAGACCTCTCTGCACTCCCAGCCATAACCACAGCCAAGCCAAGCTAAGCTAAGCTAAGCTAAGCTAAGCTAAGCTAAGCTAAGCTAAGCTAAGCTAAGCTAAGCTGGAGCTCCCATACCACCTGCCCCAAGCTAGACACTGTCCTCAGCACACAGGCCTCCAGACTCTGCTCTCAACTCCTTGTGACTCAGCAGCACCTGAATGTCCAGGAGTTTAGGAGCTCCCAGTCCTGGCCTCATCACAGGCCCATGGACCCATCCTAGCATCTGCCCAAGCATCAGTCACAACACAACTCTATGTAGGTGCCAACTCAAGAAAGCTGAAAACTGAACAGGTAAGACTAACAGGTGCATTTCAGAGTAACACGCGTAAGGCTTACACTGGTTTTTATTAACAATATGTTTTTATCCTGTCAGACAGGGAAGAGCTGCTGTGACAAAACGCTTTCAGCCAAGATTGCAAATGCATCAGGAAATCCCGCAAAGATCCAACATAACTGATATGCACTCCTTGCTGGTCCTGGGCGGTGATGCATCCTGCATCCACACATCTCCTGCATCCACACATCTCAGGGCTTATTCTAGAACTTCAGAATGTGAAGACACTTAGTGCTCAAGTCCTTGCAGTAGTTAAGAAGAGATCATAGAGTAGCACTCACTCATGGGAAACCTTGTTCCTTTTCATGTACTTTTGTATGGTGCTGCCAATCAAAGCCCAGGGTCTTATACAACCTAGGCAAGCACTCCACCACTGAGCTACACTACCCGTGCAGGGGGACCCCGATTCAGTGCAACTGGCATTCATAGGATAAGATATGATTAGAACACAGTCAAATTCAGAGAAGAGCCATGAGAAGACAGCTCTGATGGCCAGCTGCCCCACTAAGGAGAGGCCTTAGAGGAAAACGACCCTGCTGCTCTCTAACTGGGGAGTTCCAGTTTCAAGAATTGTCAGGAAACCAATTTCTGGTATTTGAGCTAACCACTCTGTGCTAGCTTGTTGCGGCCACTGTAGCAAACTCACCAACGTAAGGCGGCTCTACTGTCCACCTGCATGACTTTAACACAAAGAAGAAAAAATCATCCCGTCTTAGCCTATGCCTGATGCAGGGACCAAGGTCAATTCTCCTGGGCCTTCCACTAGCCAAAAATTGTATTTATAGCGATTAAAATAAAACTCCACACTGCTTCTTTGCTGCGCACCACCAAGCTTCTTTCTGGTCATCTTGTTCAGATAACAAGGGCTCCGGGCAAGCATGTTGAAAACATCTCTCCTCACTGCTGGGGGCAGTGCACTGATTAGTGTAGCTAGCTGTGTCCCTCTATGTTTTTTCCCTCAAGTTAGATACAGGCACTTGAACTTGAGATTTCTTTATGACGAATTTACTCTCATATTCTAACCAAGGCATGCATTATGGATGTATTAGATTCTGAACAAGTGATCAAAATGTGATAATTCTGTTGGCTCCATGGCCCATAAAACACACTTGTTTCTACTCTAACATTCTTTAGCTATTGTAGAAACAGCTGCTACGGGTGTATATGTGTGTGTGTGTGTGTGTGTGTGTGTGTGTGTGAGAGAGAGAGAGAGAGAGAGAGAGAGAGAGAGAGAGAGAGAGAGGAGAGAGAGAGAGAGAGAGAATACATACTAGATGTTCTTTCTCAATAAAAACATCGTGAAAAGATGTGATGAGACACTCACTGTTTTATCTTCATGGAAGTGCCTAACATGTACAGAACATTTTAAGTTGTGCTCAGTTGAAGTTCCCTGTTGGATTTACCAGGAATGGAATTTGTCTGAGAGCCACCCTATCTGTACGGTTTTGCAGGGTCTTGGTGCTTCAAGCAAAGATGCTTCTATTTTGAACACTCGGGGCTTCAAAAATATAATTTACCCTGAAATCCCTTCTGCATTTTAAAAATTGTGTCTGAATTCTCAATGCAGTTAGAATGACTGTTTGGTAGACAAAATGTATCCCCAAACCATCAAGGGATTTTCCTAAGCAATTGGGATTACTCCAAAATACATTGCAGATTGGTATCAACTATCATATTTGAATTTGTATTCTAGCATTGAGAGCAATTTGTAGCGCATTATAAATCGCAACTCCTCCCTCACAGTTTCAAAAGGCTCCTGTCTGTGACAAGCACTAAATATGCTATTGCTATAGTAGCAACATCAGAAATGGCCCAGAGACATCACACAAATGTGAGTGACGGGAGGAAATTTCTTAATCACTTTATAAACACAATCCTTCAGTATAGCCTGGGCTCCTTCGACTGCAGAAAGATGAGGCAGCAGGTAGAGTGAGGATGTTAATTGCAACCTGAGATGCTTGGCATTCTGGCACAGTGTTTAAATGTTGTCAGGGCTGTCTTCCCATTCAGGGTAGCCACAGGAAGTTAACTTATTCCCATCATCCTCAGGAAGGAAGGAAGGAAGGAAGGAAGGAAGGAAGGAAGGAAGGAAGGAAGGAAGGAAGGAAAGAAAGAAAGAAAGAAAGGAGGGAGGGAGGGAGGGAGGGAGGGAGGGAGGGAGGGAGGGAGGGAGGGAGGGAGGGAGGGAGGGAAGGGAGGGAGGGAGGGAAGGGAGGGAGGGAGGGAGGGAAGAAGGAAGCTAGCTTATATTCAGAATCCAAGTCAGATCCATGGGAAAAAATTTCTAAAACTGCAAACTATACAGCTATGAATTGACCTTAGTAATGGCTTTTATTACTTAGATGTAATAACAATTGGAATGATCTGCAGAACAGTAAGGACTCTAGTTAAGCAGGAGACTGAGGTGCTCTTTGGACTGTGTTATACGAAATCCATCAGAGACAATAGAGCTCTCGATAGATATTCATTCTAACATTCACAGAAAAGCATTAACAATATATCACACTTCACTGCCAGCTGAAAACCCATAATGCTATTCACAGATTATGTATTTAGATTGGGGAACTGGAGACATTTTTGAAATGCTAATAGGAAGACACCCCCTCCAGAGGTTCTGAGAATCTCTGTCTGCATTTTTCATATTCACTTTACCACTTGACCATGTGACCGAGGGAAGAGATGGATGATTTTGAAATTGTTGCCTGGCTACCTCAACCCAACTTGCCACTGTGTGATCTGGCCATGCTCAAAGGGTTATGTTCAGAAATGTTCTTCCAAATACTGGGATGTGATTCAAAGAGTTTAAGGAAGTGTCCGTGATGCTATTTTCAAGTGTAAGTCAATTCATTCTAAGGAAAGAGCTGCTTTGAATAATGAACTGATAATAATACTAGGAAAATTAAAATCGAATGCCATGCAAATAACATGGGCATAGGGAATATTCCTTAAGATATAGTTTTATTCTGATTGTTTTGATTAAAAATTATACAGAAGCTACAGAATAGAAACACAAATCAAATTTATAGCAGATGCCTTTATAGAGCCCTAAAACTTTCAAGTATCCCAGAGGAGGTGGAATTAATTTATGGTGAGTTTGGAGTCTTTGATATCTTTATTAAGATTAACAAGAAAGAGGCATATGGTGGGGGAAATAATAGGAAGGTAGACATGTCTGACTAAATGGAGAAAAGTTAGAGGATTAATTAAGATACACTGACAATAATAATACCAGCTGTGGTAGCATCAGCAGCCACAGGGATGTGATACTGACTGAGGGCACAGAGGAAGGGAGTAGGGAGACAAGGTTAGACCAGATTCACTAGGATCTAGGATCGGATCAGGCTGTCAGACACAGCAAAGGGAGACAAAAGGCAATCTTTGGAAAAAGAACAAGGGTGGAAATAATTAAAGTCAGAGGCAACACAGAAATTTGCAGTCTGAGGAGAATGCCAGAAACGCATTTTTAACTCCAACTCCTTCTCCCCGGTCAAGATGGATTTGAGCTTTTGACAAATGATAGAATTGATAAATCTGACTTGCACTTTTATCTCTTTACCCTGTCTATCTAAGTAATGTACTTTGAAAAGGACTAAGACATAGGGCATCTATCAAACGCAAATCAATGCTTCAGCTTTCATTGATCCTCAGAGACAACGGACTGTGGTGGGCCAGGGCTTTGGAATGAAGCAGACCCGGGTATGAGCAGACAATGCCTGCGTGCAGTTTCCTCCTCTACAAATTGGGTTAAGAGTATGAACACACAGGGCTGTCAAGATGGCTCGGCAGGTAAAGGCACGTGCCTGCCAGCCTGATGACCTGTGTACCACCCTTGGAACCCTCAGGGTAAGCAGAGAGAACCGGCTCCTTCCAGTTGTCCTCTGACCTCTATATACACACTGTGGTGCCCGAGTGCTTGCCTACCCACCCCAGGGGCGTTAAGCAGCAGGCACTGGGTGTTACAAGGATTGTTATGCAGTTAACTGTCTTTATACATTATAATATTGCTATTAATATTTTATTATTATTGATTACACATGAAAATAAAATGGACTGGCAGGAATTATTTATGTTGGGAAAATTGGATACATTATTCTAAAATTCATTGCACATCTTTAAACACTTGAAGGAAAGTATTATTCTCCAATTAAAGATATGATAAATACTAATTTCAAAATAACCTCCTCAGAGATATATATTCATATGGATAAGTATTTTACTTTATGTAATTTTCATATCCCAATGCAATTCAGATCAGAGTTAATATATAATGAAAAAGCAGCTTTCGTGAATAACTTATTGTAGAAGAAGTTGGCCAATGGTGTGTGTGGTGTGTTTAAGGAGCCTGTGGTGTTTGCAGCCACTCCATTGGACATTCAGTTGATGGGACTGGCTTCCGTTTGACAGTGAAAAGAGAACATTGCACGTGTCACCATGTTCTAGAGCGTTCTTGCCAGCATGCTTTATGCTTGTGTGACTAGTTACCTTTCGTAGTTTTCCTGTATCTGGCTAGACTTCAAGCTTCAGAAAGGCCATTTGATTTTGTTATTCTTTGTTGCCCCTGGCTTTTCAACAAACAGGATTTTAAAAATGAATATTGGTCCTAACATAATTCCTCCTCATAAAACAATCCAAAACAAAGAAAGTAAGCTCCTTAGTTGGAGCTTAGTGATTCGAACCCTTTCTTAAGCAGAATAAAAGGTTTCTCATGGTGGTTTGCCACACAAAAGGAGACTGAGGATTTATACTGGAGGGTGGAAGGAAGCTGGGTCAAATCTCTGTTCATGTGGAAAACAACCAGAAAATATACAGATACACATACACGGGCAGATAACAGGCACACACACACATACACATATATACACACACATAGACATAGACATTTAGACAGACACATGCACAGGTACACACACAAACACAGACAGACAGACAGACAGACACATGCACAGGTATACATACAGACACACACAGATGTACACACACACAGATGTACACACAGAGATTTACACACACACACACACACACACACACACACACACAAGAATGAGCAGCAGTAGGACTGAAGCTCTGGGGAAAGAGAGAACCCATGGTAATGAGTTGGTCACTTTTATTGTCTTTTTTTTTTTCTGAAGGATTTTTGTCAGTTCTAGGCCAAAGCTAGTTGGCTCAAGCAGAAAATTCCTGCCAGAATTTTTAAAACATACAATAGAAATGTTGTTATTATATAAGGTTAGAATGGCAAAAATTAAATACTTGGGGCTTCAAATGCTTTTGGTTGTTTCCTATCAAGGCACTTGATAAATTCTGAAAGTATGTTTGGTGAGCCTAAGAACACAAGGATTTCCCACAGGCTTGGCGATCTATCAGAGAAACTCATTTTCTCAGTTTAAAACTCCTGAGTTTTAGCTGGGCAGTGGTGGCACACGCCTTTAATCCCAGCACTTGGGAGGCAGAGGCAGGTGGATTTCTGAGTTCGAGGCCAGCCTGGTCTACAAAGTGAGTTCCAGGACAGCCAGGGCTGCACAGAGAAACCCTGCCTCGAAAAATAAAAACAAACAAACAAACAAACCCAAACCAAATCATAAAGCTCCTGAGTTTTAGGAATGGGTTAAATTAGAGCTGCAGTAAGTCCTACCAAAATGCATGCTGCAGTTAAGTCCCAGTTGGATAAATATTACTCTACCTCTAAAATGTATTGTATCTAGCAGGGGGAATGTGTAAAATCTCCAAGACTCATCATGTATGTCATTCAGACAGAGGTTAAAAAACATAATTACGCTGGGTAGTGGTGGCGCATGCCTTTAATCCCTGCACTTGGGAGGCAGAGACAGGCTGATTTCTGAGTTGGAGACAACCCTGGTCTACAGAGGCTACACAGAGAAATGCTGTCTCGAAAAAACAAAAAACAAAAACACAAAACAAACAAACAAACAATCAAACAAAACATAATTACATAATCCAATTCCAAAAGCAAAGTCAGGCTTTGGGGGCTGGAGAGATAGCCCACATAAGTCTGCTCTCGCAGAGGACTGGGGTTTAATTCCCAGCACCCATATGGCAGCTCCCAACTGTCTGTGGCTGCAGTCATAGGACTTGTACATATGAACTTCATGGGCATCACACACACACATGGAATGTATGGTACACACATGCAGGGAAAACACTCATACATAAAAAAGGAATCTACTTTTTAAAATCAGACCATGAAGACAGACTCACAGATTGTCTGACACACTTAAGTGAGATTACTTTATCTACAACTATACCTATTATGCTGAGCAACACAGAAGGAAACAAAGACGTGTAGATTTGTAGGGAAATTTGCTGGGATCTAACAAAAATGTAAACAAAAGTTGAAAAATAAAACTCTAGAATATGTGAATTTAATTACCTCATGGATAGACGTTAGCGTAGGTTAGACATATAGCAAAGCAGGACTCGAAAAGATAGGTTAATGAAAATTATCTAAGTAAAAGAATAGATGAAAGAGTGGAAATAAGCACGTATGGAATTGATATGTACACACAATAGAAGTATTCAATATACAGTTTGAATCCAAATGAAAGCCAGGAATAAATTAGATAAGTCAGATAGACAAAAATGTAAGGTGATATATGCAAGGCCGATTAAATCATATTAAATTTAGTGTCAATAGACTAAATCCTAGCAGTAAGACGAAAAGGTGTGCTGGTTGATTTTAAATGTCAACTTACCACAACCTAGAATTAGCTAAGAGGGAGTCTCAAAGAATTAATCTAGGTCAGGTTAGCCTGCGGGTGTGTCTGGGGCGAGGAGGGCAGGAGTTGTAAGCCAAAGGCATTCTTTCTTCCCTAAGTTGCTTTGGGTGAGGAATTTTATCACAGCAACAGAAAACAAGAGTAGATAGTGATATTGGAAAGCAAATTTTAATATATAATGATGTCAAAGGTTCAACTTTGTACCTTACAATGCACACCATTCTTTGATGGTTCATGCTGAATATCAACTTGACAGGCTTTGGAGTCACCCAGAAGACACACCTCCAGAGACACCTGGGAGGGATTATCTAGACTAGGTTACAGAAGGTTGGCAGACCAACCCTGGAAGCCAGCAGCACCAGTCCTTGGTGTTGGGTTCTAGACTGTATCAAAAGGAGGCCGCTAGGTGAATGTGAGACTTGTCACTCTCGACTTCTTGACTGAGGACACAGAGTGACAGGTCCTTCAGTTGATTGACAGCTCTTTGACTTCCTCGTCATGATGGACTGTCTGTTAGTCATACCACAACAAACTGCTTTTCCTTAGTTACTTCTGTTAGGACATTTTAAGACAGTAACACTGGTAAATCTGTATTAACATCAGATCAATTAGTATTTAGAGGTTAGGAGAGCCATTTTGTAACAATCAAGGAGAGTTCCATTAGAGAATATTGCAATTCTATTTTGCATGGGCCTGATAATATGGTTTTAAAATAAAGCAAGCTTTGAATTAACAGAAGTGAAAAACCTGTCTTTATCATTAAGTATTAGAATATATGCACAAGTTGACATGATTCACACACATAGAATACTGCAGCAAGCAAATTCCACTACGCCCATGTGCTTTTCAAGAGAGTCACCAGACAAGCCCAGCAAATCAAAAGTTTGAAAGTATTCAAAGCATGCTTTCTGTCTGCAGTACAATAAGATAGACATGAATTTTAGGTAGGTCGATAGAAAATACTCAACTGATTTTTGAAGTTAAATTATACTGTCCTGAGTGGGTGGAGAAGAAACAATAATAGGAATTAGAAAATGTGAGCTGAAAAATCAGAACATAGCAACAGAAACTGCACAAGGCTAATACAGCACCCAGAGAAATTGATAGAGGTAAATGCACACAGTAAACCATGTGAAGGTCATGATGATTCTGAGATGGTAACGGCGAGAAGAGAATTCTGCGGGAGAGAGAAGAAAGGAGAGAGTCAGTAAAGTACAAACCCAGCGCTGGCCTCGATCAGTTAATGACATTGACGGATTCTCAGAGCAACTATGGAAAAGACAAGTGATCAACACCAGAAAGAAAGAAGAAATAGTATCAACCAGCCAACTAACATTAAGAAGAAAATGAGATTTTATTAACAATTCCTTATCAGTGTATTCAGGGAGTGAAGAGGGACCCCTCCCTCCTTTTTTTAAACAACACAGTCTACAAAACCTGAAACATGAGGCAGAAACAACGAAATGCCTTCAAGTGTTTAAAGAACCTATTTGTGGAAATTCAAAACTTTACCAGACAGATGAGATGTTTTTACACATAGATTTTCTTTCCATTATGAAATAAGTCACAGGAGGTTCATGAAGACATTTCAATAGATGTAAAAACAAAGCAAAAGCTCCTAAATTTTTTCTTTATGAAGAAATCTCACCTCGATTTCCAACTGATGAGAACATTGGTAGCAAAGCAAGTGGAACGGCTTAGAGTTGGAAACTGAGAAACATAATAGAAATTGTTGAGTTTAAATTAAAGAAAAATTTGAATGAGCTTGAGAAGGGGTGGAGGAACTGGGGAGGAGAAATGAATATGGTCAAAATACAGTGTATAAGCTCCTCAAGGAACCAATTAAAAACATAATACTAGTTAACCGAAATTAAATAGTTACAAAGATTAAGGCCAGAAAGTTATTCAAGAAGTATAAGGGTTTTAATAGTAATAAAAATAAACAAATGTAACTTACCACATTAGTACATATAGGGAGGAAATATTGCAAATTCAATACCAATTCACTACAAAATACTTGATAAATCACAACAGAAAGGAACATCCTTAAGTTGATTAAAAATTGTCTAAAAATTAAAAATTGCAAGAGTGAAAATCATGCTAGTAACATAGCACACGGCTTCGGGGGTGGGGGCGGGGGCGGGGGTGGGCTGAGAGCAGGGTGTGAAAGCTGTTCCTGACTGCCTCTGTCCAGCCCTAAGGAAAAGCTCTTATTAGGACAGGAGAGGAGCAAAGAAATCTGCACATGTGAGGAATGAAAACATGGAGTGAGCTGGGCAGTGGTGGCGCACACCTTTAATCCCAGCACTTGGGAGGCAGAGGCAGGCAGATTTCTAAGTTCAAGGCCAGCCTGGTCTACAGATTGAGTTCCAGGACAGCCAGGGCTACATAGAGAAACCCTGTCTCGAAAAACCGAAAACAACAACAATAACAACAAAACAAAAAACAAAACCATGGAGTGTTAGGACTGCTTATAGATGATATAACTATGTGCTCATTTGAGCTATGATGTTCCAAAGCAAATGCAGGCAGATTGGGGTGCAGGAAGAGACTTACTGGTTTGCTTTAGTAAGTTTGGCCTCACTAGCAGGTGGGAGACAAATCTATTCACTTGCATTTCCATTTGGGAGCAACAGATAATTAGCAAGTGATATTTATTTAATTGAAATAATTTTCAGTGGTGACAAAACATCAAATATATGAAGGTAAACTTAATGAAAAGTTTGAAGATGAAAATACACGTTTTATGCTAAAAGAAATACCATAATTTACTGCTGTTAGAGTAGTTGATCTAAATAAATGGAGTGCTGTCCCATAAAGACTTAAAACTGTGAATGCCAGTGATTCCCAAGTTGAACCATATATTAAATGGCTTTATATTTGAGGGAGGGGATCAGGAACTAAGAAAATGATTGTATGCGAACATATCTGTTATTAGTTAATTAAAATCAAAGCTTCACTCAACAGCCCAGGATGGCTTCAGACTCATGGCCATTCTCATGCCTTGACCTGTGCTGATTTTAAATGTGCACATGGAAAGGAGGTAAAACATACAACACAGTTCCAAAGAAGAGAAAACGGAAGAAGGAAACTGCAGAGTTCACCAGACCGAGGGTCCATGTTAGGGCTCTAGTGAGGAAGACAGTTAAGCATTGCCCCCAGTCGCTCAGATCACAGGATGGAAGAAGATGAGAACCATTTCAACGCATGTGATACACAGATGCTTCACTATGCATTCAGACTATGTAAAGAACTGTAAAGGGTGCAGGTGGCTGGGAAGGATGACTCCATTGCGGTGAAGTTCAGCAGCTGTTGGGCCAGAAGCAGGGTCGCCCTTACCGGGCCAAATCAGGGGTGGGTGGAGTCCCACGGTTTTTCATTTACCTGGTCCCTGTATCCTGGTATTGGATACATGCATGGATTACATGTGCATCCTGGTTCATATGCACAAGACTTTCCCAAAGTCAGTGTGATTTGTGCAACTTTATTGAAAACTTATAAGCAATATGAAACAAGGCACCCTAATACATGCATCTGCTAATTTGCTGCAGGAAATGAGAAGAAATGGCAGCTTCCATGGTAAGATACCGCGTTACCACTGCATCGGAATGCTGTGACCAGTGGTCATCAAACTTTAAAAATTGACAGCCACCTGACTTTCCTATCCACAAGGCGTGGTTGGAGTGAAGCATCACACCATGGCTGTGCCTTTCCATGTTCTCCTGTACATTATGAGACATGTCCAGTGCTGTCTGAATACTGAATCACAAAGATGACAAAAAAGAGAGATACTGTCAATATTTTTAAAATGTGTTGGTATTTTTTTATTCTCTGAAATCCTCCCATCCTTGAAGAAGAAAAGAGCACAAGAGAAGTGTAATTTAGTGTGTCGGATGTAATTAGGTCACCCCGATTCTCCCTCATACAGTGTGGCTTGGTGAGTACACACTAGAAATAAAACCCACTCAGCAATGGTCTCATTTACCGTCCTTGTATTATTTATGCTGCCTCCAATCTGCACTTTCTTCGAAAGAATCATTTCAGACCATTTGTCCATTTTGTGAGGGGTAATTTAGTTCATACTGTATGATACAAATCATAAATTCATTTAAGCAGACACATGACATAAATTGTGATCCATGGTAATGCTTGAAAGTAGCTCTCAGAAAACCCTTTTTCCTTTGGTGCCACACAGCACCCAGCCTCTGTCTATCTGCATATTTAGTATCTGACGTGACTTATGTCTTGCTTAGTGTTAATATAGACATTGTACTATTTGCTTCTTGCTTCCAGAGGATTGTCTTGAGGGCACCTGCAATGCGCACACTCCTGGACAGGTTCTGCAAAGTCACCTAGTTTTGCTCACAATCTGCAAGTGAAAGCCATCTAATACATCTGAGACTAAACGTGGGCAGCGTTGATGTGAATCTCTCTCCCCATCCATAATAAGGACACTGGGATGAACATAGTGATTTTTATATTACAACTTGGGGTGCAAAACAATGATTCCACAAAACCATTTCTCTCTCCAAACTTTTAAATAACAGAGGATCAGAGTGCCGGAGACATTTTGTCCCGCTGAAGTCTCTTCTGCCTGATGCTTCATATCAGAATCCAAACGCTTAACTATTAGGGAAGGGATTGGCCACAGGTGCATACAATGCCTCTTTGGGTTACACTGATTTGTAGTGAACTGTTTCTCCCACATTTCTATGCTAAATTTTTATCTTCAGAAGTTCATTTAAAAGGGATGGGTTGCATAAACAGGTCCTTTAGAAAGACAAGTTAAAACAAGTTACACAGAGTATTCTCTAGGCTACCAGTATCACAAGAATGTGAGACCAGGACACAGGTGCACATGGAGGGAGACCATATGAAGACATAGAGGAAGAAATTGTCCACGTGCAGGTCACGAGGAAAAAGATGTTAGAAGAATCCGACTCTGCAGGATTCCTACTGCCAACTGCTAGAGTGATGAGAGAGGAACATTTTGTTTCAGTCACCCAGCCTGTGGAAGCTTATGCAGAGCTCCAAAACCGAAATAATGGGGAAATAATAGTTTCTAGAATGTTCTGTGCTTACAGCTGGGCTTTCCTTTAAAAACTGCTAAGTATGCCTTTCAAATTACTAAGTGTAGGAAAAGTCACTATATTTATATTGCTATCTAGAAATAAATCCTTAAACTTCTACAGTTGAGAAGAATCGAGTTTCTGTAGAGGGTGGTTCTCATGCTCCGATTGGGAATCTGTTTACTGATGCTGAAGGTCCTTGTCCCCAACTGGACTTTTATCTATCAATAAGTAGCCAGTAACTGAGCACGGGCAGGACACTGAGAGTTGCACAGGTAGGATGCAGGAGGGACTGGGAGAGAGAGGAAAAGGAGAAGCAGAGGAGATAAAGCCAAGCAGTCATGTTGAGTTTCAGATAAGTGGCCTCTGACCACTTCCCCGACTGGGCCAGGGGTAGCAGGGCAAGATTTAGGAGTGCCCAGTCATTAACTTAGCAAAGGCTTTTTGAGAATATTTGGTGTGTGTGTGTGTGTGTGTTTTCTATTTGCAGATTTGAGTTAGCTTCTGGGTGGGTGCGCACTTGCTCGCGTGCAACCGGCCAGGAACATAAAGCGCTGCAGACAAAACTACACACACTACACTTCTGTCTTCTACTAAGTTCATAATTAGAATCTCTACTTACAGGTCTTTCCCCTACAAATGCCATGGCATTAGACAGGGTAGCAGTTGGTGTCCATGAGAAGCCAGGAGAATTCAGAGGTATTATAGGTCAAGTCTATGGTGAGTTTATTGTTAGTATTTAATATTTATGGAGTACCCAGAGCCATGAGCCAGTGTGTTACCTGTTTTCATTAGGCAAAAGGACTCTGCTTGTTCATTCACTAGAGTTTCTCAAAGAAATAGCTATCTAATTTGAATTTATAACAACCTGGTTAGTTTTCATTTCATTTATATTCTAGGAACAATTTTCAAAGAAAACATCTGGTGTCCAGATAGGATGGCTCTAAATCTGGGAAAGTGAAAGCCTATGCTTTGCCAACAAGGTTGTATGATCAAGGAGAATAGACAATGCACTGAAATGGGTTCTCTCAGCTTCTTTCCCATGGCCAGAGGCCATTCTGGGAAATGAACAAAAGGCCTAAGATAGGGGGCTGCTGGAGATGTTAAAGCTTTGTGTATAATCCATTTAACAAATGACTCTGTAAATGAAGGTGTATGCAGGCAAATGTTCAAAGAGTGATTTGACCTCTTCTTCATTTTGAATGGCAGTGAGGTCAAATCAATGGCAGGGAAGGGAAGCCATTTTGGATAGTACCCTTTCTGGTGGGAGTTAGTCGTCTTCTGTTTCTGTGTCAGTGAAATGAGTGAAGGAATGAATACTTTCTTCTCTACTGGACTCATCCACAGGAAGATGGGGGAGTGTTCAGACAGGTTTTCAGGCTGTGCCGTCTGCATCCCAGACAGACGTGAGGAGGGTGCAGAAGTGGATGGTGAGTTAGTGGGTGGTGGTCTCATGTGTCACCATCCACCTCCCAGGCTTTGGCTTATTTCACATGTAAGACCCAAACCACAATGAACACAGGATTAAGAGTTACTCTTACTAATATGAGCCACTTGTGCTTTATATGGACACAGACACTGCGTGTAAAGGGTTTCTCAGACACTCCTACTCTGTCACGCTGCCGTGTCTCTCCTCTGATGGCATGTCTTCCTTTGACCTTGTGACTGAAAGCTCCTTCTCCCTCCCTCTGCATCTGCAGATGATTCTTCTTCTATCAAAAGGGAGATGTGGCTTCCTAATGTCATAGGCAACTATAGATGGTTGTGTCATAGCGTGGTCAGTACCATCTCTTCCATGTGGATTATCTTTCCCCTAAATGTGGAGGGAAAGTGATTTCACTCCTTTCTGATTCCATTTGCCTACTTTTTTTTTCCAGAAGAAAACAGGTTACTCTTGGATTCTAATAATATTTGATGCCAGCAAATGGTATCCCAAACTGTTCACATGTATGATAGCTTAGGAATATGTAGGGCCTGCTGTGATGCCTGAAGTTATGTTTTAAGTTTAAAGCACTGTGCTTAAAAGATCTATAAAAGAAAAATGCCTCTAACCTGTAAGCCACATTTGCCCAAGGACAGATAACGTCCTCTAATGCTGGGAACTGTTGTATTGTAAGGTACTAAGCCACTGGTTTTCAGTTCTATAAAAAACTTTGGTTGCTTCAACAGCACAAGATGTGCTTGATCACATGTAGGCAGGGGATATATAGGCAGCACATCAGTATGTATGCTTGCCCCCAATTGGATGGAGGTGGGAAGGACATAACCGTGTGGGTTTTATCTTTATAAGCACCAGAGTAATGTAATTTTCAGCTATTCTCTAGGAATCCTGGATATGGGCCTGGCCAGTATCCATCAACCTGGCCAGTACTCAATAAAACTTGCCTCGAAATTTGCTCAAAAATTGTGGCAGTGGTCTTATTCTTGCCCAGTGGGATTAATACTGTGAGAACATTAGATCCCAGATATAGTTTATTTTCTATTTATTCATTTATTAACCCAACACTTTAATGTAGAGTTCCTATTACTTGGAATTAATTTAACTATCTTAGCTCTGAAGGGACTTAGTCCATGGAGAGAAACAGACCTATGAGCAACTATTTGTAATGAAAAGAAGCCATGGTGCAATATTCTCAGGAGCCAGTTCCATTCTTCCCGGGTCACATAGTCTCAAAGGCTCAGGTGCTTAGGACTACAGTGGATCTGCTGTTCTGCTCAGAGGAGAACAGTTTGGGTAACTTATAAAGAAAATGGAGGACTGTTTGATTTAGACAACTATTACCAGGAAGATAAGAGTCTTGTCCTTATAAGAAAGGATAAAGGGCTCGCCCGTGTATAGAGTTTTCAGGAATGGCTGAGCAAAGCTTTACAGTTCAATTTGGTAAGTGTGTTAGTGAGCTTTTCATTTATGTAGCAAGCATCCTAGAGTCAACATAAGAAGAGAAGAAGGTTGATTTGTCTTGAGGTTTCAGATTATGACTCCTGCTTTTGCACCTTCTAATTTATATCTATGCCATGCTGTGCCTCACAGCTAAGATACTAAACAGGGTAGGAAGAGGTCAGGATTCCATTGGGCATGCTTCCTGAGACCTAAACCTACCTATTAGTCTCCACCCCTTAAAGCATTCACTGTGTCCTCACAGGCAAGGACCATACCATTAACACATGGGATCAAAACTGTAGGAGCAATGGAAACATCGAATGCTGCTCTGTTTTGTTTTTCATCAGTGGCTACATTGTCTTTCTTAAGAGAGGCTGTGCTCTACCGCAAGGAACTATATTCAGCAGGTAGCATCAACAACCTGGACCCAATGGCTTAAGCAGATGAAGAGTTGATTTTCCTAAGCAGAAAGTAATGAACGCTAGACAATGCCTGGGAAGTCACATGGCAAGTCTATAAAATTGCCTCAGGCCAAGGTTCTTCGAAGTAAAGTCTTTGAAGAGATTTAACTTTCAGTTTTTAATCGTATGTCTGTGAGTATATGCATGAAAATGCAGGTATGTGCAAGGGTAAGAAGAGGGGAGCAGTTTCCTGAAACGGTCATAGAATGTGCTCCTGACTGCGGAAGCCATCTCCCCATCCTCTTCAGATCCCACCCTTAGCACAAGCTTCTGTCCTCAGAATTCCAAAACAGAGTTGATATTCAGCCATCTCCTCAACATTCAGGAGACAGGGAAAGTGCAAACGGCAAAGCTCATCCCGAGTGGTGTGTCTGTCTGTCTGTCTGTCTGTCTGTCTGTCTGTCTGTCACTATTCTAAGGTGCTCTAACAATCTTTGATATTAACTTCTTGGTCAGAACTTAAAGGTAGGTCCATGCCTAGCTACAAGAAGGACCCTAAGTGCCTTTAAACAGACTATCTCAGACTCCTGCTGCTTAGAATAAATGAGGAGTTTCATTTAGGAAGGAAAGGTTCACAGTGGCCACTGGTCATCTCAGCGGTAGATGAGGGGGGAGAGCCTTTGCCCTTCACGCTCCTTCTTATTCTTCATCAGCTATAGAAGCAGACACTCGCTAGTGAGTAATTCTCCAGTTACCAGATACACTTAAAACAGCGTGCTTCTGTTCCAGTGCTCAACTGCACTTTCCTCCTTATTAAAATAACCATTCAACAGATACATTTTAATGTGATTATTATTTCTCAACTATCACCAAATTTAATAATACCAATTTTCATCTTTATTCCTTAATTTAATCAAAGTATACAAATGATTAGTTCTCTATTGAACAGAAGTAATTTTATGGATTCTGGTTCTTTCAGTATTTAATAAATCTTTTGTACTAGAAAAAATGGCTAAGACTTTACATTTTAGCATTAAATGAAGGAGATTTTTTTTAGCAAGTTTCAGAGGGTCACATGTGCTCTAAATTATAACTAAGTGTGCAGTACTAAAAATACAGGTTATGTGTAAAAAGTGTTAGTTAATAAAGGATATGAGACTGTATCAAGAAAATTAACACCTTATAAAAGCAAAAGGAGGCATATATTGGGGTTTGGAAGTAGAAAGGTAGACAAATAAGAAGTATTAGGAAAGGGTGGTGGTAGGGCGGATGAACTGACTCAGCAGGTAGAGGCACCTGCCAGCAACCTCAAGTACCCAGGTTCTATCCCTGAGACCCATGTGATTGAGGGTGAGAACTGACCTCTGACCTCCTCATGTGCACTTTCCTCTCTCCCAGAATAAATATATTAAAATACAGCCTAAAGGTATAAGAGAAAGAATAATATTATCAAAACCACTACATGTCATAATGAAATGCATTACTTTGTAAAAATGAACTTGGAACGAGTTAAAGAGCAAGTGGTGGCTTCATTACATACATAGAACCAATGCAACATCAAAGAGATGTCATCAGAGGCAAAGATATGTCAGGGAGAGAACAAACAGTGAAACTCAGGAATCTTAACTTCTCATGCCACAACGTCACCATTGAAGATATGAGTAGATTAGTATGTTGCCTTTAGAGCCTAGAGAGTCTAAACTAATATCAGTGCCAGTTAAAAATTTAATTGTGATATATTGTGTTGTTTAAGCGTTAGAGTTCCTAGAGTCTATGATCAAAACAATTATGATCGCAAGAGCAAACCACTGTTCATAATTAATAAGTACTCACTGAGGAGATTGAGTGCTTCATTCATTTTTCTGTAAAATGCTAGGAATGTAGCAGGGGATGAGGCATCATGCCAGTGTTGGGGCATTAAATGGACATCAAGTTTGATCTGAAAGGGATCAGTCATTGACAGTACAGATGTAGGAATAGATGGGCATATCACTGTATAAATGATATACTATTGATATCAGCAGTGTATTGAATAAAGTGAAGCAGCTCACTTGGAAGAGGACTTCAGGTTGGACTTTCTTATTGCTTCATACATGTGCATGATGTGTTTTGATCAAATCTGTCTCTATTGTCTGCCCTTGAACTCTCCATCCCAGTGCCACTGTGGATCTCAGTTCCATTGGGCTCTGCTTTGAAAAGATCCACTGAGTTTCATGGACATGGCCCCATCTGCTGGAACATGGGCAGCTTCTCAAGGGCCACATTTCTGAACTGAATAAAAGTCAACTTCCCTCTTCCCAGCATGCCGCAAACTGTCATTTGCTCCTCAGCTAGGGGTGGGCCTTTTGTGACCTCCCCCATCCTGAGATTTTTGTCTAGCTTGATCACTTACAGATCCTGTGAATATAGCCATAGTTGCTATACGTTGATATTTTCAAATCTGTCACATCTGGAAAACACTGACTGCAGTCAGACCTGATGTCACAGAGAGGATGGTCAATGGGAGTGGATGGAAAAGGAATAGAGAGGATTTCTAGGCACAAAGTAAGAGTAGCTAGAGCTTTGCGGAGCCAGTCCACTGCATCCTTTACCTAAATTCCTCTCTAGAGAAGACCAAGATCCCAGGCAGACTGTCATAAACAGGCAGCTGAATAAGCACTGGGTGACTTGACAAGGGGTGGCTGTAGCAACAATGGACTTCCTACTTCTTTTGGCCACAGAAGTTATGCAACCAGCTTTAGATAGGGGCCACATCCTGCAGCTTACAGCACAGAGGGAGAATCAGATATGTACTTTTTGTGGAGAGAGCTCCCAAAGCAGGAGGAAGAGGTGCACATACTCACTTCCCTATGCTCCTGTCTCTCTGCTTTCCAAGTAGAAGCTGGAGGAAGGGTTGGATAGTGGAAACTATCCAATCTATGAAGCAGGATGGCCCAGCAGTCTTAGTCTGGTGCTCAAGTACCAGAAAGTTGCTAGTCTTCAGACCACATTGAAAGGCTGAAGAAGCTGGGGTTTGATGTCAGGGGAAAATGATGGCAGTAGTGGTGGCAACAGCAGGAAGAGGAGGAGGAGGAGGAGGAGGAGGAGGAGGAGGAGGAGAGATGCACTCACAAGCAAGAAGCCAAGGCAAAATAGCAGTATTGCTTCTTCTTTAAACTCACTGGTGGAAGGCACCACACATTCTGAAGGGTCTTCTGCCATCTGTGACATCTTTGGGTGAATACTTTAACAGACCTCCCCAGAGGCAAGTCTCTTACTGTCTCCAGATTCCAACAAATACACAGTGAAAAATGAAGCATTACCACAGTGAATCTGAAGTGTTTGGGATGTCATTCTGCAATGGACACAGCCAAAGTAGCTAATTCTTGTGACAATAATTTGATAAATTAGAGACGCTCTAGCCAGATGATTATTGCATCACTGCTGGGTCTCTGGTCCTTCTGGTGGAAGACTAAGAGTGTAGTTTTCAACATCTCCAATCTTGGGAATTTGCTTCTGTATGTAAAGTGATATGAAGTCTAGAATCATTTTGTTATGTAAATTAGAAAGTTACAAATGAAAAATGAATAAATAAAAATCTAGAAAACAACTGCTGATAGACATCACATTACACTTAACCCAGGACTGGTTCCTCAGAAAAGGAAAGCACAGAGGCCAGTTTTATCCATTCACGTTTGCACTAGACACAAATTCCAGGCTAAAGGCACTAGATGAGGGAAAAGTTGAGAGATGGTGTGGTGCTCAGAGCTCAGGGAGGAGACCCTGGCTGGAGACTGCAGGGCAGAGGAGTTGGAGAGAGCAAGTAGCTATTTTGATCAAGAGCCAGGAAATCTGCAGGGAGGTCTGTCTGATTCTCTGAGGGATCCCACGGTGTGTGTAAATAGAGGATGTCATATCCTTCTGAGAAAGGACTGACCACGGTGCCTCAAGGTCACACAGATAGCAGAGCTGGACGTTAGAGCTTAGTCTACCCATGAATTTACAGCCAGTTAGGGATGATGTCAGACATGAACTCTTAAGTTTTTTGCCCTTGAATGTATTTTGCTTCTTGATACTTCTTACAGCCTTGCTGCTCACTTCTCTCTTCCTCATAATATACCTGGAGCATAGTAGGTACTGAAACACAGTAGGTGGTGGAACATACTGGTACTAAGTATTTGTTGGTTAAATCTATGTAGTAGGACAGTATACACTTAAAAGAGGGTTCTGTCAGGTACAGTCTAGACTCATAGAGCTGTGTGTTTTTGTAAATATATTCTAGTTATTTAACAACAGATACAATGCAGGCCAGTCATAGAAGGAAGGTGTTATTCCATCCCCTCCAGTGATAAATGTGGCTCACAGCCTCTTCTACCTAGACCTGATTCAGTTTCAACACCTGCTCATGGGAAGGCTGTGGGCCATCTATCTGGTAGAGTTTGAGCTTCTAGGAAGTATGGAAGTCGTTATTAGATTATTGACATCAGGCAGCCTGTTGATAATACTGCACAGAATTGTGAAGTTTGAATGCCAGTGTCTCAAAACATATTCACTGAAGTTTAGAAGAAAAACTTTAAAATCCAACAACTCTAAATATCAGGTCATGAAGATTGTTCCTAATTTTGGGCAAGTGTGATGTGATGTCAATAGGGTGGCATTGGGGTTGGGAGTCATGAGTCACCCTAGAAACTCTTTGATTCAACAGGGTACATTTATTCATTCTGTTGAAGAGTCAGCTTCAGCATTTCAACGGACTTGGTTTATAGATGTATTATTAATAACACTGTTAAGTTCCCAAGCTGACCTGACTCAACTCTTCTGGTTTGCTTTCATTCTTTATAGACATTATAATCGTACTCTTTGTTGATTTGTTTCTTTTTCAGCAACCTGGGTAAGTGTTTTGAAAGCAGCTTTGGAAGGGTGTCACACTCTTCATTTATTATGAAAAGCAGCATTCCAGCTCTGTTTGGTTTTATTTTGCTATTTTGTATTCTGAAGCTATGGTGCTGTATGAAAACACCCTCACTCAGTTCTCATTGTTACTGAGCCACTGAGTGCTGAGCCAGCTAGCAACCAAAAAGAATTCATGTGTGTGTGTGTTTATATATTATTATGAATATATGGGTGTTTACATATTTCTGAAGAGTTTGTAAAAGTCACCAAAACCAGATGGGCAGGCACATGCTTTTAGTCTCAGCACTCAGGAATCTGGGGCAGGTTGCTTATAAAATGACTGTCTCAGACAAAGAAAAATCATTAATGATACGTTCTCAAAAATAAATCATGGCAAGACTCCAACCCTCTTGTTCTAAAAAATAGTCTTGCTATAACCAGAAATCTTTTATGAATATGAATTTTGGGTGGTCTTAATAGGACTTTTATCTCTAATTGGAAAATCTAATTTGATTAAAATGGCCGATCTATATGCATAGTCATAGTTGTTTCCCTCTGAACCTGTAAACGGTCTAAACATGTTTTCAGAATAGGTATTAGAACATTCACCTGCGCTGTGACTGCAGCATCCTTGGCCAAAGCCATCATCCAGAAGGAAAATACTCCTTGGCAAAGAAATCACCCCTGGCGATGCTCAAGGATCTTTTTAATTAAGTGACATGCTGCCCTCAGGGAAGTAAAGGATGCCAAAGCATCTTTTTGCATTTTTTAAAACCCAAACAGAAAACAGGGTCAATATTCTTGTTCTCCATCCATCTTCCTTTAAAATCTTTTGCTATACCTCCCCTCATCTCCTCATCTCTTCTCTCTCATGTGTGTCTCTGTCTTTGTGTCTGTCTGTTTGTCTGTCTGTATGTTTCTTCCTCTGTGTGTATGTGTGTGTATGCATGCATGTGCCCTGGTGCATGTGTAGATGTCAGAGAACAACTCGAGGGAGCCAGATCTCCTACCCTGTGGATCCCAAGGCTTGAGTTCAAGCCATCAGGCTTGGTATCAAGCACCCTTAATTTTGCCCATCCAACTTTCTCTCCATGGCATCTGTTCTTTATAAGCCCTTTACACCTTGCTCAGCTCTGGGCACACTTCTTTGCAGACTACCTATATGCAAAAAAAAAAAAAAAAAAAAAAAAAAAAAAAAAAAAAAAGAGGAACTGTTTAGTTCAGGAGCCCTACACACTAGTGTACCTTTTATTCCTCCTTGGTGGTAATCCTGTTTATTATTGGAAACAGGATGTAGTCTTTTAAGTACAACATTTTGCTTAACTTGGGCCTCCTTGTGCAAGTTTAACAACACTTGATGGGAATCATAACTGTGAAGAAAGATGACTAGAACCTGTTGGGTGGTCTTGTTAAATCTGTACTCAGGTGTCACTAAGAGAATCTTTCCTTGAAAGCTGGAGAAACTTCAAGCTATGCTCAGTCGAAAGTTGTAAAACAAGGAATTCTAGTTTCATGGTCTGTCACTTATCTTCATCCCAGACACTGAAATTGCTTATTTAAAAATATCTAACATAAATTGAAAGACTATTTAGGTTTTGTGAATCATACCTATTGGTTTTCGGAATTACGGGGCAGGTGCATCAGAAGGATATTGATGGCTTTTTGAAGGATATAGTATTAATAGACTATATCAACATACTTTTTTACTGGCCTATTGCTTTTTTTTTTTACTAATACCATCGGGACTATCACAAACAAAGAGTGACTTGTGATGTATAGTATAGTTTGACATTATATCCTCTGATAATAATTAAAGCTATCAGAGAGGATTCAACGTATTCAAACCACCCATGTAAGCATATTAGCTAACCAATGATGTGTACTCTTGTTCCGGAATTCCGATACTGATTATCAAGATAAGTCAACCTCATCTAGATATTTGTATATCTGGAGTCGGTTCACGGTGGTAAGACCGCAAGAATACTGTTAATAGAGAGAAGACAGCGATGCTAATATTTTGATGTGAAATTACACACCAGCCTTGTCTAGTCCCTGACTTTAGTGGGATTGCTTCAAGCTTCTCACCATTTACTTTGATGCTGGCTACTGGTTTGCTGTAAATTGCTTTTATCATGTTTAGGTATGGGCCTTGAATTCCTGATCTTTCCAAGACTTTTATCATGAATGGGTGTTGGATTTTGTCAAATGCTTTCTCAGCATCTAACGAGATGATCATGTGGTTTTTGTCTTTGAGTTTGTTTATATAATGGATTACGTTGATGGATTTCCATATATTGAACCATCCCTGCATCCCTGGGATGAAACCTACTTGGTCAGGATGGATGATTGTTTTGATGTGTTCTTGGATTCGGTTAGCAAGAACTTTATTGAGGATTTTTGCATCAATATTCATAAGGGATATTGGTCTGAAGTTCTCTATCTTTGTGGGGTCTTTTTGTGGTTTAGGTATCAGAGTAATTGTGGCTTCATAGAATGAGTTGGGTAGAGTACCTTCTGTTTCTATTTTGTGTAATAGTTTGTGAAGAACTGGGATTAGATCTTCTTTGAAGGTCTGATAGAACTCTGCACTAAACCCATCTGGTCCTGGGCTTTTTTTGGTTGGGAGACTATTAATGACTGCTTCTATTTCTTTGGGGGATATAGGGCTGTTTAGATCATTAACCTGATCTTGATTCAACTTTGGTACCTGGTATCTGTCTAGAAACTTGTCCATTTCATCCAGGTTCTCTGGTTTTGTTGAGTATAGCCCTTTGTAGAAGGATCTGATGGTGTTTTGGATTTCTTCAGGATCTGTTGTTATGTCTCCCTTTTCATTTCTGATTTTGATAATTAGAATGCTTTCCCTGTGCCCTCTAGTGAGTCTGGCTAAGGGTTTGTCTATCTTGTTGATTTTCTCAAAGAACCAGCTCCTCGATTGGTTGATTCTTTGAATAGTTCTTCTTGTTTCCACTTGGTTGATTTCGCCCCTGAGTTTGATTATTTCCTGCCATCTACTCCTCTTGGGTGAATTTACTCCCTTTTGTTCTAGAGCTTTTAGGTGTGTTGTCAAGCTGCTAATGTGTGCTCTCTTTAGTTTCTTTTTGGAGGCACTCAGAGCTATGAGTTTTCCTCTTAGAAATGCTTTCATTGTGTCCCATAAGTTTGGGTATGTTGTGGCTTCATTTTCATTGAACTCTAAGAAGTCCTTAATTTCTTTCTTTATTCCTTCCTTGACCAAGGTATCATTGAGAAGAGTGTTGTTCAGTTTCCACATGAATGTTGGCTTTCTATTATTTATTTTGTTATTGAAGATCAGCCTTAGTCCATGGTGATCAGATAGGATGCATGGGACAATTTCAATATTTTTGTATCTGTTGAGGCCTGTTTTGTGACCTATTATGTGGTCAATTTTGGAGAAGGTACCATGAGGTGCTGAGAAGAAAGTACTAGAGAAGGCTGTCCACTCTCTCCCTACCTATTCAACATTGCACTTGAAGTCCTAGCCAGAGCAATTAGACAACAAAAGGAGATCAAGGGGATACAAATTGGAAAGGAAGAAGTCAAAATATCACTTTTTGCAGACGATATGATAGTATATATACGTGACCCTAAAAATTCCACCAGAGAACTCCCAAGCCTGATAAACAGCTTCAGTGAAGTAGCTAGATATAAAATTAACTCAAACAAGTCAATGGCCTTTCTCTACACAAAGGACAAACAGGCTGAGAAAGAAATTAGGGAAGCAACACCCTTCACAATAGCCACAAATAATATAAAATACCTAGGCGTGACTCTAACTAAGGAAGTGAAAGATCTGGATGACAAGAACTTCATGTCTCTGAAGAAAGAAATTAAAGAAGATCTCAGAAGATGGAAAGATCTCCCATGCTCATGGATTGGCAGGATCAATATAGTAAAAATGGCTATCTTGCCAAAAGCAATCTACAGATTCAATGCAATCCCCATCAAAATTCCAACTCAATTCTTCAAAGAATTAGAAAGTGCAATCTGCAAATTCATCTGGAACAACAAAAAACCTAGGATAGCAGAAACTCTTCTCAAGGATAAAAGAACCTCTGGTGGAATCACCATGCCTGACCTAAAGCTGTACTACAGAGCAATTGTGATAAAAACTGCATGGTACTGGTATAGTGACAGACAAGTAGACCAATGGAACAGAATTGAAGACCCTGAGATGAACTCACATACCTATGGTCACTTGATCTTTGACAAGGAGCAAAAACCATCCAGTGGAAAAAAGACAGCATTTTTTTTTACTTTTATTTTTAATTTTTAATATTTTTTATTACGTATTTTCCTCAATTACATTTCCAATGCTATCCCAAAAGTCCCCCATACCCCACCCCCCCACTTCCCTACCCACCCATTCCCATTCTTTTGTCCCTGGCATCCCCCTGTATTGGGGCATATAAAGTTTGCAAGTCCAATGGGCCTCTCTTTCCAGTGATGGCCGACTAGGCCATCTTTGGATACATATGCAGCTAGAGACAAGAGCTCAGGGGTACTGGTTAGTTCATCATGTTGTTCCCCCTATAGGGTTGCAGATCTCTTTAACTCCTTGGGTACTTTCTCTAGCTTCTCCATTGGGAGCCCTGTGATCCATCCGATAGCTGACTGTGAGCATCCACTTCTGTGTTTGCTAGGCCCCGGCATAGTCTCACAAGAGACAGCTATATCTGGGTCCTTTAAGCAAAATCTTGCTAGTGTATGCAATGGTGTCAGCATTTGGAAGCTGATTATGGGATGGATCCCTGGATATCTAGATGGTCCATCCTTTCATCACAGCTCCAAAATTTGTCTATGTAACTCCTTCCATGGGTGTTTTGTTCCCAATTCTAAGAAGGGGCATAGTGTCCACACTTTGGTCTTCATTCTTCTTGAGTTTCATGCATTTAGCAAATTGTATCTTATATCTTGGGTATCCTAAATTTTAGGCTAATATCCACTTATCAGTGAGTACCTATTGTGTGAATTTCTTTGTGATTGTGTTACCTCACTCAAGATGATGCCCTCCAGGTCCATCCATTTGGTTAGGAATTTCATAAATTCATTCTTTTTAATAGCTGAGTAGTACTCCATTGTGTAAATGTACCATAATTTCTGTATCCATTCCTCTGTTGAGGGGCATCTGGGTTCTTTCCAGCTTCTGGCTATTATAAATAAGGCTGCTATGAACATAGTGGAGCATGTGTCCTTCTTACCGGTTGGGACATCTTCTGGATATATGCCCAGGAGAGGTATTGCTGGATCCTCCAGTAGTACTATGTCCAATTTTCTGAGGAACCGCCAGACTGACTTCCAGAGTGGTTGTACAAACTTGCAATCCACAAATGGTGCTGGGACAACTGACTGTTATCATGTAGAAGATGGCGAATTGATCTACTACTATCTCCTTGTACTAAGGTCAAATTTAAGTGGATTAAGGAACTCCACGTAAAACCAGAGACACTGAAACTTATAGAGGAGAAAGTAGGGAAAAGCCTTGAAGATATGGGTACAGGGGAAAAATTCCTGAATAGAACAGCAAAGGCTTGCGCTGTAAGATCGAGAATCGATAAATGGGACCTCATAAAATTGCAAAGCTTCTGCAAGCAAAAGACAGCTTCAATAAGACAAAAAGACCACCAACAGATTGGGAAAGAATCTTTACCTATTCCAAAACAGATAGGGGGCTAATGTCCAATATATATAAAGAACTCAAGAAGGTGGACTCCAGAAAATCAAATAACCCCATTAAAAAATGGGGCTCAGAACGGAACAAAGAATTCTCACCTGAGGAATACCGAATGGCAGGGAAGCACCTGAAAAAATGTTCAACATCCTTAATCATCAGGGAAATGCAAATCAAAACAACCCTGAGATTCCACCTCACACCAGTCAGAATGGCTAAGATGAACAATTCAGGTGACAGCAGATGCTGGCGAGGATGTGGAGAAAGAGGAACACTCCTCCATTGTTGGTGGGATTACAAGCTTGTACAACTACTCTGGAAATCAGTCTGGCCGTTCCTCAGAAAATTGGACATAGTAGTACTGGAGGATCCAGCAATACCTCTCCTGGGCATATATCCAGAAGATGTCCCAACCGGTAAGAAGAACACATGCTCCACTATGTTCATAGCAGCCTTATTTATTATAGCCAGAAGCTGGAAAGAACCCAGATGCCCCTCAACAGAGGAATGGATATAGAAAATGTGGTACATTTACACAATGGAGTACTACTCAGCTATTAAAAAGAATGAATTTATGAAATTCCTAGGCAAATGGATGGACCTGGAGGGCATCATCCAGAGTGAGGTAACTCACACAATATGTATTCACTGATAAGTGGATATTAGCCCCAAAACTTAGGATACCCAAGATATAAGATACAATTTGCTAAATGCATTAAACTCAAGAGAACGAAGACCAAAGTGTGGACACTATGCCCCTTCTTAGAATAGGGAACAAAACACCCATGGAAGAAGTTATAAAGACAAAATTTGGAAGTGTGATGAAAGGATGGACCATCTAGTGATTGCCATATCCAGAGATCCATCCCATGATCAGCTTCCAAATGCTGACACCATTGCATACACTAGCAAGATTTTGCTTAAAGGACCCAGATATAGCTGTCTCTTGTGAGACTATGCCAGGGCCTAGCAAACACAGAAGTGGATGCTCACAGTCAGCTATTGAATGGATCACAGGGCCCCCAATGGAGGAACTAGAGAAAGCACCCAAGGAACTAAAGGGAACTGCAACCCTATAGGTGGAACAACAATATGAACTAACCAGTACCCCGGAGCTCTTGTCTCTAGCTGCAATTGTATCAAAAGATGGCCTAATAGGCCATCACTTGAAAGAGAGGCCCATTGGACTTGCAAACTTTATATGCCCCAGTACAGGGGAATGCCAGGGCCAAAAAGGGGGAGTTAGTTGGTAGGGGAGTGGGGTGGGTGGGTTGGGAGACTTTTGGTATAGCATTGGAAATGTAAATGAGCTAAATACCTAATAAAAAATGAAAAAAAAAAAAAAGAAATCACACACCAGAAAGCACCTTTCCCAGACATCATTTCAGTTCATTCTTAGGGCTTCTCAGTAACTTTTAAGCACCTGTGGCCAAGGGAACATCTCCCTAGTCTGAACCAATTATCAAGTCAGAGAAATTTGCTCTTTTAAGTATATTATAATTTCATAGTGAAAAATTTAAGACAGAAACATGAAAGTTATCTGTGATATATGGTAGAATGGTTAATAGCCATGCTAAATCCTGGCATGCATATATGGTTTGACAATGGGTGAGATACTTTTAACATTTCATTACATTTGTCATGAACCTGCTACTTGGCTACACTTCTTATAATATCTGTGTTGTAAAGTAGCAGGAATAAAGAAACCATTAGATGATTAAAATACTTTTTTCTTCTTCTTCTTCTTCTTCTTCTTCTTCTTCTTCTTCTTCTTCTTCTTCTTCTTCTTCTTCTTCTTCTTCTTCTTCTTCTCCTTCTCCTTCTCCTTCTCCTTCTCCTTCTCCTTCTCCTTCTCCTTCTCCTTCTCCTTCTCCTTCTCCTTCTCCTTCTCCTTCTCCTTCTCCTTCTCCTTCTCCTCCTCCTCCTCCTCCTCCTCCTCCTCCTCCTCCTCCTCCTTCTTCTTCTTCTTCTTCTTCTTCTAGACAGGATTTCTTTGTATAGCCCTGGCTGTCCTGGAACTCACTCTGTAGACCAGGCTGGCCTTGAACTCAGAAATTTGCCTGCCTCTGTTTCCCAAGTGCTGGGATTAAAGGCGTGTGCCACCACATCAGGCTCAATTAAAATACTTCTAATAGAAATTTGAATCATTTCCAGGAAGTAGACATAAAAATAATAATCATACAGTGATGTTTTAATTAATTTAAAAACTGTGCTGAATTCTGGCTGGTTCATGAGGGTTCCAAGGGAGAGAAACATGTTTGAAAATTCTATTTCTCCAGTGTTTTGTGTTCCAAGGTTTCCCCACAGCACTTGCTTCCTTTTTTCTAGTGGTGAACCCTTTATTTGTCTTCAAATAACAGTTGTAGAGTGTCTGGACCATTTCTCTAAGAGTGGAAATTAAGAACAGATATGTGTTGTGGAAACACACCCTCCAGGCTCATGTACTGGACACTTGGACCTCAAATGGTGACACTATTTTTTGGAAGGTTCTGGAAGCTTTAGGAGTGGGATTTTATTGAAGGAAATAGGTCACTAGGGTCTGCTTTGTCATAGTTCTCACCATCACTTCCTGTTTCCTATCTATCATGAAGTCCATACATTCTTTCTCTTCCTCTATTGTGATGCTCTGCCTTGGCAGAAATGCAGAATCAACAAGGCAGAAGACCATGGTCTAACATCTCTAAAACTGTGACTCAAACCAAGCATCACCTTCCTCTAAGTTGCTTCTACCAGGTATTTGATTAGAGCTATGCACAGGTGATGAATACAGTAGACGTTTCCTGTTAACGTGCCCACAATGGAGAGGCTAGCAGATACTCTGGAGTCATTGGGTCATAGTTATGAGTTGGGAGAGATATCTTAGGAGTTGACTCATGGCCAACACACTCCTACAGCATTTGTGGGAAGCTTGTCTCATCCCAAGGGAGTCAATTATTTCTCTGGACAGTATAACTTGTTAAACCAAAGCAGTTCTTTTCTCTTAATTTCACTACCGGTATTAGATCTTGCCACCAAAGCATTAAATGTGGAGTCACTCTCATATCCCTGTGATTTCTGTTCGGATACTGGACCATCACTATTTGATGATCCATATTCTAGGATGCATATTTCCATCTTCAGGTCCTCCTGGATGTTGGTATTTAGTCCTTTGCTCTACTCAGATTCCTCTGGCTAATACCAGACCTTGTGAATGTCCTTCCAGAATGTAACACTCAGCTGCGGTCCAACCTATGAGGAAAACTGTGAGAGAGACCATAACATCCCATAATTGGGCTATGATTTTTCCCATTAAGGCAGCCTAAAATTGAATTAGTTCTTCCCATTTCTGTAGCACATTGTTGGTTCATAATGAGGTTATTGTCTAAAACTACCTCTAAATCTTTTTCAGATGAACTGCTTCTTGACAAATGTGGTCCATCCTCATCTTTAATTTATGAAATTCATTGTTTTAAATCAAGTTTAGGACTTTTATTATTTAGTTCTTTTTAAAAAAATGATCAGTTCAGCCCATTATTTTGGGTGTAATTGTTTGCTGTATATTTGCTGCATAGAATCTCCTTGAAGAATGAAACCTTTCCAGGGCTTAGTCCTTGCTCTCTGTGAGGACACACCCTTACCAGCCTGGGGAAGCTTTACGTAACCATGACTGGTTTATCAAAGAGCACATGGCATCAAATGGGCAGTTTGACTTACACCAAAGACTTGGATTGGAACTCTTGAGCAAAGGGACATGCCTTCCATTGTGGCTGTGAGCTAAGAGAAAAGACACCTGGAGAGGCTAGAAGCCATTCTGACTTTACTCAGGAGAAACGTTCCAAAATAAATGAACAAATCAAGTAGGAAGAACATCACATCAAGTTGTATAAAGAGTCTGATTCTTGACCACATTACTGGAGCAATTAGCTGCAACGATGCCCAAAGGGACTGACTAATTTGAGTGGTTTGTTTCTAAAAGTTAAGCCTTGGAATCAAGAGCATGGAGAACAATGTGGGTTTGGTTAGATCATCCAATTTCACTTCTGAAATTGATCAAGTAGGTATACCTTCTGTAGTGACCCTGCTTGTTCGTAAAAATGTAAAGTGGAACAATATCTTTTCATGTTATCGGTTAACAGTTTTGATGCTATAATTGTTTAAATCATAGGCAAATTAATCTACCTTTTGTCTTTTTCTTCTATATTTTTTTATATAGGGAAAGATTGGGACATTTAAAGTGTGTGGTCAAACAAATTTAAGGGATGCTATGTTTTGAACAAATTTATAAGCTAGTGTGAATTCAATTCTGTAGTGATATTAAAGTTAGACTGGCTAATATATTCTTAGGGATTCCTATGGGTTTATTGACTCAGACTGCATTTTTGAACAATCATTTAGTATTTAATAATTCTGGGTTTTCATCTGCTCTTTGAAAAACAACACATTCCTCAGCCCTCTTACATGTGTCTCTCTGTGTCTGTGTTTATTTCTCAGTCTCTCTCTCTCTCTCTCTCTCTCTCTCTCTCTCTCTCTGTGTGTGTGTGTGTGTGTGTGTGTAAACTAGAGGTTGACACTATGACATTTTTCCTCAGTCCCTTAGTCACCTTAGTTTTTAAGGGTCTCTTACTGTACCTGAGTTTTGCTGTTATGGATAGAAAGGCTGGCTGAAACACAGCGATCCCCCTTGTTAAGTCCCCAGATGCTAAGGTGACAGGTGTGCGTACACTCACGTGTAGTACCTAGCTTTTAGGAGGGTTCTGAGAATGTGAATTCATGTCTTCATGCTTGTGCAGCAGTTTGCCACTATGATATTCCCTGCTCATCTCTATGTGTGTGCAAGTCACTGTGCACTCAGAGTCCAGAAGAAGACATCAGATCCTCTGAAGTTACAGGCTGTTGCAGGATATCTGCCTTGCCAGATGAGGGCTGGTATCTGAACTCTGGTCTGTAAAAGTTGCTTTTATATGTCATCTGTAATTATCATCTCAAAGGCTTTCTGCTGACTAAGCTCACCACATTTCTCTCTCTGGCTGATTCAACTCAGCTGTCCTGGCCCAAACTCCTCTACAAACTGACTAATTCAAATCGGCTTTTCTTAGCTTCTGACTGAATTGCTCTGCCAGGCCTCAAACAAATTCTGGCAATATGTTCTAATACTATGGCTCCTTTTCATTTTCTGGCTCATTCTGTCTTCACCTTTGTCTAGCTTGTTTTCTCTGCAAATTTTCTCTAGAAAACTGTCCTAGTAAGGAGATAATCTCAGAGACATGGTAAAGTGCTTCAGGAACCTTCCAGATTAATGCCATTCCTGGGTTTTTCCAGAAGAAGGCACAACAAGATGTGCTACAGCGCCCAGAGCTGATTCTGTGCCACAGTGCTACATACCCAAATACCACAGGGAGAGAGCTGGTTTCCCAGTGAGCACAGGTAAGACCACCACTTCTGCTCAAATTCCTGGCCCAAGAGGGACCCACCCAGAGTCATCAGGACATAGGAACCAAGGAACAGGTGGGGAAAGGATCTTTTTGGTTTCTGTCTGCACTCTGGAGCTGACCCTGTTCCACAGCTCTCCATACCCAAATTCCTCCCAGAGAGAACTGGTCTCCCAGGAGTACTGACACGAAGGCTTTCAAGAGGGACAAGTCACATTCTGAGACAGCAAGACCAGCTAACACAAGAGATAACCAGATGGCAAGAGGCAAGGGCAAGAACATGAGCAACAGAAATCAATGCTACTTGACATCATCAGAACCCAATTCTCCCAACATAGTAAGCCCTGCATATGCCAACACACCAGAAAAGCAATACTTTGATTCAAAATCACATCTCATGATGATGATAGAAGACTTTAAGAAGGACATAAAGGAAATACAGGAGAATAAGGTAAATAGGTAGAAGCCCTTAAAGAGGAAACACAAAAATCCCACAAAGAATTACAGAAAAACAAAACCAAACAGGTGAAGGAATTGAACAAAACCATCCAGGATCTAAAAATGGAAATAGAAACAATAAAGAAATCACAAAGGGAGACAGACAATGCTGGAGATAGAAAACCTAAGAAAGAGATCAGGAGTCAGAGATGCAAGCATCACCAACAGAATACAAGAGATAAAAGAGAAAATCTCGGAAGATACTATAGAAAACATTGACACAACAGTCAAAGAAAATGCAAGATACACAAAACCCAAAATATCCAGGAATTCTAGGACTCAGTGAGAAGACCAAACTTAAGGACAATAGGTATTGAAGAGCGTGAAGATTCCCAATTTTAAGGGCTGGTAAATGTCTTCAACAAAGTTATAGAAGAAAACTTCCCTAACCTAAAGAAAGAGATGCCTATAAATATACAAGAAGCCTACAGAACTCCAAATAGATTGAACCAGAAAAGAAATTCTTCCCATCACATAATAGTCAAAACATCAAATGCACAAAACAATGAAAGATTATTAAAAGCAGTAAGAGAAAAAGGTCAAGTAACATATAAAGGCAGACCTATCAGAATTATACAAGACTTCTCACCAGAGACTATGAAAGTTAGAAGATCCTGGGAAGATGTCATATAGACTCTAAGAAAACATGAATGCCAGCCTATGCTACTATACCCAGCAAAACTCTCAATTACCATAGATGGAGAAACCAAGCTATTCCATGACAAAACCAAATATATACACTATCTTTCCACAAATCCAGCCCTACAAAAGATAATAGATGGAAAACACCAACACAAGGAGGGAAACTAAACCCGAGAAAAACCAAGAAAGCAATAATCTTTCAACAAACCCAAAAGAAGACAGATACACAAACATAAAAATAACATAAGAAATAATAAGAAGCAACAATCACTATTCCTTAATATCTTTTAACATCAATGTACTCCATTCCCCAATAAAAAGACACAGACAAAGAGACTGGATACATAAATAGGACCCAGCATTTTGGTGCATACAGGAAATGCACCCCAGTGTCAAAGCCAGACACCATGTCAGAGTAAAGGGCTGGAAAAAAGCTACTGGTCCCAAGAAACAAGCTGGAGTCACCATTATAATATCAAATAAAATAAATTTTCAACCAAAAGTTTTCAAAAAGGATAAGGAAGGACACTTTATACTCATCAAAGGAAAAATTTCCCAAGAAGAACTCTGAATTCTGAACATATGCTCCAAATGCAAGGGTACCCACATTCATAAAAGAAACTTTGTTAAAGCTCAAAGCATATATTGCAGTTCACACAATAATAGTGGGAAACTTCAACACTCCACTCTCATCATTGCACAGATTGTGGAAACACAAACTAAACAGAGACACAGTGAAAACAATAAGTTATGGACCAAATGAATTTAACAAATATCTACAGAACATTTCAACCGAATACAAAAGAATATTCCTTCTTCTCAGCACCTCATGGTACCTTCTCCAAAATTGACCATATAATTGGTCGCAAAACAGCCCCCAACAAATACAAGAATATTGAAATAATCCCATGCACCCTATGAGATCACTAAAGATTAAGACTTGTCTTCAATAGCAACAAAAACAACAGAAAGCCCACATATATATGGATGCTGAACAAGATCCTACTCAATTGTAACTTGGTCAAGGAAGAAATGAAGAAATTAAAGACTAGAAAGCAGTGCTAAGAGGAAAACTCATAGGTCTGACTGCCTTCAAAAAGAAACTGGAAAGAGAATGTACTAGCAGCTTAACAGTGCATTTTGCTGGGCATGGTGGCACATGCCTTTAATCCCAGCACTGGGGAGGCAGAGGCAGGCGGATTTCTGAGTTCAAGGCCAGCCTGGTCTACAGAGTGAGTTCCAGGACAGCCAGGGCTACACAGAGAAACCCTGTCTCACAAAACAAAAAAGAAAAACAACAACAACAGCAAACCAAAAACAAACAAACAAACAAACAAACAAACAAAAAACAAGTGCATTCTGAAAGCTCTAGAACAAAAAGAAGCAAATATACCCAAGAGGAATAGATGGCAGGAAATGAACTCTGAAATAAACCAAATAGAAACAAAAAGAACTATACAAAAAAAAATCAACAAATCCAGGAACTGGTTCTTTGAGAAAATCAACAAGATAGATAAGACTTTAGCCAGACTAACCAGAAGGCACAGAGACAGTATCCAAATTAACAAAATCAGAAATGAAAAGGGAGATATAACAACAGAAACTGGGAAATTTAAAAAAATCATCAGATCCAACTACAAAAGCCTATATTCAACAAAACTGGAAAATCTGGATGAAATGTTCAATTTTGTAGACAGATACCAAAGAGCAAAGTTAAATCAGGATCAGATAAACCATCTAAACAGCCTCATAACTCCTAAAGAAGTAGAAGCAGTCAATAAAAGTCTCCCAACCAAAAAAAGTCCAGGACCAGATGGATTTAGTACAGAATTTTTCAGACCTTCAAAGAAGACCTAATACCAACACTCTTCAAACTATTCCACAAAATAGAAACAGAAGGTACTCTCCCCAATTCATTCTATGAAGCCACAATTACACTGATACCAAAAGCTCACAAAGACCCAAAAAGAAAGAGAACTTCAGACCAATTTCCCTTATGAATATGGATGCAAAAATACTCAATAAAATTCTCACAAACCAAATCCAAGAACACATCAAAACAATCATTCACCATGATCAAGTAGGCTTCATCCCAGGGATACAGGGATGGTTTAATATATAGAAATCCATCAATGTAATCACTACATAAACAAACTCAAAGAAAAAAAACACATGATCATTTCATTAGATGCTGAAAAAGCATTTGACAAAATTCAACATCCCTTCATGTTAAAAGTCTTGGAAAGATCAGGAATTCAAGGCCCATACCTAAACATAATAAAAGCAATATACAGCAAACCAGTAGCCAACATCAAACTAAATAGAGGGAAACTTGAAGCAATCCCAGGAAAACCAGGTACTAGACAAGGCTGCCCACTCTTTCCCTATCTATTTAATATAGTACTTCAAGTCCTAAACAGAGCAATTAGGCAACAAAAGGAGGTCAAATGATACAAATTGGAAAGGAAGAAGTCAAATTATCACTATTTGCAGATGATACGATTCTGAAAGAGACACTTAAGTGACTACAAAAATTCCACCAGAGAACTCCTACAGCTGATAAACAACTTCAGCAAAGTAGCAGGATATAAAATAACTCAAACAATTCAGTAGCCTTCCTATACTCAAAGAATAAGTAGGCTGAGAAAGAAATTAGGGAAAGGACACCCTTCCCAACAGACACAAATAATATTACATACTTTAGTGTAACTCTAACCAAACAAATGAAAGATCTGTACTACGAGAACTTCAAGTCTCTGAAGAAAGAAATCGAAAAAGACCTCAGAAAATGGAAAGATCTTGAGTTTCAAGTGGTTTGTGAATTGTATCTTGGGTATTCCAAGCTTCTGTGCTGACATCTACTATCAGTGAGTGCATATCATGTGTGTTCTTACTTCAATTCATCTTAGAAGGGGAACAAAATACCCATGGAAGGAGTTACAGAGACAAAGTGTGGAGAAGAGACCATCCAGAGACTGCCCCACCTAGGGATACATCCCATATACAATCAGCAAACCCTGACACTATTGTGGCTGCCAACAAGTGTTTCCTGACAGGAGCCTGACATAGCTGTCTCCTGAGAGGATCTGCCAGTACCTGACAAATACAAAAGTGGATGTTCACAGCCACCCATTGGACTAAGCACAGTCCACAATTAAGGATCTTGAAAAAGTACCCAAAGAGCTGAAAGCATTTGCAGCCCCATAGGAGGAACAACGATATGAACTAACCAGTACCCCCAGAACTCCCAGGGACTAAACCACCAAACAAAGAGCACACATGGTGGGACTCATGGCTCCAGCTGCATATGTAATAGAGGATGGCCTAGTTGGTCATCAGTGGGACAAGAGGCCATTGGTCCTGTGAAAGCTCTATGCCCTAGTGTAGGGGACTGCCAGGGCCAGGAGGCAGGCATGGGTGGGTTGGTGAGCAGGGGGAGAGAGGAGGGGATAGTGGGTTTTCAGAGAGGAAACCAGGAAATGGGAAAACCTTTGAAATGTAAATAAAGAAAATATCTAATAAAAAAAAAAGAAAATGGAAAGATCTCCCATGCTCATTGATTAGCAGGATTAATATAGTAAAAATTGCCATCTTGCTGAACGCAATCTACAGATTCAATGTAATCTCCATCAAAATTCCAAATCAATTCTTCATAGAGTTGGGAAGAGCAATTCTCAAATTTATTTGGAATAACAAAAACCAAGGATAATGAAAACTATTCTCAACAATAGAAGAACTTCTGGGGAAATCACCATCCCTGACCTCAAGCTGTACTACAGAACAATAGGGATAAAAACTGCAAGGTATTGGTACAGTGACAGGCAGGTAGATCCTTGGCATAGAACTGAAGACCCAGAAATGAACCCACATACCTATGGTCACTTGATCTTTGACAAGGGAGCTAAAACCATCTAGTGGAAAAAAGAAAGCATTTTCAACAAATGGTGCTGGCACACTTGGCGGTTATCATGTAGACGAATCTGAATTGATCCATTCTTATCTCCTTGTACAAAGCTCAAGTTTAAGTGAATCAAGGAACTCCACATAAAACCAGATACACATTTAATAGAAGAGAAAGTGGGGAAAAGCCTTGAACACATGGGCACAGGGGAACAGTTCCTGAACAGAACACCAGTGGCTTATGCTCTAAGATAAACTCAACAAATGGGACCTCATAAAATTGCAAAGCTTCTGTAAGGCAAAGGACACTGTCAATAGCACAAAATGGCAAACAACAAACTGGGAAAAGATCTTTATCTATCCTACATCTGATGGAGGGCTAATATCCAATATATACAAAGAACTCAAGAAGTTAGACTCCAGAGATAACCCTATTAAAAATGGGGAACAGAACTAAACAGAGAATTCTCAACTGAGGAAACTCAAAGGGCCAAGAAGCACCTGAAGAAATGTTCAACATCTTTAGTCATCAGGGAAATGCAAATCCGAACAACCCTGAGATCCCTCCTCACACCAGTCAGAAAGGCTAAGATTAAAAACTCAGGTAACAGCAGATGCTGGCAAGGATGTGGAGAAAGACAAACACTCCTCCATTGCTGGTGGGATTGCAAGCTTGTACAACCACTCTGGAAACCAGTTTGGCGGTTCCTCAGAAAACTGGATATAGTACTACCTGAGGATCCAACAATACCACTCCTGGGCATATACCCAGGAGATGCTTCAACATGTAATAAGAACATATGCTCCACTATGTTCATAGCAGCCATATTGATAATAGCAAAAAGCTGGAAAAAAACCAGATTGCCCTCAACAGAGGAAAGGATACAGAAAAGGTGGTTCATTTACATAATGGAGTACTACTTCTCAACTATTAAAAACAATGACTTCATGAAATTCACAGGCAAATAGATGGAACTTGAAAATATCCTGAATAAGGTAACTCAGTTACTAAAGAACACACATGGTATGCACTCACTGATAAGTGGATATTAGCAAAAGTTTGGAATACCCAAGATTTAATTCACAGACCATTTGAAGCCCAAGAAGAAGGAAGACCAAAGTGTGGATGCTTCAGTGCTTCTTAGAAGGGAGAACACACAGGAGGAAATATGGAGACAAAGTGTGGAACAGAGACTGAAGGAAAGGCCTTCCAGAGACTGCCCCACTTGGGGACCTATCCCATAAACAGTCACCAAATCCATATGCTATCATGGATGCTGGGAAGTGCTTGCTGACAGGAGCTTGATATGACTGTCTCCTGAGAGGCTCTGCCAGAGCCTGACAAATACTGAGGCAGATGCTCTCAGCCTACCATTGGACTGAGCATGGGGTCCCCAGTGGAGGATATGGAGAAGGAGCTGAGTGGGTTTGCAGTCCTGTGGAAAGAGCAATGTATCAATTGGCCAGACCTCTCAGAGCTCCAGGGGACTGGACCAGCAAGGAAAGAGTACACAAGGAGGGACCCACGCCTCTGGCTGTGTATGTGACAGAGGATGACATTGTTGGACATCAGTGGGAAGAGAGGCTCTTGGGCCTGAGGGTGCTCAATGCCCCAGTGTATGGGAATGCCAGTGTGGGAAGACAGGAATGAGTGGGTGGGTGGGGGAGTACCCTCATAGAGGTAGGGGTTGGGGGATGAGATTGTGGGTTTCAGAAGGAGATACCTGGAAAGGAAGAAAACATTTGAAATGTAAATAAAGAAAATATCCAATACAAAAAGAAAAGAAAAGCTGTCCTGGTATAAAACACACACACACACACACACACACACACACACAGCAGGGCAGTGGTGGGCACGGCTTTAATCCCAGCACTTGGGAAGCAGAGGCAGGCAGATTTATGAGTTCAAGGCCAGCCTGGTCTACAGAGTGAGTTCCAGGACAGCCATGGCTACACAGAGAAACCCCACCTCGAAAAACCAATAAATGAATGAATGAATGAATAAATACATAAATAAAACACACACACATTCCTTTTTGTCTGTCTCTGTCTGTGTCTCTGTCTCTCTGTTTCTCTCTCCCTCTTCCTGCCCCCCTCTGAAATCATTCTCTGATTTGTGATTTTTGTTTGGCCCTCAACTAGAGTCACTTTCAAACATGGCTTGCTGCCTTCTGCAAACCGATTTATTCTTTATTGTTTTGGATTAAAGGTGTGTATTAAGGGTGTGTTTGCATTCCAGCCAAATCATACTGAAATCCAAGGTGTGCCTGGATCTGACTGGGGCATATTTTTGGTGATTCCTTGTCAGAGCAGTCATGTTGCTGGATTAAAATTCATCCACACTGGTCTTCATGATTTTGCACCAAGCACCTTAGGCTGCCAACCCATCTTTCCAGTGCTGCTTCTCCCTGTTTTAATATCCCTCAAAGATGGCTGAACAATAAGGACCACACATTCCTTGAGTATACTGGACAGACCTCTTAGGAACTAGAAACTTGTATTATGTTTCACCACACCCTTATGCTCCATTTAGAGAAGATAACCCTTTCCTCTCCACATTGGATGCGATGTCTTTTCATACAGGGGAAAGGCAACATGAAATTTAATAGCCTCCCCCTCTGCCACAGCATTAACCTCACCCTGTTCCTTAAGAGGGTCTGCTACCATTCGTTCTGTATGCATCAGACAGCGCTGAGGAATCACCTGTTGCTTGTGTTCATATTACTTTGCAGTCTCACGTCACCTCAGGTCATCATCTTCCTCATTACCACCAGGCACGCTAACCTCTCCCCCTGCTCCTTATAGCTTTTCTAGCTATTTCTTTTGATAATTCTCTTTAAGAGGCTGATTTCATTTACAAATCCTCTGTAGAGGTGTCATGACATTCAGTGATGTCTGCATACCTCTTTACTGCATTGTTTATATAGTCATAGGGTACAGCCAGGTTTTATTTATTTTTTTAAAAGCTTCCTTTCTGAACACCAAGACAGTCAGAATAGAGCCAATAAAGCTTGCAATGTGAAAAGTGTGAAATAATTAAAAACACTAGTCAGTGGGACCTGTCTGGGAGTGTTCTTCAGCTGTGTGTTCAGCAAGGAAGCCCAGCCAGGAAATGATGTGGCAAGGGTTGGAAAATAGGTCAGGATGGACCCCTGCTCCATCTATTTCTACTACTAATATGTCATCATCAGAACTGCGAGCCTGCTTGTCATGGCAGTTGTGGGTCTGCCCTTCAGTGTGCTGAGCACCCAAGATATAACTTGCTCAAATCAAGATATTCTGAATGTATAAAGCACACACTAGCTTCCCAAGACTCCATACAAGAATGCAGAATGCAAAACCAAGACCTTCACCAGCCATGTTTTATATTGATTACTTGTTAAAATGGTGCTATTTTAGACAGATTAGATTAAATGGTACATATTATTAAAATCCATTTTAGCTGCTTCTCTTTATCTGTCTTGATGTGCTATTAGAGAATGTAAAATGGCTTAATTGGCTCACATCACAGTTCCCATTGACCTGATGTAGATGCTTCAGTTTGAGGAGGCCTGTGGCCTGAGGTTCTTCAACACACTGGAGAACTGCTTTCTTTTATGTCTTAGTTTACAACTTCTAGGGACAATTCTGCATGAAAATATCAATGTGCCTACAATGGCCTGACCTTGCATTATGACAAGAACTTTTTGCTTTAGATTTTGGACTTTTGTAATGGCAGGCACATGTTACTCTCTGCAGAGAGCGACTTCAGTGAGGTAAAGCTCTCCATACACATGAAACCAAGGCACAGAGTTGGTGGCCCCAAGGCCGTTCTGGAGTGAATTCTGGTGGAGCAATCACTTTTCTCAACATTGTAACAAAATACCTAATGCGAACAACTTAAGGGAAACAGGATGGTTTTGAGTGCGAGCTAAAGAGGGTACAGTTCCTACCATGAGGAGCACGCAGGGCAGTGGGAGGGTGGGATCATGTCGCATGCACAGTAAGGGAGTAAGGTTAACTTACTGTCTCTCTTTCATTCATTCCAATACCCCAGCCTGTGGGAGGAAGGATGGTGGCAAACACTTTCAGGGTGGAACTTCTCACCTCAGTTAAACCTCTCTGGAAACACCTTCTTGGACACCCAAGAAGGTTGCCCTCTAGGTGACTCCAAACCTGTAAAATTGACAAAGGAGATTAATGGTCAGGCCTGGGTTCCCACAAATGCTTGCCTGGAATGACCAGTGCTGAAGTCAGGATGGTGGAGGGGCAACCCATGCTCATTGAATTTGCTTTGGTTTGTTCTGTCTCTAAGAAAGGCAGCATCCTTATAGATATTGGCATATGGAGTGCTGCAAACAAACATTGTGTTTTATTAATGGTTTAACCAGTTCATTGCTAATAAATTAAAATGTGTAGGGCCTCTATATAGCAGGTCAAGAGGAATTACAATTTTCCTTTTTTTTTCTAAAAGGCCAGACATTGAAAGCCCTGCCAATAGCACATGAAAATCATCCTTTATAACACAGGGTAACTCCTCTGCCATCAGCTTCTCCCAGCCACATCCTCCTCACCATAGCATGTGAGGAAACACATTTTTGGATAACAGAAGAGACTGCCTTTACTGAGGTGCTTTTGGTCCTAATAAGAGAGAAACAGCTAAAGATCCCTGCAGATTCATTTCAGTTAACCCCAGTGGAGTGAACAGAGCCACCCAGGAAACAGCAGGACTAATTCAATTAAAACCAATAATTAAAGATAGCCTTGTGTCGGGTGTGTTACACTCAGTTGTAATCCCAGCAATTAGAGGGCTGAGGTATAAGGATCTTTTTTTTTTTTTTTTTTTTTTAAGAAACAGATGAAATCAGTTTAATAACATATTTGCTTAAACTAACATATCCAAAAGCTTATCATTTCCACTTATAGGTGACATAAAAATTAACAAGAAGTATCTTATTGTTTTCATTCTTTTTCATATTAAGTCTTTGGAATCCTTGTGACAATTACACATATAAGACATCTCATTTTTGACCAGCCTCATTTCAAAGCTTGAGTACCTCCTTGTGGGTGACAGTCTTGTACTGGGCAGAGCAATTGTGGCCTTCCTGATGACACCGCATCTCCTTACATTTTGTTTTGTTTTTTTAATTTTTAATGTTTTTTTTTTATTACGGATTTTCCTCAATTACATTTCCAATGCTATCCCAAAAGTCCCCCATAACCCCCCCCCCACTTCCCTACCCACCCATTCCCATTCTTTTGTCCCTGGCATTCCCCTGTATTTGGGCATATAAAGTTTGCAAGTCCAATGGGCCTCTCTTTCCAGTGATGGCCGACTAGGCCATCTTTCGATACATATGCAGCTAGAGACAAGAGCTCCGGGGTACTGGTTAGTTCATCATGTCGTTCCCCCTATAGGGTTGCAGATCCCTTTAACTCCTTGGGTACTTTCTCTAGCTTCTCCATTGGGAGCCCTGTGATCCATCCAATAGCTGACTGTGAGCATCCACTTCTGTGTTTGCTAGGCCCCGGCATAGTCTCACAAGAGACAGCTATATCTGGGTCATTTCAGCAAAATCTTGCTAGTGTATGCAATGGTGTCAGAGTTTGGAAGCTGATTATGGGATGGATCCCTGGATATGGCAGTCTCTAGATGGTCCATCCTTTCATCACAGCTCCAAACTTTGTCTCTGTAACTCCTTCCATGGGTGTTTTGTTCCCAATTCTAAGAAGGGGCATAGTGTCCACACTTTGGTCTTCATTCTTCTTGAGTTTCATGCGTTTAGCAAATTGTATCTTATATCTTGGGTATCCTAAGTTTTGGGCTAATATCCACTTATCAGTGAATACATATTGTGTGAGTTCCTTTGTGATTGTGTTACCTCACTCAAGATGATGCCCTCCAGGTCAATCCATTTGGCTAGGAATTTCATAAATTCACTCTTTTTAATAGCTGAGTAGTACTCCATTGTGTAAATGTACCATAAATTCTGTATCCATTCCTCTGTTGAGGAGCATCTGGATTCTTTCCAGCTTCTGGCTATTATAAATAAGGCTGCTATGAACATAGTGGAGCATGTGTCCTTCTTACCGGTTGGGACATCTTCTGGATATATGCCCAGGAGAGGTATTGCTGGATCCTCCGGTAGTACTATGTCCAATTTTCTGAGGAACCGCCAGACTGATTTCCAGAGTGGTTGTACAAGCTTGCAATCCCACCAGCAATGGAGGAGTGTTCCTCTTTCTCCACATCCTCGCCAGCATCTGCTGTCACCTGAATTTTTGATCTTAGCCATTCTGACTGGTGTGAGGTGGAATCTCAGGGTTGTTTTGAGTTGCATTTCCCTGATGATTAAGGATGTTGAACATTTTTTCAGGTGCTTCTCTGTCATTCGGTATTCCTCAGGTGAGAATTCTTTGTTTAGCTCTGAGCCCCATTTTTTAATGGGGTTATTTGATTTTCTGGAGTCCACCTTCTTGAGTTCTTTATATATATTGGATATTAGTCCCTTATCTGATTTAGGATAGGTAAAGATCCTTTCCCAATCTGTTGGTGGTTTTTTTGTCTTATTGATGGTGTCTTTTGCCTTGCAGAAGCTTTGCAGTTTCATGAGGTCCCACTTGTCAATTCTCGATCTTACAGCACAAGCCATTGCTGTTCTATTCAAGAATTTTTCCCCTGTGCCCATATCTTCAAGGCTTTTCCCCACTTTCTCCTCTATAAGTTTCAATGTCTCTGGTTTTATGTGAAGTTCCTTGATCCACTTAGACTTGACCTTAGTACAAGGAGATAGGAATGGATCGATTCGCATTCTTCTACATGATAACAACCAGTTGTGCCAGCACCATTTGTTGAAAATGCTGTCTTTCTTCCAGTGGATGGTTTTAGCTCCCTTGTCGAAGATCAAGTGACCATAGGTGTGTGGCTTCATTTCTGGGTCTTCAATTCTATTCCATTGGTCTACTTGTAGGATCTTGAAGCCCAGGTTAGCCCTACCTCAAAACAACAACCAACAAACCAAACATCCACAATAAACCAGTAAGTACAGTGTTTGTTTGTTTGTTTGTTTGTTTATTATTTAGTTAGAGTTTGATTGCTGTGAAGAGACACCATGGCCCAGACAACTCTTATAAAAGACACCACTTAATTGAGGATGTCTTGCAATTTCAGAGATTCAGACTATTATCATGGTGGGAAGCATTGCAGCATACAGGCAGACATGGTGCTGGAGGAGTCAAGAGTTCTCCATCTTGATCCAAAGGCATCTAGGAGGAGACTGGCTTCCACGGGTAGTAAGCAGGAAGGCCTCTTCTGTACTGGGCAGAGATTGAACATAGGACCTCAAAGCCCACTCCCACAGTGATGCACTTCCCCAACAAGGCCACACCTCCTAATAGTGCCACTTCCCATGGGCCAAGTGTATTTAAACCATCACAGACAGAATGAAGAAGGGAAGGGAGAATGGTAGGTGGGGAGAGAAGAAGAAAAAGATGGCCTCCAACCCTTCTCTTTCTTGGGTCTGTGGAAGGCACACATGGACGCCAGGTCTGAGCGTGTCTCTGAGTTCCAGTTATATCGGTACTTATTTGACCAAGAGGTCCAGACACCTGACTAGGAAGCCCACATGGGTCCAGACTTGTCAGCAGCAACTTTCCAAGGAGCAGGAGGAGAAGCAGCACAGCGTGTCAGCTTCCCCCAGCAGAGGTGAGAAGAACGCCTTCTCTTTGTTGTTCTCCTTACACCAAAGCCTGCAAAATCTTGCCCAGCTTCTTCTCATTCCAGTAGCTGCTCAAGCATGCAATAAGTTGGGTTGCAGTGAATTGGAAGCCCCTGCTTGGGGCGGCGCTTCCACAAGTGGCTGTGAGGCTGGAGCTGGGTCACGCATATATAGTTTTCACAGATATTGGCAGAATGGCTGGAGTGTTCAGATTTTCAGAGTCATCACCAAGTTGCTTGTGTTTGTTAGGATGCAGAAAAAATTTTTATAGAGGGTGGATAAGGAGTAAGAGGAGCCTTGCCTAGAACCATAAGATTTCACAGTTCAACAAGCAAAACCAGGATGAAAGCCACACAAGGGGTTCTCATTTCCCCAATGCATTAAGGGTCACATGTGCTTGCTAATGAAGTCACCTGCAGGTCACAATGCTACAGTGGCACCTGTCATTACCAAGGAGAAAAACATTTGCTGTGAGAGATTTCATTTCCATCAAACATGGTTTTGTAGGGACTTTATTATTTGATCTTGCTGGTCCTATTTACCAAGTATATCTCCCCATGGGTGTATGCAGGTACACACATGCACGTTTGGCTTCCAGGAAACAAAGTCAGGTTCTCAGGCTCATGCAGAAACACTGTGTCGACTGAGCATCCCCCTCCCCAGCTGTATCCTCTCCATTCAATGAAAGTACATTAGATTCTAAGGGAATTACAGCCTTGACAAGTGCTGACTGTTACATCTAAACTGCTTATTGACTTAAAAATTTGTTCTGTAAAAGACATTCAAAGGACCTTTGCCAGTGGCTAGATGATCTATGTGGCAAAGGCTTAGAAATAACTTTGTGCCTCCTGTCTTTACAGAAAACAAACAAATAAACAATACCCCAAACATTCAGGCCACCAACCAAGCAGGGGCTGCAAAGATGACTCGGGGTTAAGAGCACTTTCTTCTTTACCAGAGGAGCTGAGGTCAGTTTCTAGCACCCATCATTTTGAGTAGCGCATAACTATGTGCCTGTCCCCAGCTTCACGGTTATTGATGCCCTCTTCTGACTTCTTCAGGCACCCACACTCACATAGCAGACTGGTATTCTCTCTCTCCTTCTCCCCCTCCTTCCACCTCTCTTCACATACACACACACACACACACACACACACACACACACACACACACACACACACTCACAATCGAGATGTGGAGAAATAGAAATAAAGCAACAGCAGGACAAAGGACAATGTAGAAGACAGTCACAGAGGCAGTAGGAGGAATGAAATGTGACAAGCAGGCGAACCAGACCAAAGCACAAGTCAGAGAAGACATTAAAAGTAGTAATAGTGAAAGAAGAAAGACAGGAGACATGGAGTGAGTAAATGAATTTTCAAAACAAAGAGTTAAATGCAGTTGCAGAAGCAGTTGCAGGCAGTCGTAGAATGATCAGGCACCCAGGTCACCAGCTATTGGCTTCCTTTTTCTGCCCAGTGGAGAAGCCTGTACTTTGCACTGGCCGGAGGGGTTTCAATCCAGCTGGTTCCAGCTGGTCTGAGGCGGCGGGGTGGTGTGCTCATTGGGAAGGAGGTGTGTACTCTCTCTTTTCTGAGTGTTTGGAGAAATCCCCCTTCAGACACACTCTTACGCAGGCTCCTGAGGCAGGCAGAAAGAACACCTCCCTCCTGCTCCCAGGCTCAGGCCAACTTGGGGAGGGGTGGCCCTCAGACTTCAGCTGTTTGCCTGGAATCCCAGGCACAGCTGTTGAGCCCACAGTGTGTAATTCACCCAGGAGGCCTCCTCTCTGTGGCCTAAGTAGGAGATGACCTCATTAGCTTAGGAACAGCTGCCGCTGCCAGGACCACTCATGAGGGGAACTGCCTTCTTTCCTTCGAGTCAGAGAAGTCTGTTGCGGATCCCACACTCCTTGGCACCCAGAAAGCCACACGGAGGAAACTGGCATGGAGTCTTTGACTGTCAGCAGAGGACATCTGGGCTGTAAGCTTGTCATGCACATGTGTTTATTCACGGTCCTTTCCCAGCCTCTTACCCCTACGTGGGTCTGTTCTGAGTCATCCATTCCCAGGAGGGCAGTGGCCATTGACCAGCTGATTTTGGTTAACTAGGCAGTGACACTGTCACAGCACCCCATCACTCTGTTCTCTCTTCAGTGGAGGGAAGGGCTGAATCCCAGAGTAATCCTTAATGGACTTTCATTTCCTTCTGCAGCCCTTTTCTGACTCCCTGCCATGGCCAGGCCCTCTGTGTCTGCTTCTCTGGAGTCCTCACAAGAAAGTCCAGCGACAGACAGCTGCACTGCCTCGTGACCACAGATCGGCTAGTGATTCCATGGACACACTGATGTCTGTGCCAGGCAGAAGGCTAAGCTGGTCCTCAGCCGATGCCCTGGAGTATAGGTAGGTCCTGTAATGTGCTTCTTAAAAACTGAAGCTGTCCAACTGATGGGATGTTATTCCTGTCACTGGGCTGTGGTCTGCAGACATTGTGAAGTGTGCTGCTGCTGAGAGCGTGCTCCTTGTTTAGTCTACTCTCTGTTAATGGAGACACTACCCTGGGTAGGTCTGATCTAATCAGATGATCCCTCTGAAAGTAAAGGTAGAGGTCCAAGGTGAAAGAAGCCAGAGAGTCTAGCACCCCCTGGCTTTGAAGATGGAAGCTACCACGAATTCTAGAGTGATTAAAAATGAATTTTGGGCAACCACGTGAACATGGAAATCATAGCTCAGACTCCATGCCTGCCCAAACCTTAATTATAGCCTGCAGCTGGGGACACCCAGCCCAGGGGTTGTACCCAGACTCCTGACTCAGAGACTGTGGGATGACAAACACTAGCGTTTGTCACTAAGTAACAGGAAAAGCCAACAACAGAAAGAGCTATGCATCAACAGCAACAGGAGATGACATTCCCTAAAGAAGGAAGCCCAGGCCCCAAGGAAGGAAGCCATCATCACAGTCTATAAATAGTAACAACAGAGGAGATGGGGGTCATTGCTTTGACATTGTGCCTGGGGCCTCATGTACATGATCTCTAATTCTTACAGCTACTTAAGCAGGACAGACCTTTTAAAGGGGATACAAACACTTGATAATGTTCAGTGATTTTTTTCCCCCTTTATCAAATGTTGGAGGTGTGGTAGCATTGGGCAACAAAGATGTTTCTAAAGTCATTGTTTTTATGAGAACTTTCCTTGGTGACAGTCAATGTGAGATGGACCAAGTCTTAATTATGTCTATGCAAAGCAGTTAATAACTATAAACCTTTCAGAATACCCCTAGCCACCTGTTCAGGAAAATATCACCAGGTACCTGTGGTACATAAGAGGTACCATGCTTCTGAGTCAGTGTTCTTGGTAGTGGCCATGGACCACAGCACATCTTATTCATATGATCCCTTGGCAAACACAAATAAAAAACCTTATTAATTGTACATACTGTCCCTGCCATTGTTGTGGATGCTACTGACCAAGTGAAGGACCAAAGAAACAAAGACTGTAGCTTGACAGAGCTTTCCTTCTTGGTGGATGTGATAGGTAAGCTCAATGACCCTCCTAGTGGGATCTAGGATCATCAGGAAGACTGGCCTCCAGGCATGCCCATGGGGGAATTATCTTGATTATGGTAACTTAGATGGTAAGACTTGCCCACAATAGATGGCACCATTCCCTGGGCTAGGATGCTGGACTCTTACTTCCTTAGAGAAAGTGATCTAAGTGGTAAAATTCATCCCTGCTTTTGACTGGGTACAGTGTGACCCTGCTGCCTCAAGTCCCTACTGCCCCGATTTTCCCTCTATCATGAACTGTTACCTCAAATTTTAAGTAAAAAATCAACTCTTTCTTCCTGAAGGTGCTTATGCCAATGTATGAAGTATTTTCTCATAACATCTAGGAGAGTAACTAAGACATGGGACTATACAGAGTAAACAAAACACATGACGAGACACCACCATCTGTCTGGTTTGCTTCCTGATCTCCTGTGGCAGATAGAGAATATGGGATCAGTGAGAACCCAATGAGAGGGTATGCAGTGATCCCATGCAAGCAAGATGATGTGTTGGGTGTGGTATATGATGGTCCCTGAGAAGCACTTGGGAATGAATGATACCAGGTCACAGCTGGCTTCTATAGCAGAAAGGAGACCCAGGTACCAGTAGATGAGTGAATCAGAGCTGTATAATGATAGCATGCACTCCCAGGGGCCTCAGGGCAGCACCAGCTTCCTTCCTGTGTCCTCAGACACAGTCTCATCCTCCACAGGCTGACGCCACACGCAGAGCTGGACTGATGTTAGCACACAGGTGTTTGCTTGGTAGAAACTATTTAAAGGCTTAAATTTCAGTTTGAATTGAAGTGACTTCCCCAGGAGCAGAAAACCACAGTGCATGTTTCATTTCTGATCTTAAAACAGCAATGTTATAACCTGTTGCCTTTAGTAAAGAAAAATTACATGAGCATTTTGTCAAAACATGAAGTCACATACCAGTATAACCAAGTCCAGGTTGGATTTCATGCTTTGTGTGTCTAGAAAACAAAGAAGAAGGCTCACCCCAGGTCAGGTTTCAGGATGTAAGAACGTCCTTCCTTTGGGCTTCATGTGTGTGTGTGTGTGTGTCTGTGTCTGTGTTTTGTATGAATGTGTGCATATGTACATGGGTGGGTGTGCTTGGCCATTCAGGCACATGTGTGGAGGTCAGAGTTTAATGTCCCAGTGTAACAGGGTCTCTCACTGAATCTGGATCTCAGCAATTCAATTAGATTGGTCACCTAGCCACAGGGATCTGTTTATCTTTGTCTTGTTTGCTAGAACTGAGCTAGGGCTGTGTTCATCCATGCCCAGCTTTTACATGAGTGCTGCACCTCTGAATTTAGGTCCTATGTATGTGCAGTAAGCACTTTACCCATTAGCACCTTTTTTCTAGCCCAGAACCTTGGTCTTTCTGATGTATCTCCCAGATACACTGTTGACAGGTGCACCTTATTATAACCAACACCCGAATCCATCTTTGGAAGCACACCATATTCAGTGAGAGATTCCATAGCTCAAACAACTCCATCCTCCGGTGGTCCCAAGTTTTTGCCTGGTCCTTTCCCATATCAAGGGGGTTTGTCTTACTGGCAATAGCTTAGATCATTAGAGATTGTTTCTTCCCCATGCAACTTCAACCTGATTCTCTATAGTTCCCATTTGTTCTTTTCTTTGGATGATAACTTGGACCTGAAAAAGAAAAGACTAGAAAAACCAGAACACTCGGATGGCCCTCGCATCTGCTTTGACTTACGTGTGAACCAGGGACCCTTTGAGTCTGTGCAGAGGAGGAATGATCAGAGTTGGTATTAAATGCTTAGGTTTCTAAATTGTCTTGGAAGTCTCATCAAATTAAATCAAACCCGTGGTATTAAGTGGCAGCAAGAGGAGTTTAGAGATGTCTGAGCAAGCTGGGATGGAATTATTTTGTTCTCTCCCAGGTTGGTTGTCAGCTAACCATGTTTCCAAGGTGAACTTAGGTCTCCCTTGCTAGTTTATGTTCGGGGCTCCTGAGTCAAAACTTTTATAGAAGAAGCCCTTACTCTTTTGTTAAATGAAAAATAAGTAGCTATCCCATTTGGAAGGCTCCCCTCCTTCCCCAGCCTTCCTGCAGTGTCAGGAGATGCTGGGAAAGAATTTACTCCAATGGATCAGATAGATAATCACTGAGAAAAATGTAGATTTCTTAGTAATTGATGGAGACAGAGCATTTGGGGAGTGGGTACAGAAAAATAGTCCATCCCAGGATGCAAGGAAGGAGGAATGGAAGATGAAAGGGGTGGGGAGTGGAGGGAGGAGGAAGAGGAGAAGGAGCAAGGGAGAGACTGGACCTCAGGGAATTCATTTCAATAGAGGACAATGGGCAGGTAATGCTCAGATGTTATCTATGAATGTGCTTCTTAGCTGCAATGGAGGCAGGAGGGGGTTTGCAGCCCTATTTGGGGGCTTGCATTGGATTAGTGACAGGACAATAGTTTTGCAAAACAAATTTTGTTTAGTTGTTTGGTATTTTCTTATCTTGTGTGCGAGCACGTGCTCGAGCACACACATACAGACACACACACACACACACACACACACACACGAGAGTGCTTGTAAGTCTGCAGGGCAGGTGTGCATGCACATGTGTTTGCATGTATGTGGCAGCCGGAGGACAACCTTGCTTGTGTTTCCCCTGGAGCTATTGAGCTATTGACATTGTTTTCTGAGACAGGGTTTCTTCATTGGCTGGGAGCTCTCCAATTACTCTAGGTTTGTGGGCCATGAAATCTTTATTGCCCTGTGCTGGTGCTACAAGCAGGTGTCACACCACACCTGGGCTTTTCTCACGTGGGCTCTGGGGATCGAACTCAGGCCCCCATGCTTGTAGCTCTTTACCAATGGTGCTATCTCTCCAACCATAGTATCCTTCTGTAAAGAAATTCTGAGTGCCTTGTGTGTGCTCACACATTTTAGATCTTGTGTTTCATGCATTCAGACAACCAGTGAGATTTTTGACGAGGACACAGTGAGTCTCCAAACCTTGCTAAGTACAGAATGCAAGCTGTTTCCTTTAGTGAGGAATCCGTGTCTATGTTCCTTGACCTTCACGTTAGGTGAGCCTTTTATTGCCGTTTAAACAAAGATTCTCAGGACAAACCACTTTATCTTCAAGGATCTTTGGAGGAACCAGAAGGCGAAGTATCTTGCCCTCAATATAAGTGCACCTCTCCAGCGATTTATTGGCAGATGGATCTAGGTGACAATAGATTTCTAAATTGAATATTCTGCCTTTGGAATGGCCTCTGATGTGCATTAAGATCGTATTGTAATAACCACACCTCTCAATTTGTGCACATACACTATCCTGATTACATTATCCATCAATCTGCAGGACAATTGTCAGACGAGCCTGCTAGCCAAGCTGGGAGACTAAATGGTTGTTTCTTGGCACATGCTGACTAGTTAGGTAAGAAGAATCCTTTCCAGCATTCAGGAGGATGAATCCGACACTTTGCAGCAGTAGCACTTGGGTCTTTTCTCTAAGTACCACATGCACTGAGTCCCTTTACTCTTAGAGAGCTGCAGCTTCTAGACTTTGTCAACCATATTGTTGGCATGTGTAAGGAGTATCAGAAATCCATGGATTTCTGGTGTGCACTGTCATATATTTCCAGGGGGTCCTTCCCTCTTTTCCCCTACTTGCTCTCTATCTCCTTCCCACCTTTTTGCCTTCTCTTCACATTTATTCAGCTTTTACAGGACTGACAATGGAACCCAAGGTCCTTAGGCTTGCTAAGTGGGTGCTCAACACTGTGCTGCACCCCAGTCCCTTCTCCTTCTACCAAGTGCTGGACAAATGACAGTTGCTGTTTAAGGTAACACCAGTGCAGACTTTGCCCCCTCTTGTGAGCTTGCAGAGAAGTGTGACACCTGTTTGACCCCCATCTTCCTCTCCGTTAGTAATTTAGCCACATCTTTATGCCTTGGACTTCACAGGCACAAAACAATGTCACCTGTGTCTAGGCAAAGCTGGCCCTTTGTGATTATGGTAATAATATTGTGATAATTGGCATGTTGTACTTCCAGGAATCACACTGTGTGTGTGTGTGTGTGTGTGTGTGTGTGTGTGTGTGAGAGAGAGAGAGAGAGAGAGAGAGAGAGAGAGAGAGAGAGAGAGAGAGAGAGAGAGTGTACATGTGTATTCATATGCTCATGTGTGTGGAGTCTGCACACATGCATATGGAGACCAGATATTGAGTTTTGATTTGATGTCTTCTCAGTTGCTCTCCACCTTATTTTAAGAACAAAGTCTCTCACTGATCTGTATTTCCCTGTTGGCTCAATTGATTGTGTAGCCATCCCAGGAGCTCTGCCTCCAAGCAATGCATCTGAATTTTTAACACAGATGGTAGGGATCAAGACTCTGGCACTTTGTCCACTGAGCCGTCTTCATAGCCCACCCTGGTATTCTTATTTGTATAAGCTGTGCTTTCAAAGTATGTTTGGACTAACTTTAGAGTATCCAAAGTTTAATACTGAAAGCATGGTCTTTAAGTGGAGGCCACAGATCTTCATTAAAGCAAACAAAATTATAGGGTCTTTCAGTGCCTGCAGTGGGTTGGGCTGGGGACTCTTTCCAGTGACCCCAAATCTGTAGCTAGCTGCTTATTCCTTCTAAAAAATGGGTGAGTGTTTGCATGTAGCCTATGCATGTTTTCTCTTATGCTTAAATCATCTCAAGATTCCTACATCATCGAACACAATGTCAATGCTATGGTAATAGTGATTACAGGAGGCTACATAGCCAATGATGGCAAGAGTCATAGACTGTTCTGGTTCAGTAGATGCAACTTCTTTGTTTCTGAATATTTCCAACTTGGGGTTGGTTGAATCCACAGGTGGAAACCAGGAAATATAGAAAGCCAAGTGTGGATTCAAATCATAGCAAAACTCTTGACTGTTCTTGAAATGTTTTATTTCATTCTTTTGCTAATTGGGCCATAAATTATTTCATTTTATCTCCATAATTGGGTTATTGGTTATACCTGTTTGTTTTATATATGTGGGTGTAATAAAATGTACTATTTCCATCTTTAATTTACCACAGTCTTCTTAGTACAACATTGAAGCTTTTTATGGATAATGGGAGAACCAAACAATAACATACCTTGCTTTCCCTTTATAATTCTTTGAGCTATTATCATATACTTTAATGCAATTACAAGTTACATACTAATGGCTATTATCATTCTATTGCTAGTTATATATTAAATGGGCTTGAAGGTATAATTTTAATTTTTTAGTTCGACATAATATTGGAATTACTTATAGGGTATAATATTATAATTTATAGGCTGGGCAGTAATGGCACATGCCTGTAATTCTAGCACTTAGGAGGCAGAGGCAGTTAGATCTCTATGAGTTCAAGGCCAGCCTGGTCTACAGAGTGAGTTCCAGAGCATCCAGGGGCCACATAGTAAAATCCTATCTTGAAACACACACACACACACACACACACACACATTTATATATATAAATTTATACTTCTATATAGTGTATAGTGATCAAGTTGAAACAATTTTCTATGACATCAAAAGTAATTTATATATATATATATATATATATATATATAAACTTTAATTTGACTTGAGATACATAACTGACTGTGCCAGATTATAATTGGCCTATCATATATTGATTTATCTGTGCTTCCAAGGTGTAGTACTTCTGAGAACTCAAGAATTCTAACCCCAGTATGAACTGAGTAACTGAGTGTTCAGTTGTTGCTTACAACAAATGCCCCTTCTTTCGAAGTTGCTCATTGCTGTCTCATGGAGTAGTGACACACACATCAGGAGATGAAGGGGCAGGTGAGCAGCGATGCTGATTTCTGGAGCTCTCATTCCCTACCTTTTTTTTTTTTTTTTGCCCTGACCATGTTAGCTGTCTCAGCTTTCCTGTTCAATAGTTCATGAACTCAGGGAGAATTTGGAGATCTGTCTTTGTCCCATTCTTTGAGCTGCTACTTGAAAGTGAGGCCTAAGTTGGCCTCATCTTGGCTCTGTATTTCCCCCATGGTGAGCATGGCTTTCCATTGTTTCTTTCAAGTGTCTGAAAGAAATTGTTTTATGTATTTTTTCTGAATTTTTGTTGTCTGTGGTAAGAGAATAACTCTCATAGCAACAGGCCCTTCATGAAGGAAGAAAAAAAGTACATGCTAGATTTCTTAAGGCCACAGAAGGTGGAAAATATAACCATTTTCTTCCGCATAAACAGAAAACATGTTAGTATGAGCTGGAAGACCTAACAATAAAGTATCCACAACCTACTTACAGGCTCTTAAAAATTTCACCCACCCATGTGGTGAAGATACACACACACACACACACACACACATCCAACCCTGAGAGGGGGTTTCTTTTGGAGGAGATAATGCTACGCTGGGCTTCCACCCTCCCCAGTGTAAAATATGGGACATTTCTCCTTCCTTCAGCCTTGTGAGAGTGGCTTGACCCTGTCTTCTTTGGGAAATTCATACTTTCCTGAACTTGGAAGAAATTCAGGGCCAGGAAATGAAGAGCTTCAGCCACTGGCAAAGGAGAGAAAACTGGGAGGGTAATGGATGCAAGAGTGTTCCCCATGTGCCAGCTATGGAGAAAGTCCTGGGAAAATATGACCGAGGGGAGTTTTTCTAAAGACTAGAATTCTGACTCTGTCATGGGATTGAGTGTTCCCACTGTAGATTAAGACAGGTTGCAACTGGGCATGGTGACATGCACCTCTCACCCCAGCACTTATGGAGGGGAGGGAACAGGGGGACCAGGAGCCAATGATTTGTGGGTTTGTGGAGCTCTCACACTTTGCTGTGTGGAGAGTTTGTGTACAGCTTCTTCAGCATGGTGCAGTCTCAGAATCCTGGACTAACAAAACAAAGAATGCAAAGCAAGCCCGGCCCCCTGAAGCGGAGGGGAGTGCTTCTTCTAGTCTGTGTTGTATTTAGGAGCAGGGCTAGGAGTCAAGAACAAATTGAAGTAAGAAGGTAAAGTTGATTTGACTAATGGGCCAACACTCCTTTTACAGACTTGGCAAGAGAGCTCAGAGTCTGGGAGGACTCTCAGTGGGCACTACCCTAAGAGGTGGTTTACCACCACTTCAGAGGGTGTCTGTTTGTTGTTGTTGTTGCTTATTTTGTTTGTTTGTTTTCCTTTTCTGGACTTCCTTGAAGATCAAAATGTTAGAGGATAGGATTCAGGTCTTTTGGGGAATGAGTGTCCAGAAGTGCCTCTTGCTTATCCCTCGGGATTGGGACCTAGTTATATCCAGGGCAGAAGCACCTGCATGTTTGTTTGTTTGTTATTTGTTTTTGGTTTTTTTTGTAACCATGACAAAGAGCATGGTGAGACGGGCAAGGTGATGTGTTTGACCTTTGTGTACAGGGGTATGTGCTGTCAACTCACCTTTTCTTGCAGATGAGGACTCAGTGTGGGTGGAACACTGGGGAGACTATCTCCCAGTTCAAGCATAGGCTGAGATGTGTTTCCTGCAAGGGAGCTTTCATGTCTCGTGTTGCAATCTTATCCATCTGTGCCTGTGAGCTACCTAGTAGCATTGGTAAAACTGTGGCTTTTGTGATCATGTGATTACATGTGGTCCCAGTGTGATCAGTGAGAATCCTGATGATTATAGCTCAGATGGAATTCCTCATAGGTAGGCATTTGGGTCAAGAGATAAGTGTCCTACTCCTGTCCTGAAACGCCTTGACTAGGCTGGCCATCGGCGTGCAGGTGTTGAGGCTGCATATGTATCAGTAGCAGCAACTCCATTGGAGAAGCCATCTTTTTTGAGGTCTCCCAAGAGAGGTAGCGATAAATGGCTGTCCAGCTTATAGTTTGGTTGATTTTGAATATGTACTGCTCACACACAGCTGCTACAGTGGCCTCATGTTTGAAACAACAGTGTCCTGGACAGCCAAGCTATTTCCTCTTCTTCATTTCCAGAATAGGGAAGAACTCTTACACTGTGGAACACAGTCCAGCACATTTGTCTGGGGGAGATCTAGTGATCCTGGTAGCATTTGGCCTCTTAGCAACTATGACTTTGTTACATTTGTGAATGATACTTGTGGGTTTAAGTTTCTATTTCTACAAGGTAGTGGGAATGACTCCACTGTCCTGACATTGGAGAGCATGGAGTCCAAAGGTGCCCTCTTGGGCGGGTGGCAGCAGTCAGAACATCTCCACCCTGGGCAGTTGATGAGCTGCAGGCATCAGATGACCATGTAGCAGATGATGAAGACAGGAGTTGTTAATGCAGTAATGACAGGGGGGACACTTAGAGGACAAGGAAGCCTCTCAACGGGGCTCCCTGCCTAGAAAGTTCATGGGACCACACAGGACCACCAGTTCCTGTAACTTTGAGCCTATTGGTTCTGGTGTCTGGTTCTAAGGAGGTAGGGTAGGCTACCAAGCAAAGGTGTGACATTATTAGGATTGAGCTTTGATGCTGCAGGGCTCTCACCAAGTTCCCTGAACCCCAGCGTGTATGTTGTTAACTCCATATCCTCTGCTTTATGAGCAATTACATTCACTTCATTGTTTATTGTTGTTGCTGAATGTTCAGCCTTTTTTTCTTCCACACACTCAAGTATTGTCTGGGCATGGTATGTTGAATAAAGCTTTCCACATACATCCTGTTAATGAGGGGGCTTTGTTCCTTTTTTTAAAAATGCCATTCAAATTATAGCCCTGAACAATAGGGCAGCATACATATACCAGATCCCCATTAACTTATTATTTTTTAATAGTGGAAATGTTTCTGAAATTGACGAGTGCAATGTATACACGCTGTGTAGTCATGCATTATTACTTTTGGGTAGTGGGAGGGGCTGAGAAAATGGAATAAAACAGTTCTCAGACCTCAGCAGTCCGTAGTGGAGGCTCTAAACACATACTTATGCATTTAAAAAAATCTAGAAAATGTAGTGGTGATGGGGGTTATCTGAGAAAATTCACCTTGGAAGTAACACAGTGACTAAATTGTTATCATTGGCAGGTCATTTGAGAGAGACACACATCCCAAAGCTAGCAATATGTTGGTTGCTTTTTAATCTGGAACTTGTCGGTTTTTCCATCTTTTCCCACATTGCAGAATTTGCTAGGTGAAGATAATGACTTGAAAATACGAAAATCACCCTGAATAGCTACCCTAGGGTCAGTGGCACCTGGTTAAGATGAGAAAGAAACTGACAAAGATCAAATCTCTGACCTCAGCCTTCAAGATGAACGTTGTATTTCCCGGCTTCCCTTGCCTTCCCAGATTCTTGCATTGCTCCCGAGTGGGATGCTCAGCCTGATAAATCACAGGCTGCTCACCAGTCACCAGAGCAGGCAAAGAGAGCCAGATGGAGGGAAGCGAGTATGGCCCTCTGTCACTTCTGGCTGGTTGCCATCACCTGGACACTCAGCACTCTTTGCTGAGGGAATGTCTCTGTCTTGCTTGCATAGAGGGCTGGTCATCCCAGAGCCCTTCAAGCAGGATGCAACATCGAGCCATGTTGTCATGGTTACTTAGCCATTTCCCCAGAGTTGTGACATCAGTATCTCCAAGGGGCATGAGCTCCACCTCATACATATGCATGTACCCGGCAGGGGCCTGGCCACATCTGAGCATCTTACAATGTTCCTAGTAAAAAATGTCGGTGAAGGAGGGAGAGGTGACATGGAGAGTGGAAGCAATGTGATGGGAGCACACATTGCTAAGTGAATAAATAAAGGTGTTCACTGCTTGTCTCGGAGGAAGGCAGGAAGGGTTAATGCTGAGTTGGGATTTATTTTCCAGCTTTAACCATCTGATGGCTCACACTGGGCCCTCATACTATCAGAACCTTATCATTTCCAGGGCAGTTTTTGTTCCACTCTCAATACACCTCATTGCAAAAATATGGTTGGAGGAACCATGGTGTGTATTTAATAAAAATATGGCGCTATCCTGAGGTTCAGTCAGTCACAAGGCTCACATGGAAACTGCTGATCTCAACTCCTAGCCCTAAGCTTGTCCTGTTTTGAAGGGCTCCATTCTTTAGGAAACCAAGAACTTACAGGCAGAAGACAGGGACTGTTAACTGGACAATACCAAATGACTGCCTTTTCTAGTGGAGAGGGGTTTCTTTCTATGCATAGAGATTGCCAGATTGGTGTGTGTATTTATAACACCTTGAATGTCATGGGCAATTAGTCTCTTAGTGAATATCAAACTGAATACACTTCACATCTTGGGCTTTCAAAAGAAGGCAGATAATCTACTGTTCTGGACACTGCAAATTTAGCAATACTGAGAAGTTAATGTTTCATGTTAAAACAAAACAGGCATGTTTAAATAATGGGCACTGTGGTAAACTCCAGGAAATGCCATGACACTTTAAATGGGTGACATCTCCCTGGCCTGATAGCCTGGGTCACAGTCCCCTCATGACCATGCCAGTTAGAACCACCCAACATGAACTCTTCCGACAGGAGCCCAGGTGTGAGCGGTGAGGAAAGGAATCTGAGAGCCCAGGAGCCACCAGGCCATAGCACCACAGCATGGCCAAATAGCGCAAATCCTGCAACTGGTTGAGAGTGGTTTAGCAGCTGACACATTAACCTGTAGCCAGAATTGGTGGACTAAGCCCAGGGCATTACCCTAGTTAATGGCACTCAGGGTGTGGTCCAGAGAAGAATTCACTCTAAGTAAGAGCAGCTGTGAGTGTTGGATCTTGGCTGTTTCTCCAAAGTTTATGTTTTAAAGGCTTGGTCCCCAACCAGTGGTGTGATGGGAGTGCTGCAATTTGTAGTTAGAGAAAGCAGGTCATCAGGGGCCTTGTCCTTGGAGTGGGTGTTATGACTTCACCTCTTGCACTGGTTTCACTTCCAGCCCCACTATTTGCTTCTCTGCTGACTTTCTGCCTTGCCATCCATCCAAACAGCTGTTCACTGAGACCTCTGAAACTGTGAACCAACACAAACCACTTTCTGTCTTTCTTGGGCAAATTATCACAGCAAAGCCAACAGTGCCACCATTGAGACAGGGAAATAATGAAGACTCCCCAGAGATGGACTTGAGACACTCTGTTGGCTGGGTTGAGTGTTTTCATTAGCAAAGGGCTTTCACGTTTTGTTTTCTTTCTGAAAAATGCATCGATCCAGCTTCTATTGTAGCCCTAGCATCTTGGTAGGTGTTTCCATAGGCTTGATCTAGTTTACATGTAGTTCAGGTAAGTGGTCAGTGCTGTTAGAACTGTTAGCAGCTATGGAAACAGAAGTTCATAGGAATTGAGGAAAATGACTCCCAGGTCACATGTAGACCAATTATTAGTGTCAACAGCAACAAACCTCAGAACTTCTGTGACACCTTGCTACTGAAGCTAGCCCGATGGGAATCTTGGCTTTTTATACTGGCTTTCTACTGTGGCTGACAAATTGCAATACACTTAGCAGCTTCAAACAACAAAAGGTTGTTGCCAGACAGCCCTGTCCACCAAAGTCTAGTGCAGGAGTTCTTCACAACAGCTGAGATCAGTGGCTCAGCAGTTCTGCATTGCTGCTAGGTGATCGAGGGGACCAGAAATCTCTTCATTCACTTGGGTTTGGGGGAGAATTTGGTTCTCTGTGGTTCTAAGACAAGAACCCTTCCATTTTCACTGGCTGTTTCTGGACAGACATTCTCAACTTCTGGAGACCACCCCTCCTATTCCTTACCCCATGGCTTCCTTTATCCATCCTCAAGGCCAGACATGATGTGTTAAAGTGATTCTCACATTTTGAGTGTTTTTTCCCTGTACCCCATTCTTTCCCTTGCTCTATCTTCAGCCTTCTTCTGTTGCGTCTAATGGCTTGTGTGATTAACACACAGGAAACCTAGTAGGGTTTTTCTATCTTACTATCTGTACCTTTAATTCCATCTGCAAAGTCTCATTTGAGCTGTGTGTTCACTGGTTTGGGGGTGTCTTGGAGAAGTTGTTATTCTGGGTGCCATACAACCTTTCATTTGTGAGCAGATTGATAACACAGTGGAACACTGATCTATTGGTAATCATGACTTCATGAATGGCAGATGCAAAACAGCTTTGCCATCTATGGTCCACCATTCAGAAGCTGGGGGCGGGTGAGAAAAGCTGGGATAGTCTCAAATGAGTGTGACACTGTTATGAAACAGCTTTGAAAGAATGAGATGATTTCCCCTTTACTCTGGATGAGTCGAATGGAAGCTTCCTTTTTGGACATGGTCTTGCTGTGTAGCTCAGGCTAGCCTCCTGGCAATCCTCCTGCCCCAGCTATCATCACAAATGGCACAATCTGTAGATGCAGTACCCAGATCAGGACAACAAACTTTGCCAACAAAAGGGACTATTCAGTTTCCAGGGTTCACCATCACTGTTTACACTGTCTGGGATCTGGGGTAGGCATACCAGCCACACTGCCTGGGATCTGAGTTAGGCATACCAGTCACACTGCCTGGGATCTAGGGAAGGCACACCAGCCACACTGCCTGGGATCTGGGGAAGGCACACCAGTCACACTGCCTGGGATCTAGGGAAGGCATACTAGCCACACTGCCTGGGATCTGGGGAAGGCACACCAGCCACACTGCCTGGGATCTAGGGAAGGCATACTAGCCACACTGCCTGGGATCTGGGGAAGGCATACTAGCCACACTGCCTGGGATCTGGGGAAGGCACACCAGCCACATTGCCTGGGATCTAGGGAAGGCATACTAGCCACACTGCCTGGGATCTGGGGAAGGCACACCAGCCACACTGCCTGGGATCTGGGGAAGGCACACCAGCCACACTGCCTGGGATCTAGGGAAGGCACACCAGCCACACTGCCTGGGGTCTGGGGAAGGCACACCAGCCACACTGCCTGGGATCTGGGGAAGGCACACCAGCCACCCTGTGAATGAGTGAGCTGGTGCTGAAGCCTTGGAAGGAGGAACACTGCATCCTCCAGGTACCAGTGTTCATTGTCACCTCTGTTGGGAAGCACCCATTACAGTTTTCACTTCTTAAGAGTCATGACTATCCCAAAAGATAGCAGGGAGTAAGCCAGCCAACTTCCATTTCAAATGATGCTCCAATATGTGCTTAGAGTATAAGCATTAGACACGGTTCTTTAATAGTAACAGGATAACAGAATACACAAAATAATGGAGAACTAATGTGAAATACCGTATGAAAATACACACGAAGACGTAAACCAGAGATTTTGATCTTGACATCTTTTGGAGGTATATTTGAAGTAGTTCAGTGGTCTTGAGAAGAGTGGGGTATGTTTACCCTCATCACAGACACATGCAAATAGGCTCTCAGTCATCTTCTCAGTCCACTGGGGTTCCAAAGAAGACATTATTAGAAAGCAGGACTTGTGGGTGAGTGGCTCTTGATGGCACTGGGGTAAACTAGGTAGATAAAGGCATTTTGGTGGGCTCTTTGCAGGGTTAAGTAGGGGCTATCCGCATTTGGGAAGGGGAACAGAGGAACACCCTGAAAGCAGTCTCTGAACAGGGAATCTTTGAGGTCACTGAGCCCTATGAGAACTAATTTCCAGTGTTCATTCAGGCCAGGTAGGGTCATTCACAAATGACCCCAGACTAGAACTGCAGCCGTTGAGCAGGCTGGTCCTGTTTTAAGGGGAACCTGGCATTTAGCTTCACTGCTTCTTTGAAGAATTCAGCCTAAGGAAAATCGATGTTCACAGAGATGCAGACTTCAGCTCACTTAGGTCAATTATCCTGACTTTAAGAATACCGGCTCATTTGGGTAACCCAGTCCTTGAAGGGAATGGAGGAAGAGCTGGTGCATTGAGGGCTTTGACTATGAGAGACATTGGACAACGTGTTACTTGTGACCTGATATCAGGGCTGCACCTGGGTTTGGTGCCTCCTCTCAAATTGACACATAAATATGTTTTGATTGGAACAAGATGGCTTGATTAACTGTGGAAAAGCACACAATAACTATTTTCTTAACAAACAATCAAAATCTGCTAAGGAAAAAACATGCCTCCTTCCCCTTCCTGACCCTGGGGTTCTTGTGTTTGTAAAAAACGGTGGAGGCTAAGTGGCATTTTCCTCTGTAACTGGGACTTGCGCTTGCCAGCTCTAAACACCTACACAGCTTCCCAAGGTATTGTTGCTTTTGCCTTTTCCTACAAATGTTGACTCCCCCCTCCCCTGGCAATTTATGAAAATGTTCCTAAGAATTACTGATAACCAAAATACTATGCCACATACCTGGTACAAAACTGATCATGCCAGTAAAAGAAGGTCAACAACTTGATGTGGTGGCACATGACTGTAAATCCCAGCACGCTAGAGGTTAAGGCAGGAGGACTGCTGTGAGTTTACGACCAGCTTGGGCTACATAGCAAGGCCCTATCTCAGTCTCATGTATCCCCTGTGACAGAATCCATGCCATCCTTTTGAGGAGTAGGAAGCAGCTGCTTGATCTGTGCCTCCTGTGTTGTAGTTTGTAAAGGGCTGCCGTAACTGTGCTGGAGATCCAGGTGCTATCGACTCAGTTCAGGAACCCACTGTCCTGACTGTGGATCCTTTATTTAAAGTCTGAATTCAGATAGACTCAGAACCCATTGTCCTGACTGTGGATCCTTTAATGCCTGTATTCACATAGACTCAGCTGCAGAAAAGATCCAGGTGCTAATGACTCAGTTCAGGAACCCACTGTCCTAACTGTGGGTCCTTTCAAGCCTGTATTCACCTAGACTCAGAACCCACTGTCCTGACTGTGGGTCCTTTCAAGCCTGTATTCACATAGACTCAGCTGCAGAAGGATCACATTTGCTTCTCCATATGAAACCAACTTTGGTTTCATCCAGCACGACCCTGTCCATTATACCTGTAAGTGAACTGCACTCTAATAGGGCCTCTGCCAAATCCTTCCAACCCACCAACAACATCAGCAGCCCAAGAGCCACTCTCTTCCCTCACCGAGACCCAGCAGACCTGAGGCCTATAATGAGCAGATGGGGCTGGCCTCAGATGTGCAACAGATGACTAATTTATGTTTTCTTCCTTTAACTGGAAAATAGTTCTCCATTAGAGACACATTGCAGTTCAATCTGCCTTCCTACTTTCCCCTGGCCATGATCAGGCACCATGCCTTACTTACCCTTCGGTTTGCCTACTTTCTGACTAATGTCTGTGGTCATTCACAATCCTAATGCCTAACAGTTGTCTTCAAACAGATGTCTCCATCTCTCCTAACACCTACCTGGGTTGGCTCATTTCTTCCTCATTTCAGAGCACCCAGGACTGTGGAACATATGACTGGGTCACCGTTCTTAATAACAAGAACACTTGAATGCCTAGAAAGCAGAAGCAGTGAACTCATTTTCAGTTTTAATAAACTTCTGCAATTAGTCAGTTGAAATGCAGTAGAAAGTGACAGCTTGTGATATGTAAAAGACATCTAGCTGACAAAGACAGAGCTGTCACACATTGCACTAATATCTGTTTCTTCATTAACACTGGATTCTTCACTCTTTTGGCATTTCAATTACAATACACAATGATTTTATAAAATTTACATATCTGTGTGGTTCCCTCTTATTCTTCTAAAAGCTTGAAGCTTTTCATGGGCATCCGTTGTTTCCCCAACGTGCACGCATTTGATTTAACTAGATTTTCTGATAGTTACGTATTTAGAATGCCTGTACTGGGTCATAGACTCTAAGGATAGGTGTATATCTAAGCTGGGTATAGACAATATAGATGATGTTGGTTAGGGGCTTAGTAGATCTTGTTAAAACAATCTCTCATCTGAAAAGGTGCCTGAAACAGCATAGGGTTTGATTAAACTGAATAAATGAACACATTAAGGATCACTTATAGGGGGCTGGGTGAGATGGCTCAGCAGGTAAGAGCACTGACTGCTCTTCCAAAGGTCCTGAGTTCAAGTCCCAGCAACCACCTGGTGGCTCACAACCATCCGTAATGAGATCAGATGCTCTCTTCTGGGGTGTCTGAAGACAGCTACAGTGTGCTCACATATAATAAATAAATAAATAAATAAATAAATAAATAAATGTTTAAAAAAATTAGAAAAGCTGCTAACTAATCCATGGGAATATTTAAAAAAAAATAAAGATCACTTATAGAGACAGTGGTCTAGTGGTGAAGACCCCTAATAGAAATGTCCATATCTAAATCCTTGAGATCTGCTAATATGATGCTAGTTAGAAGAGATTTCTTTGCATATGCAATTAACTTAAGGATCTGAAACTGAGAGCATCCTGGGTTATCTGGGTGGATGCTGAATCTACTGACGAGTATCTTTTAAAAGGCATAATGGAATGTTTGCTAGAAGTTGAAAAGAGGTGGTACCAATGCAGGCACAAGCCAAGCACTGCTCCGAAGCTGGTGGAAGACCTATTGACACCTTGATTTCATAATTCTGATCTTTATAACTGTGAGAGGATAAATCGCTGTTGCTGTAGGCCACAGATCATGCTAATTCCTTATGGAAGCCACAGGAAACTGAAGCATGAGACAGTGAATGCTCTGGAAGATGGTCCTGGCAGAGTGGAACACCTTCTGGTGGATTTCAGGTGAGATTGTGCTATGCATCCTGCATCACTTTACAGTCTAGGCAAGGAACGGCATAGGAATGATTGAAGTGTCCTAACGGAGTAACTGTTATTCAGGTGTGGGCATTTAGGCTGGTGGTGTGTAACTGTAACTCCAGAACTGGGCAGGCAGGAGAAAAAGACCTCCAGTTTGAGTTCGGGCTTAACTGCACAGATCTGTCTCAGAAGGCTAAACAATAAAACCAAGGAAAACAACATGCAAAAGAAAGGGTAAAGAAAGAAAAAGTGGAAAGGAAGCGCAGAATGGAAAAAACCTATCTCTTGACTCTGGCAAGACACACAGTACTTAGTTCTAGGGCCGAGAGCTGCCACTCTGTACAGAGGGACCTGACCCTCCCAGATCTTAGGAAATTTGGAACACCTTTAATGTCTAGAGCTCTGAGAAGGGTAGAGTCGAAGAATCCCTTTTCCAGCTGGAAGGAATACTCAAGATCATTTTCAACGCTAGATACACACGGAAAACTAAGCGCACACTCCTTTCCAGAGGAAACGCTAGGCGGAGGGAAGACTGCCCCAGCCAGGCGGCCACACAGGACAGCTTCACCGGAAGTGAGACGGATGTCTTCCTGATGAAGGCCTCTTCATCATAGTTTGTGTGTAACCCCAGATACCTGGATGCTGCCATCTGAATCTGTCCTCACTCCTCGATAATGGTAGCGTTTGGAGAGAAGACAAAGGGAAACAGACAGACCTTGGCTTGGCTTTGTCACCTGAGGCAGCCAAATGGTGCTGGCATTGGCTTGTGACCAACGCTGCGGAGCCCGTGGTGTGCTTCTGGTCCAGCGGGACTGGCTGTGCTCTAGGGAGAGGCTGTGAGGCGCTTGTTTTTCACAGGGGCTTTAGCCTACAGTTAAGTGCAAACACCTGCTGAAGTACTGGTAATTAGTAGGTAATTAGTAGTTAATGTTCTTAGAATTTAAAAAGAAAGCTTACATAAGTAATTACTTAGTATTTCTTATAATGTGCTGCTTTTCCTGAGACTTCATATCCCCAGAACATTTGCCAACTTCCTAGGTTCCTCAACACACTAAATTGTTTATTAATTACACACGTATATTGCTTTCAGGGAAAAAAAAGAAGAGAAAAATACATTAAATGTTGGAAATAGGAATGAGTTATCTTCTGAATTACAGAAAAAAAAAACAAAACAAAACCAAAAAACCACCCTCATTTAAAATTATAGAATTTGTGATTGGTAATGACTCTGGGAAGTGGGCTTGATTTTTTTTTTTTTTTTAAAGACTGACTGTGGCTGGGAAAGAAGAGATATGTAGAAAAAAAATATTTCAGACCATTTAATAAAACACCGAGTGTTCAACACAGCTCACAGAAGGAACCCTTTCATGTCTGCAGAAGTATGTCTCTGTTTTAGCTTGTCAGAAAGACCACCAGGGCTCCATTCTGAGGGATGTGGCTTGCCAAGCCAGGCTAAGTGGCACACAATTTCAGACTCTCGAGGTGACTGAAGTGGAGGGACGTCGGAAGGCGTTAATTAGTGCTCTGTAACTATATTTTTGAAAGGATTTTTTTTCTTTAGAGAATTTAAAGCAGATTTGCAAACTCTCAGCCCTGGAGCCACTCCATGCCAACTTGAAGTGGGCATTCATTCGCCGCTTTTGTTTAGTGGCCCCAGCTTTGAAGATTATATCTGAAGTTTGTTCCTCACTTCGGGCAGACTCAGAGGGCTCAGTTAAGTGACGATTTAAGTTTCCTGTCCTTAAAGTAGAGCCAGTGGGCACCGCTTCCCTTCTCTAACTCTGCAGCTCCACTATACACAAATAAATATCTCTTATAGAAATATCAAAGTGTGTTATGTCTTCAAATCACGGCCAGGTGTTATGGGGCAGGGCTCCTGCCACATCTCTCTACTTGCTATCACCATGTGCAATAGTAAACCTAAGTCAAATTAATAACTAGGAGGTAAAATGTGTGTGCTGCTTATTGTTTATTCCAAACAATGTGTGTGTGGCTTTATTAAATTTCAGCTATCTTTGTCTATAAAAGTCCAAATGAAAACAATCTTCTGAGAAATTATGAAGGTGGGATGTTTGAATAGAATAGAAATGATGAAAAATTTAAACAAGAATTTTAAAGCCCAGATCTAAGGTTCAGTCTATAAAGTGTTTGCTGTTTAGACATGACTTGATTGTCAGTTTTAGACCCAAATAAAAGCTGGGGAAGCAGAGGCAGGAGGATTCCTGGGACTCACTGGTCAGTAGCCTAGCCTAGTCACTACCCCAGTTCCCACTGAGAGACTTTATCTCAGAAAACAAGGTGGCTAGCTCCTGGGGTAAAGCCAGGGGGTGACCACACACACAGAGGCTCCCCCACACAGCCACAGACGTGTGTGTGCACACACATGGACACACATCCTAACCTCTTTCCAGAGATTCTAAGTGTAGAAAGGCAAGCATATCAACTCCTGTCCCCATGATGCTGTAACAGGGCTTTTTTTCCTGTTAAAGGCCTGCTTGTTGTAATTGTTTAGGGGGACATAGGAAGAAAAGGAAAATAAATAAGAGGGGAGATTTAGGGTAATAAATAGGTCCTGAACAGGCAGGCATTTTAAGAATGATATTTGTGTTAGCATCTGAGAAAATAAGCCAGAGAAAATACAATCTATCCTTAATAACAACTGCCAGAGGAGAGGTATTTTAACTTTGGCCTTTTAGGAATATACAGCTTAAAATACTTGAGTAATGAATTTCACACAATACTATTCTCTCTCCCTCTGCTATCTTCAATGAAAAGAAATCATCTTATGGATTCTTTAGAATAGTCCTTATTCTTTTTTTAATTAAATAAACTTTTATTTTAGAATGACTCTAGATTCACAGAAAAGTTGCAGAGAGTAAAGAGTTCCCATACACTCTTCATCCAGATCACCCCAGAGATGTGATTACCCAAACTGGGAGGTAAGAAAACTCAGACCGTATGATCCTGCTGAAGTGCTTTCTCCCCCTAGGCTCCTTTTGGTCCTAAGAATCAATCCAGCACCACCATGCATTTTACCCTTTCAGTATCATTGTCTGGGACACTCGGTGGTGGGAAAGCTGGTGTCCTCGTCATTGAGCTGGGAAAACAGAGGCTTGAAAACAGCAAGTGTCTAAGGACTCTGTGTGGCATAGCAAGTGCCACCTCACTGCTGCATCACTGACTCTTGGTTTGCAAAGCCCCTCTGAGTGCCCAATTATGCACCTCATTCTGCTTGTGAGTCATCCTTAGGGCTGGGTTACCCAGCTCTTGAAGACACCATGCCATGACTTCTAGGTTTTGAGAATCGTTACTTAACGGCTGACTTGGCAAGGCCCATTGTGTGCTTCTGTGGTAAACTTATGAAAAGGGAGTGCTTATGTGTGGGAGTGAGGAATTCTGTGTCTTGCCCACCAAGATTCACCTGTGATGAATGATAGCCCACGTTCTTTATAGTTACTCCCCTCGAGAGCTGCACCCCTTGAATCTAAGGAATGAACTGAGCAGCAGAGACATAGCCCAGGCACCAGGGCTGAAGAAACCTTTTCACCTTAAAAAAATGTACCTGGGTGATAATAGCACACACCCTTTTTAATACCAGCACTTGGGAGGCAGTAGAGGCAGATCTCTGTGAGTTCAAGGATATCCTGGTACTGCAGAGTGAATTCCAGGACATCCAGAGCTACACAGAAAAACCCTGTATCTCAAAAAAAAAAATATGTAATTGGGTACTTTTCTCAAATGTATATGTCTGTTCCCACAGAGGCTAGGAAAGAGTATCAGGTCGTCAGGAACGGGGATGACAGTGTTGTGAATCACCAGGTAGGTGCTCTTAACAGCTGAGCCACCACCCCTGGCCCTGATTAGTCCTCTCTCCCTCTCTCCCTCTCTCCCCCTCTCCCCATTCCCCTCTCTCTCCCTCTCCCCCTCTCTCCCCCTCTCCCTCTCTCTCCCCCTCTCCCTCTCTCTCCCTCTCTCCCTCTTTCCCTCTCTCCCTCTCCCCCTCTCCCCCTCTCTCCCTCTCTCCCTCTCTCTGTCTTTCCCCCTCTCCCCCTCCCCCTCTTTCCCTCTCTCCCTCTCTCCCTCTCCACCTCTCCCCCTCTCTCCCTCTCTCCCTCTTTCCCTCTCTCCCTCTCTCCCTCTTCCCCCTCTCATGAGTAAATGAATACTTGTTTAACTATTGAGTTTGGGGATGGCTTGTTTCATACCAAAGGCTAACATCTCCCCCTCCTGCTAATGGAATCCCAATTATATTGCAGGAGGCACAGTGTTGATTCCAGGGGGTGAACAAGGCAGTCACGCTCAGCTGTGACAGACACCATTCCTGATGTCTGCCTTCTTTGCAGCTGTAAATGGCAATGGTGACTAGCTCAGATCAAGGTGACTATGTACAAATAAGCAGAGAACAGGATCCTGAACTTCTGAACAAGGTTGTCCATTCTGACAGAAGTTGGTCCAGTGGGTTTCTTCCTTGAGCACAGACATGATTCTGAGAAACACAGCAGCAGCAACTATGAGTAAGGAGCAATGAGGACAAGGCCAAAGGACTTGAGGAAGCCCTGCCTTTACTGAGCTGAGCTGTTGACACAATACTGCTGTGTTAGCCACGAGTTCCAGGATTCAGGCTATGGGGATGGATAACCAGCTTCTCTCACTGAAGCCATGGTGGCCTAGGTTTTGCTTTACTTCCTAATACCTAGTTCATATAGTGATAGGACATCATAAAGATTAAAATGAGAGTCTTTGTCTCCCAGTTCATCTCCTTTCTCACTTCCTCCTCTTGGTACTCCTTCAGAGTCAAGGCCATGATATTTCACAGACAGAAGAACTGAGACCTCTCATTCCCAGGAACAAGAGGCAGACCTTAAGTATAAAGAGAACATATCCCTTCTACTCTGCCCACTGGGGGCTGCATGTGTCTTCCGAGCACCGGGATGTGGATGGGATGGTGGGATGAGGAAGTTGCTACTGCAAGTCTGGTGTGGATGCTCCCAGGTACATCCTCAGGTCTGACAGGGTGGACCTCACAAGCTTGGCAGGAATGATCTCTCTCTGTAGCTACTGGTAGGCTGCATAGCGGTGACAGCTCCCAGAGGAGGAGTAGTCACCACCCTGGGCCCCTTCAATCCATAGGATGTTGATGGGGGCACACTGTCAGGGTCTTCCAGGATTGTGTCCACGAGGCTCTGCACCTTGGCCAGGTCCAGTTCGGACGGCAGGAGCCAGATGAGCACAGCAATCGTCACGCTGCGCACCGTGGTGATGCAGCCTGAGTGGATGCTGCTGCTCTGCTTGCCACCAGGTCCCTGCCCCTTGGGTGCCCTGGACCCCACACCCGCCCAGAGTGCTCCACCCACATGTAGCCCCATACCTCTTCCTGGATACTCCTTATTCTTATCTGCTTCTCTCCCCGCTCTCCTACTTTCCCCCTCTTTCGCCGTTTGGACACGTGCACTTGTAGGAGTATGTGCGTATACATGCTGTGCCCATGTTGGAGCCACTTTTTACTGTAGTCTCCCTGGCCGATCGTTATTTGTTTGCTGTTTGTTGTCATTCTAACTCTTACTAGATACCACTAATGCTCCATGCTAGTAGTAGAATAGTGCCTCCTAGTAGATACTGGCATCTAGTAGTCGTCAAAAGCAGACTGTCTTCTGGATCAGTAGAGTTTGGAGCATATTATAGTCAGTTAAATAACACAATGCACAAAATAGGATTGAGAATATGACTCAGCCTTGAACACATCGAGGATATTGATGAACTTCTATAGTCAATGTTAACTCTGAAACTAACAAGGAAAATTCAAGATGAGGTGGAGAGGACCTTGGCTTTCATACTCTTCTCTGTTAAGCACTGACTCAGCTCCATGTCCAGCTGCCCCAGTGGCTTTTACAGACACTGGACTTAGCCTAACTCAGCGGCTTTTGTTGGGTTCTACAGCAATCCATCGAATTGAAGGCACAGGTCAGGCCCTGCAGGCTGACTGTGGTCCTGTCTTACACAGGTCAGGCCAAGCAGGCTGACTGTGGTCCTATCCTGCACAGGTAAGGCCATGCACGCTGACTGTGGTCCTGTCTTACACAGGTGAGGCCCTGCAGGCTGACTGTGGTCCTATCCTGCACAGGTTAGCCCATGCAGGCTGACTGTGGTCCTGTCTTGCTGCCTGACACATTCTCTCCAGCTGTTCATGTCTAATTTCTCTGATATCATAGCCTTTGGAGTGTGTGCTCTCAGTTTATAATCAATCTGCAAAATTATCAGCATCAGCTACCATATGTAAATTTATATTAAATGTATATTGTATATACATTTATATTAAAGGGTGGTAATGAGATTGTATTTTTAAAAACTTATAACTAAGCCATTAGGTAGAGCTTTTCCAATCATAGTAAATACTGCAACCTTTGCTATATGTTGTTACCAAACATATTGATAAGGAGATACGTGGAAGGATAAGCATTAATAAAATATTTTGAAAAAGAGAAAATTGGGAAGTAATTAATTAAGAAGTAAGATTGGTACTTAGAAAAAATGTATTTCTTCTAGTGATCGATTAATGCAAACTGGAAAGATTTGAGTCAATTTTGCTGATCAACTTGGCAAAATTGTGAAGACTTGCCAATTTGTTTTTAATATCAGAAGACCTTCTGCTTTATGTCTGTTCTCCACTCGTTTTCATTTGATGTTTCAACTTCCTTGGGAGTTTATCTTTGACCTTAAGCATTCTTCCTTCTTCCTAACTCTTTATCACGGCTGTCTCGCTGCGCCTGTTTGCATGTGGCTTTGAAGCTGGTAACTCTCTTGTGGGTTGGGGTGATCCTCATCACCCAGCACATTTTTAGGGGCGCTTGTACGCATGCCTGTGGTTCATTCAGTCCTTACTTATTCTGTGCTTTTTTGCCTCCTGCTGGTCCTCTGAATTTGGCCTTCTTGAACTTCTCAAGAAGTTTCTATGGTGTGGACATTTGTTCTAGAAAGGGAGACAGACAGATGCATTTCGGCTTTTAATGTGTTGTGTGGAGAGGGACTTGGCACGTTCACTTGAGCCAGAAGATTCAGTGTCGCCCAAGTGGAAAACACCTAGTTTTTGAGCCCTCAATGTTGCACAGACATGCTTGGAGGAGCCCCATTTCACAACAAGGAGAGGGACAAATGTGCCCTATCTGTCTCCAACTCCTGCTAAACTGTAGTGGCACAGCTCCAAGTTGCAAAGAAGTACCCTAAGCCTGTGGTTCTGTTGGAATGTCTGTGGCTTTTACGGTGCTGAGATTGCCTGAGCTTATGATTCTCTAGAGTGTAACAAGGACCCGAGGAGTTTCCACACTGTGGCTAGCGCTGTTTGCTCAAAGCCATCTTGGAAGTTCATGGAAATGGGAGCCAGATCTTTCTATCCTGGCTGTCTAGGGGAGGGGAGGGGGATTGCTCACAAACACTAATTGGAATGCGAACGACTCTGAGATGGTCGATATAGATACAGATTTAGAGCAAAATGCTGCATCATGTTCAGGATGAAATTAGTGCATGAGGCTTCATTTACTTCTTTTAATGAAGAACAATAGCAGTCTTTCTGCTGCCTGTTCCCAGTGAAATAGTCCATGTAGAGTTTCCCTTTTCAACAACAGTTGTGTCTACAAATGCTATTCTCAAAACGACAGCTATTCTCAAAGCCACCAGGCGTGCTATTGCCCGAACAAAGAGGTGCATTAAAAGAGTCTTGACAATTTCAGCTCCTAGAAACACAGGGGTCACAAATCTGCCAAGTTGAAAGAAAACAAATCACTAGGGCAAGACATTTTATTTAGTTCTAAACAGCACCTAGCACATGGATAGCATTCAAAAGCATTAATGCAGCCATAATGCAAATCAACACGGGCCTGCAGACCAGGAGCTGAAAGAAGTTAGACTAAACCCTAAAGAAATCAGTCCAGGGGTAAAGAGGAATTTCAATAAAATGATCAAACATTATTCACTAGTGTGGCAGCCAGTCAAGCACGTATAGTTTGTATACTGGGGTGAGTTACAAAGGAAGTCCATGCTTATGGCTAGAGACTTAGACTGTAATGAATACAGGACAAACAAATAAATATAAACAAAAGATGGGTGGAAACCACTACACCATGAATAATTTCAGCTCTATAGAGCCAGGGAGAATTCAGAGTATTTATGGATGTAAGAAGGTTGCTGCTGGGTTCAAGGGGAGCCTTCTGCATTGAGGGGGTGAGGTGTACTTCTGTCATTAAAGTAGAACACACACACACACACACACACATACACACACACACACACACACACACACACACACACACACACACACACACACCATATGCACATGACATCAGGCAAAGCTTCAAGTACACAGATAGTACCCACAGCTTCTAAGACTGATTCAGGGATTAGGCTAACAGGACCTGATTTTTCTGATTCCTTATTTCCTTTACTGTTAAAAAAAATGACCCCTCCTGTCTATTAGAAATGATACTAGACACTGAGGAGGCACAGTAAAAGGAGTCATGATCAAAGGTCTGAGGAAATGTAGTCCAACAGTTGAGACTCACAAGGAAAGCAAGTCCAGTGCTGAGCACTCCAAAGTGGGGAAAGAGGAGGATGTCAGGGACATGGTCTTATCCATCAATGAAGGTAGGTCCCATGGCTACCCAGAATTAAGGATTGGAGAAAATGTGAGACAGGTAGGACAGTGACAACCTGTGAAGGGCTCTTAAAGCTCAGATACATGCCTCAGAAATCTTTCTAAAGAAACAAGCTCAACACTTCCTAGAGATATTTGGTTTCTCAGGTTCTCTACAGCATCCCTCATAATGGCCATGGGATGACGTCAATATATGCATCTGTCAGTGAATGAATGGGTAAAAAAAAAAATATGTACAGTGGCTGAGGGCTCCTCAGTGACAAAGCACACGATCAATATGCAGAAGTTCTTGGGCACAACTACTAGCTCCAAACAAAACAAAGGAGTTTCTACATTAAGGTAGGAGCAATCCATTCAGTGAAATATTTATGACCCAGACTTCAAAAGATGATGTCATTCCTAATGATGGAGTTGAACATAAAAAAATAACCCTCTGCAGTTTTTTTTTAATGCATATTCTAAATGAGAATTAGAAGAAATAGAAGCAGAGTAGAACAGTACTTTCTGGAGGTGCAAATGAGAGAGATGGGGTGAGAAGTGGACCAAAGGATGCAAGTTTGCAGTAGACAGGAGGGATAAGGTCTAATCTTCAGCATGCCTATGGTCAGTATTGAGCTGAATGTGACGATATTTTGAGAGAGTAGATTAAAGTGTTTTGAGCAAGATACCTGTTAACTTGACACTTTGAATACTTGGACACTTTTTGACACTTGACATACTTTGAATATTCACAATATAAAGTCATACAAGCAATTGTATAAGCAATTAGGATATTTAGGAGAACAAAGAGAAGACCAAGAGCAGATCTGGGCAATCCAGAAACATTCAGAGCTCAATCCAGAAATGTTCAGGGACATTGGGCCGGCGTGGCACGTCTTCATATTTGTGAAGAATAGTTTAACATTATTTACACTTCCTTTTTTATGCTTGATCTGGATTACTTGGATTTCAGTTTTACTTCTCTCTGCTCATGCCCAGCCATGTTTGTCTGCATTAAGGATGTGCTAGTGTCTTGGGTGCTGTCCCTCCCTGTGCCAGGTGCTGCTGCTGAGCCAACTCCAGTGTCCTGTCCTTGGATTCGTTTCCTTCCATTTGGCTAATTTGTGCCTTCTCTGTTTTAATGAGAGCTGTTTACATGAAAGGTCACCATGACTACAGGGTATGAGAACACTAGAAAGAAAGGAGCCAAGAACTCTATCTCCCTCTTCTTTGGATTTCTTGGAGTCCTGTTTACCCTGGGAGTATTCTGTCTCTCATGCCCAAGTGTTTGTGTTTTATGCTTGTATGGGTAGAAGGAGACACTGCATTTATAGAAATCCAACAGCCCACCATTGCTCTGTATTCATATAAAGACAGAGGATTTAGTCACCAAATAACACAAAACAGAGATGTGACGTTTATATGCAAACTTCTAGGTTCTTCAATCTTTAACCCTTCTCTGTAAAGGTAACAGTTGATGTGATCCTCATAAGGAAACAGAGGTATAGAGAGACTTAAAGTACCAGAAACTGTAGGGAACTTTCCTCATTGTTATGACCAAATCCCTGACAAGAAACAACCTAAGGGGGACAGATTTGTGTTTATTTGTGGTCTGAGCAAATGCAGTCCATCACCATGGGAAAGGCATAGCAGGGTTGCTCCATACTGTGTGGGAGGGAGGGAGGGAGGGAGGGAGGGAGGGAGGGAGGGAGGGAGGGAGGGAGGATGTGGCAGCTTGCTTACAGTTTGGTGTTCAGGAGGCAGAAAACACCATGTAAGTGTGTTGTGCTCTGTAATGTCCATGCCCTTCCCGTCAGTAACCTACCTCTTCTAGGTAGGCTTTTGCCCATAAGGTTTCACAATCTCCCAGGGTAGTGCCGTGAACACAGGACTAAGTGTTAAAATACAGGAGTCTGTGAGGGATATGCATATTCAAACCATAGCATAGGGTATATGCAGACAGAGTAGATTCCAGGTCTGACGAGGACAGATTGAAAGGCTGGGCTTGTGGCTGGGCTATACTGTGCAAGGCATCTGATTTCAGTTTGTCGGGACATATATTGCCACTTTAAAAAGCCTTAGATTTGTTTGATCTCAGCCATGTCACACACCTTTCCAATGCTATATGTCAGCATTAGACAGTGTCAAAAATGGCCAGGTTTCTTCTTCCCTTGCACAGAACAGTGATCCACTTCTCGGAAGTACCAATCTAGTCCACTGACTTCACGCTTTGGGGCAGGCCTTCAAAGTTCATCTAACCCTCTTCCAGTAACAGGCCTTTGGAAAGTAAAGGATGCTATCATGGTGTAAGCTTGCAGAACTCTCCATCCACTTTCTACATTATGGCCTCACCTCCAAGCAACCACCTGCATTTTGCAATCCCCTCTTAGAATGTCCTTCCTGGAGGGGGATATGACTTCTTAAAAGTGGTTTGGCAGAAAGAGGCTATGGTAAAGATCGTCATTTGTGTCTGTCAGGACAATCTTGTAATGGACATTAAGATCAAGTATGAATTCCTAACCTTTGTTGAGCTCAGTGCTTTGGTTTTGTTGGTTCCGATAGATACCAAGAGGTGGGATATAAATGAACCCAGGGCAGGGGATTGAGGGCGGAGATGAGAGGGCATGGTGGACTTTTAGAGCTTATGTGAGTAGCTTGAGAAGAGGCTGAAGTGTTCTGAGAAGGGGAGTGACCCCGAGCAGAGTCATTCTGGGGTTCTCTGGACAAGTAGTGTAGGCTACCTTCACCCCATCAAAATTCAGGCTGGGAACAGCAAAGAAGACCCAAGAGTCTTCTGTAGGCCCATAAAAGGGTTTTGGCGGCTGGGTTTGCTGCATCCTATCTGTGAGAGGCTCTTAAATAAATGATGAGGAGGCAGATTTGGAAAGGTGTGCTGGGGCTTGAGGCCAGGTCCTGGGCTGGGAGTCAGCCACTGTGCGTCCACGCCTGGACGGGCTCTGAAATGTGGTTTTGGGGTATGTCCACTTACCCTGCCCATCTCTTCCATCAGACTCACTTCTTTGTACAGTACTTTGTGCTCTTTAAATAAAATATGCTGTAAATCATTTAAAGATTTATTTCCTGACGATTTTTAAGCTAAAAAAAATATAAGAATATAGAATTCAGGATTTGTGAGGTAAAAGTAAGCTGACCCACCATGTCTAAGTACAATAACACCAAAAAAACAAAAACAAAAAACAAAACAAAACAAAAAAAAAAAACTTTAAGCAGATAAATCATGAGGGAGGTGTAGTTAAATGAGGATGAGGAGGAAGAGGAAGGAAGTGAATAATACTGTTGGTGTACATGATGGTGACAAAGCCCTTGCTGGACCATATGCCACGTGAAGAGTCTTCTCATTTAACTGCCACCACTGCCCTGTGCAGAAGGCTCACCTGTTTTTCTGCTCTACACGAGGGACCCTGAAGCTCAGGGAGCTCACAGTAGTAGAGCTGGAGACTGAGGTGGGAAGGGGGGAAGCCACAGTTGTAAGGCTGTTAAGATGGAGCTTTGAAAAGCAGCCAGTTTCTTCAGTTTCTCTAAGCCCAAGGGTTACCTATAGTCACTATAAAAAACACCAAGTCCCAGGTTACTCTCTGGAAATTCTGTTTCTTTCGGCTGGAACTTTGAAATACATTTTTAAAGAAACTCTCCTCATTGTATTTAGACTGAGGTATGTAAGAGTTGGCATACTGGTCAAAAAAGGTAGACAACGGTTTTTCTTCCAGGAGCAAATGGCAAATATTTGAGAGCCTGGGATCCACGTGGTCCTGGTCATAGCCATTCTTCTCTAAGGCAACCTTAGACGACACAGAAGCGAATGAGCATAACTGTGCTGCGAGGGCTTTACTAAAGAAGACAGCAGCAGCTTCCCTTCATCCTGTGGTGCTTGCTCTGTGCTGTCTTAATTTTCTCTTAAAGAACCCTCTGGTACGTTCCTGAATACCGTCTGAATGCATCTTATGGGTGAACTGTATATGGTTCTATTCAGGATGAATGTGACTCTCTGGATACAGTTTTAGCCCATTTTCCCTTACAATTTCTTTAGAATTGTTTTTTTTCCCTAGGGCACTAGAGATGGGTCTGGGACCTGATTCTCTGGTTTCAGGGGCTTACACTGAGTTATGTATATTCAACTGAGTTAATATTTCTTAAATGTTAATTATTTACCAGGCACCATCCTGGACTGAGTTTGAAGTTGAGATTGCCAACCAAGTCTTGGACATGCATGTCTGGAAAGGCATAGAAAAGGAATGAAGAATGCAGACTTGGGATCCCTGAGAGCTAGGTTGACTCATTAGAAGAGGATTATGGGAGACCTTTGGAGAGAGGCAGACCCAGAGCAGTCCAGGTAGAGTCCTGCTATGAAGAGTCCAGAAAGGAAGACCTCCATTAGATGCTGGAAACCTCATGGAGACCAAATTGCAAGAGAAATGGACTGCTTCACCATGGCAAGTATAGAAAATTCCACCTTGACAAGCATCAAACATGAGGGACAATTTTCAGACCCGTGGGCCTGGTCCTCTGCAAGAGTCACTAATGGGCAGACAGACAGAAACTGGGAGCTAGCTGAGGTTGCAGATCACAGGGTGGTAGAGTTGTTGGTCGTGATGGAGTTCAGGGTGGTGTATTTGACAACTGAAGTGAATGTTCATCCCTAGATGACGTTGGTTGAAAATAGGGGGATGAATAAAGGATAAGGCATAGAGAAAATTGGCAATCCAATGATCGCAGTTTCTTCCAGAGGAAGAAGTGTTCTGGAATGTGAAGGGAGCACATAGGGAAATTGCATCACCAGAGATATCCCAGGCTTCTGAAGGTAAGGGCCTATGAAATGCTGTGTCAGCACAGGGACCAGGAAGGGTGGCCTTGCCTAAACTGTTATTGCTGAGACCTGAGCTTAAACTGGACTACAAAGTTTGAGGTGTGTTTCTTCTATTTGTCTTATTTTCTTCTACCTTAGTTTCTGGCTAGATGATCTGCCCCTTACAAGAAGAAAGAAACACAACAAACACAACACACAAACATCAGCTTCCATTTGCTTCACTGAGACATTGCTTTTTGTTTTGTTTTGTTTTGTTTTTTAAAGACCTTGCTATCCTGAAGGTGAACTGTTTGTTATTTGAATGAAAATCTTAGTACTTGAAGAATTCAAGAAAGTGAAAATACAAGCTTAGCCACCTTGTAGAGATAAGCATCAGGTCAAGTGTCTTGTTCAGCAAGGTCAAGAATGAGGGCTGAGGAAAGGACTGCAACGACTGGAATAAGTGAGAGGAAACACACAGATGCTAACGTAACAACTGTATGAGACAGGTCTACAGAGAAACTGCATGCTCAGGTAAGACTGCATAGTCATTATATATATAACTATATATGTAATATATTTACTACATTATAAACTATATATAATAGAATAATTTATATATAGGAAATATATGTCCTTCTATCTTGTCTTCTAACATCGATATCTATCATCTATCTATCTATCTATCTATCTATCTATCTATCTATCTATCTATCTTATCTACTATCTATTATCTATGAACCAATCAGCCAATCAGTTATATATCTCTTATCTACCTATTATCATTCTACCTGCTACTTAGAAGATTGAAGAAGTTGCTATCTAGCCATTAGCCTGAGAAGGCAGCCAGGAGACTGATGAAGTTGGATGGATTAACCAGGATAGGGCACAGGAAGAGAGAAAGACTGAGAGGAAAAGAAGAGAAAGACGGGAATTCTTGTTCCTCCCACACAGGCTAGCAGGCTCATGCACGGTCCTGTGATGCAGCCATTCTGATGATGGTGAAGTGAGCAGGTGGGCACAGCACCTTGCCAGAGGTTTTAACTGTTCTTTAGGTCCTAGGAACCAGCACCCATACCCTTTACAGCCGGAGATACACAAACCTCCTGCAAATCTTTACTGAAAGTTTTTTCTTTTTTCACTCAATTTATTTTTTTATCTACTTTACATCCCGATTGCAGCCCCCTCCCTCTTCTCTTCCCAGTCCTGCCCTTACAAATCTCTCCTTCCATTACCCCTTCTCCTTAGAGAAGGGGAAACACCCCTTGGGTGTCACCCCACCATGGAACATTAATGATAACCCCAGTAACTGTGAAAATCTATAATTTTCACTAAAATCATAGTGGAGTTAGAGAGGCGGCTTAGTGGTTAAAAGCTCTTGCTGTCCGAGGACTAGAGTTCAGTTCTTAACCACCCAGGTCACATAGCTTACAACCACCTGTTCTGGGAGATCTGATGCCATCTTCTGGCCTCTTAAATCAGCTACATGTACAATCTTTAATAAAATAAAATCATAATAGAATCCTAATTCTATTATTAATTTGGTCCTGGGGGCTTCATTTCTATTCCTTTGCTCCTGAACAAGATTATGAAAAGAACGTGGTCACTATTGGCACCCAATCAGGTTTCTATGTGTGTAAGACAGTCTCTAAATTACCCAACCTCCCTGAGTCTGTGATGTGTCTCTTAGTAGCTTGTTTTCTAACCTCATCTCTCTTAACTGACAGTGTTTAGTATAGTAGAAGCTACATGGTGCCAGCAGAATCCACCTCATGCTCCAGCTTGATATAGAATTCCTACCACCATTAAAAGACATGCACATACACAAAGAAAATTAATCTTGAAACCAGCACAGCTTCATGAAAGTAACTAACTGACCAAAGCACAGTTGTTTGTATTCAGGGGGACTTCATGAGTACATAGTGCTGGACCTGTGTAAGATTCAGGGGTCTATGTCAAAGAAACAGACCCAGGGCAGAATCAGTTGGTTGGTGGTTAGGTAGGAAAAGGTAGAAATGTCTCAGATTTTTGGATACAACTGCTGTTATAATTTTTGAACAAAGGTGAAAATTTATTTGAACTAACTTATCTGAATGTATGGTGACTATCAATGAAATTAGCAGAATTAGTTTTGATTAAACACACCAAATTTGCTCCACTACCTTTAATAGTTATAATCATTTTATTCCTTACAAACTAGTTGGTGTTCCCCATCCCCAGTGTAGCCTTTCCTCACACTTCTAGAATGTTCCATGTTGAGAGGAGTTTTGTGGGGTAATGAGGAATCCATATTGTGAGTCTTGATTATCTATCTCTGTGACTCGAATCCTTTGATGTCTCTTCTGAGTGCTCCAGAGGTGAATGGTGTAAGTGTATATTGCATACAAGGTGTTTTAGAGGCAATGGTAATCTGAACAGCTTCATGCCTAGCAGTGCTTAGCTCCTATGAGGCACTGGGTACGCTGGTGGACAATTGTACTCCTTTTCCCAGCTGTTACAGGGAAAGGAGAAGACTTCATGTGCTTCTCTGAAATGAATCATAGGCTCATCCTATTTAAGGAAACAGAAGTAGAGGCATGGAGAGCTTGGTGATGAATGTGCACAGTCCACACTGAAGTTGTCTCCAGTCTGGTAAGCTCATAAGTTGCTATTATCAGTCCTACAATTTCTGAAGCCTTGCTTATTGCTTTAGCTGTTTGATTCCCATTGACTTCCAGCTATTGCACATTCACATAATAGAAGCAGTTTGTCCACACGAATAAAATGCCAATCAGGTGTATGTATAAGTACCATTTAGGAGGGGGGGGGAATAAACAGATGCGGTAAAGCCTACTTATATGCAAAAAACAGGGAGGCAAAGGGAACAATTTTCTGGTTAACAAAAGGTTCTCACCTAAGTAATGTCTCAAATCATCCCCCTGTATCAAACTCAAATAGGGACATTGTCTCCCACGTACTCAAAGAAAAGCATAGTTACCCATTTGGAAAGTGTGATCCCCTAGATAATATTTTTGCTACAATGAGGTTTTCATGTTTTTGCTTTTTAAAATTGATTTTAAAGAAGGGCATGGCTGCAGGAGCCTCTGGACAACCTCTTTAAACCCCTGAGCAGGAGTTAAAAGCTGGCAGCTACAGCTGGCTTTCCTCCGCCTCTCACAATTCTTGCCGACAGGAACATGGCTCAAGCAAGGGCTGGGGCAGCCAGTGGTCCAAAGACAAATCATTGGTTTTAAGAAAAATCCCTGCCTTGAATAGTGAGCATTTGGATGTGGATTTCAACTTCACCCAACAAGCAAGCAAAACCAAGAACTGTTGGAGAGGTGGAGTTTGGGGCTGCCAATATGCCACACGTTACAGAAGGTCTCTGTGTCCACAGCACTCGAGTATGCAACACAAAGGAGAGGTCAGCCAGAAGAGGGGACACTATGATACAGGCATGGCGACTCATGGTCTGGCTTTGGAAGATCCAGTACAGGCTTAGGGTGCTTCCTTGTCTTATGTACTAGACATGGTCCATGTGTTCAGATTCTGAGCATTTGCTAGTGTGGATAAAACACAACTTCTGTTCTCAGGATCTTAATGTCTACCTAGAGACGATGAGATGGCTCAGCGGGTAAAGACACTTGCTATCAAGCTTGACAGCTGGAGTCCAATCCTCCAAGAATGGAAGGATACAGCCAGCTCCTCAAGTTGTCTTCTGAGCTCCACCCCTGTGTCGAAGCACACACACACACACACACACACACACACACGCGCGCACACAGATCTGTACACACCCACACCCCCCCACACACAGATATGTACACACCCACATACACACACACAAACACACACACAGATTAATAGAGACAGAGGGTAAATAAATGAAAATGTTTCTTAAATCTATATAGGAAAACAAGGCTTAAGCACATAAGAAACAACATGAAATTAGAATTCAAATATTTTTTTTTTAAAAGATGTTTTTGGAAGTTTTGCCTGTGTGTATGCCTGTGCATCTCATGTGTGAAGTACCCATGAAGACCAGAAGGAGGTGTAGGGTCTTCCAGAACTGAAGTTACAGCTAAGGTGTGAGCTGCCATGTGGGTGCTGGGAACTGAGCCCTGGTCTCCTGCAAAAATAAGTGTTCTTAACTACTGAGCCATCTCTTCAACTCCAAATTCAATTTTTTTTAGTCCTGGCTGTGTTAGATTACCTAGTATGTTTGATAATGAACATATAAATGACATAAATATTTACATTGCATACACAGATCTACAACAGCAAAACCAATAACAACTACAAACCAGGCCTCAAGTTTTGCCTGGTACATCCGTCTGAGTCAGTAGCCGGAGATAAAATCCAAACTCTCGCGGTTTAAACAATTCGATGTGTTTGCTATTCATTGCCATATGCAAGAACCGCTTACCCAGGTGAAATATTGTTTCAGGTAAGCTGTCTGGGCAGTCAGTAAGGCCTAGAGAGAAGTTGTTCCACTGGCGATGGAAGACTTTATGGAGGGGATGGGAGAAGAGTCACGTGGGTGGATAGCCGCTCAACCCGGAAACTGGAGGTTACAGACAGCTCACAGAGCTGTACTCAGTTGAAACTATTGAAACTATAGAGCGTTCAACTCCTCCTGTGCTCACACTCTGGCCCCCACCCTCATGCCATTCAAGGGGCAGAAAGGCATTCATTATATTTGTCGTCTCATCGCTATGACAGGACACTTGACAGAAGCAACTTAAAGGGAATGGCTAATTTTGGCTGATGGCTTAAGGGGAAATCGTCCATCGTGGAGTGGAAGAAGAGGCTCCTTCCTGGCCAGTGGGAGCTTGATGGCAGCTGATCTGGGAGCAGAAAGATGGACCAGAACTTAAGAGTTCCCCCCAAAAAAATCATCATTAGGTGGGGACATGGGAGTCTTTGGGAACCATTCTAATTTGAGTCACAACAGGTAGTGTGGCTGGAAAGGACCGAGTTCTGGACCTTGGCCTGAATTGTAAACCTACAATGTCCGAGTTTTATTGCAGGATCACATAAGGTGAAGGACAGCAGCCATTTTCTATCAGCCAGTTAGGAGTAATGCAGCCGCAGGACAGGCCACTTCTCTCTTTGCACACAACAGCATAACAACTTCCCCCAAACATGCTTACCCCAGTATTTGTGGGGAGGAGTAAGAGAACAAATGGAGATCCCAGGCTAGAGTATAAATATTGAGTGCACAGTTAAATAAAATATGCCCTTGGCCACTTACTTCGACAACTATTCTTTCCTAATGACTTTGTAGATCAAGTTCAAGCATAGAGTGTTCGAATTTCAGGAAGCACTATGATAGAATGAAGTATAAAGATTTCCCACAGGCACGCTGTGGCACCCGCCCCTTCTTTTATCTCTCTAAGTTTTTTGTCCTGCTCCACCAGAGGCTATGCCAGGGCACCTGACATTACATATCTAGTTCCGTTCCCAACTCAGGCAAACGGTGGCTGCTTGGCTATCCTAGAGGCTACGGGTACCTGCACTAGCTATTCAGAATTTCACAAAACTGCACTGTGTCTGTGGACTCACTGGGTCCTCATTATTGGAAGAGAAAGCCCATCTCAGAGCCTCGATACACGTCGTTGTGTTTGTTCACCAGCAGAGGCACCAACTTTGTCTGAATCATCTCCACGTCGTTAATCATCTACCCTTGACTCTGATAGGCACAACTTATAATTTATTTTTGCACAAATGAGGAAATGGAAGCCCAGATTAAACTGCTTGTCCGAAACACTGCGTGGTCACATAAAGCACATAGCTATGGGTGTTCAGCATTGTGTGGCCTGAAGCCCAAGGTATTTCCACCACTCCATGCTCACCCTCTTAGTTACCGAAGGCCTCCCACAATCTAAACATGATGTGAGATGTTTAGCTTCCACCTAAGAGAGGACACCATTTTATTCAAATGTTGCAAACTATTCTGTGCTATCCTTTCTGGATTATTTTCTTTGAAAGAGGAACACTGTTAGAGAAATAAATCTAAAGTAAGTCACTCAATGCCAGTGTAAGCCATTGTGCCTTTTTTTTTTCTGTCAACCTGACAAAGCTAGGGTCATTGAGGAAGAGGGAGCTTCAGTTGAGAAGACACCTCAACCAGCTTGGCCTGTAGGCAAACTTTTGAAGCATTGTCTTGATCAATGATTGATTGAGGAGGAGCCAGACAGATGTGGCCGGTTGTCACCACTGGGAAAGAGGGTCTGGATTATGTAAGAAAGAAGCCGAGTGGTCCATGAAGAAAGAGCCAGCCAGTAAGCAGCACTCCTTTATGGCCTTTGCTTCTGTTCCTGCCTGTTGGCTCCTTTTTCAGTGCCTGCTCTGACTTCCACTCATTGTGGGCTGTAAGTGGTAAGATGAAAGAAACCCTTTCTCTTTTCCTTCACCAGTTGCATTTGGTGATGATATTTGATCCAGCCAAGAACCCAAACTAGAAAGCTGCTCATAGAAGTATCCTATTTAAATTTCAGTGGCATGGAGGACCAGGTAGTATGAAGGTCCTATGTGGTACAGCTCAGTCCAACAGAACCAAACTATAAATAAGTGGTCTTGTTAAAAGGTCACAAAAATTGTGGAAGGAGCTACTATCTTCTTTGAAGTATATTATGTGGCCTGGAGTCAGGACTTGAGGTAATAAAGGATGAGGTTGTGTGGGCTGAATCTGTGTTTAGCTGACATCCTGATGATAGATCAGGTGGTCTTTTTTCACTAGAGACTTTTAGGAAAACAAACAAACAAACAAGCACAAAAAAAAAACAAAAAAAATTATCCTTTTAAAGAAAATTGTCTCTAAGTTAGGCACATAGGATTTTTTTATGCATTGAAATGGAGCATTGAATTCACAAGGAATTTTCTGTTTATCATGGGTGAGTGTAATCACACACACAAATGAGAGACTCGAGCACAGTAAATGTTAAGTGCTTTTAGTTAAAGGCCACAGAACAGTGAAATACCCAATAGATACAAATAGTAGATTAGGGCATGTGAAGGGCATGATTAAAATTATGGTCAAAGTCAGGGATTCCCATAATATGTTCTGAAGGGTGTGGAGACAGATGAGGAAATTGTTTCGTTCCCTTCTACAGGAGGTACAGAGCTGTTCTGTGCAAGACTGTGTGGTATGCAACTGTTGAACATCCTTCATGTGTGAACTGAGATAAAGGAACTGATTCTCAGCTAGTTTAAAAAATTATATAGATGGATATTCATTGTGTAGTGTGCAGTACAGACAGAGCCATAAAGCAGCCAGCAATGCATTTCAGAGTCAGGTCCATACAGAACACAAAATTTGCCTAAAATATCATTACAGTTTGACTGAAAAATGGCATGAGGGCTCATTAATGAGGTGGCAGCAAGAATGCCCTAAAAGTGAACTGCAATGCTGATTGATAATTCTATATAAATTTACATAATTAATTGAATATATTTTCCTGGGTTAATTTAATAATACTCAGATTACTTCTGATAATATTGTTAAACTACAATTATACTACAACTTAGCATCAATAGTCAAAAATCTCATAGTTTACAAGTTAAAACAAATCATTTTTCTAAGTAATTTATAGGTCCCTAAGTAAATGGTGACAATATTAAAAGAAAGACTTAAGGTTTACATAATAATGCAAGCATTCTGCACCACACAGCAGGGTTTTGGTGAAAGCATAGGAAAACTGGAGGTCACTGGCAAAACCAACTAAGAGAAACAAGAGTGGCCCCCAAGAAAAATTCCTAAACAGAACAGCAATGGCTTGTGCAGTAAGATCAAGAATTGACAAATGGGAGCTCATAAAATTGCAAAGCAATTGCAAATTGTAAGGCAAAAGACACCACCAATAAGACAAAAGGGCAGCCAACAGATTGGGAAAGGATCTTTACCAATCCTAAATCTGATAGGGGAATAAAACCCAATATATACAAAGAGCTCAAGAAGCTGGACCCCAGAAATTCAAATAACCCCATTAAAAATGGGGTACAGAGCTAAACAAAGAATTCTCAACTGAGGAATACCGAATGGCTGAGAAGCACCTGAAAAAATGTTCAACATCGTTAATCATCAGGGAAATGCAAATCAAAACAACCTTGAGATTTCACCTCACACCAGTCAGAATGGCTAGGATCAAAAATTCAGGTGACAGTAGATGCTGGCAAGGATGTGGAGAAAGAGGAACACTCCTCCATTGCTGGTGGGATTGCAAGCTTTTACAGCCACTCTGGAAGTCAGTCTGGCAGTTCCTCAGAAAATACTACCAGAAGATCCAACAATACCTCTCCTGGGCATATACCCAGATGTTCCAACTAGTAAGAAGGACACATGCTCCACTATGTTCATAGCAGCCTTATTTATAATAGCAAGAAGCTGGAAAGAACCCAGATGTCCCTCAACAGAGGACTGGATACAGAAAATGTGGTACATTTACACAATGGCGTACTACTCAGCTATTAAAAACAATGAATTTATGAAATTCTTGGACAAATGGATGTATCTGGAGTATATCATCCTGAGTGAGGTAACCCAATCACAAAAGAAGCCATTAGATATGCACTCACTGATAAGTGGGTATTAGCCCAGAAACTTAGAATACCCATGATACAATTTGCAAAACACAAGAAAATCAAGAAGAGGGAAGACAAATGAGTAGATACTTCATTCCTCCTTAGAATAGGGAACAAAATACCCATGAAAGGAGTTACAGAGACAAAGTTTGGAGCTAAGACGAAAGGATGGACTATCCAGATACTACCCCACGTGGGGATCCATCCCATAATCAGCCACCAAACCCAGATATTATTGCATATGCCAGCAAGATTTTGAAGCTATCTCGTATGTGGCTATGCCAGTGCCTGGCAAATACAGAAGTGGATTCTCACAGTCATCTATAAGATTGAATACAGGGCCCCCAATGGAGGAGAAGCTAGAGAAAGCACCCAAGGAGCTGAAGGGGTCTGCAATTCTATAGGTGGAATAACAATATGAACTAACCAGTACCCCCAGAGCTCTTTCTAGCTGCATATGTAGCAGAAAATGGCCTAGTCAGCCATCACTGGGAAGAGAGGCCCCTTGGTATTGCAAACTTTATATGTACAGGGGAATGCCAGAGCCAAGGAGTGGGAGTGGGTGGGTAGGGGAGCAGGGCGAGGGGGGAGAGGGTATAGGGAACTTTCGGGATAGCATTTGAAATGTAAATAAAGAAAATATCCAATAATAATAATAACAAAAAAAGTGGTCCCCAAGAACTGTAACAATAGATGTTCTCCACCTCAGAAGCAAAGTTTATTGCCTCAGCTCAGGACAAGATTACAAAGGGTGTTAAGATAATCATGACAATTAAAGGTTAAAAATTAGACAAAATCAACACATTCTGAAAAAGGAAACGTCAAACAGAAAGCCAGGATAGTTCTGTAATTATTAAAGACTTTTCACTAAATGTCAAGTAGCAATTCCAGGCAAGCTGTAGTGAGATTCAATCATGAAGTCAATGGAAAGAATATCCACCCATTCATTGCTTTGTGTAAAGTGTCTCTTGAGCCATCCTGGATAGCCTGGAATCTTCTATGTTGACCTTAAACTCAGAGATCTGCCTTCCCAGTGCTGAGCTTAATGGCGTGCACCACCACATTCTGGAACATTCCAACCTTATGTAAAATTTAACAAAACAGAAAATCTGCATACTGAATGTGTCCAACCTTATGGTTACCATCAGAACACCTCCAGGACAGCTCAAGAGAGGAGCATTGTGGAACAACCTGACTAACAAACTGTCTAATGGTTTGTTAAACCACTAGATCATCAACTAGATAACCAGCTTAATAAAGACACTGAAGGAAAATACTGAGGCCAAGCTGGATTTACTCTGGGAAGGAAAGATGTATTCTTTTTTTTTTTTTTAAGATTTATTTATTTTACATATATGAGTGTGCTGTCACTGTCTTCAGACACACCAGAAGAGGGCATCAAATTCCATTACAGGTGCTTGTGAGCCACCATGTCGTTTCTAGGAATTGAACTCAGGACCTCTGGAAGAGCAGTCAGTGCGCTTAACCTCTGAGCCATCTCTCCAGCCCCAGGAAAGATTTATTCTTATTTAGCACAAGGAAATTCTTACATATGATTTATTATTTAACAGATTAAAAATTTAGATTTGTATGATTACTCCAAAAGATAAATCTTAGCAGCCATTTATAGCCATTTATAGCCATTTATAGCCACAACGAAACAAGGAGCCACCTTAGAAATCCAGGATGAGGGGCCAGAGCGGTCGAGGACATGACAAAAAAGCCCACCCAATCAATTAATCTGAGACTGAACTGCCAACCAGCGAGCCTGCATGGGACTGACAGAGGCCCTCCACACACATGTGACAATCGTGTATCTTGGTCTTCTTGTGGGACTCCTAGCAGGGGAAGCAGGAGCTGTCTCTGACTTTGTTGCCTGCCTTTGAGACCCTTTTCCCCTATTGGGTTGCCTTGTTCAACCTTAATAGGAGAGGCGGCACCTAGTCTTACTGTAACATGATATGCTATCCATGGGTGATGTTCAACAAGGCTGACCCTTTTTTGAAGAGAAATGAGGAGTGGATGGTACACAGAGAGGGGAGGTCAGGGTAAGGGACTGGGAGGAGAGGAGGGATGGAAAGTAAATAAAATTAACACAAAAGAAAGAAAGAAGGGGAGGAGAGAAAGAGAGAGAGAGAGAGAGAGAGAGAGAGAGAGAGAGAGAGAGAGAGAGAGAGAGAGAGAGAGGAATGAAGAGAGAGAGAGAAAGAAAGAAAGAAAGAAAGAAAGAAAGAAAGAAAGAAAGAAAGAAAGAAAGAAAGAAAGAAGAAAGAAAGAAGAAATCCAAGACAGGGAAGAAACATTCCTAGCTGGTGAAGAGTGTATTCCAGAATGTCATTAAAAATGGGAATTTGAAGTATTTTCTTAAAACCAAGACGAGCCTTTGGGGAGCTACCGACTTCTATTTTCTATTTTGAATTCCTGGCCAGTGGTGTGAAATTGATGGACATAAAGAACCTACACACCACAGTCGTGAACAAAGAACGAACTTAGTGAATTTCATGTGAAACTTTAGCAATATAACAGAGAACAAAAATGCCAGAATACCAATTGTGTTATTTGTCTATTTCCTCTCTTTAAGACAAACAAACTTAATGACAGAACTGACTATAAAACTTATTTTTCAGTGCCATGGGCTTGAAGCTCGTCAAAGTCTCACTGAGTAGATGTTGAGGTGAAGACCCTATATGCTTTCCTGGAGATCTTATAGAAGATGTAGCCTCTGGAGGCCACTGACATTCTTTGGCTAGTGAGTCCATCATCTATCTTTGTGCCTTTCAACACAATTGGAAAATCTCTTTACCTTTAGGGGATTAAGTGAGTAGGATTAATTTATCTAGTCTAAGGTAAAGTCCTTAATTCAACGTTCATAACCTTACAGATACCTGCAGAGTCACTATTGCAATTACAGCACCATTGCCACAGGCTTTAGCGAATGTTCCTTATTCTTCCATCTGCCTTCTTTTTAAAAAGATTTTATTTCCTTTAACATATGCGTATATATATATATATATATATATATATATATATATATATATATATATGTGGGTGTTATATGCATGTGAGTTTAGGTGTCCTTAGACACCAGAAGAGGGTGTTGCATCCTCTAGAGTTGTACTTTTAGGCATCTGAGAGCTGATGGATTTGGGTGCCAGGAACTATACAGTCAGGAAGAGCAGAATGTACTTGTAACAACCAGGCCATCACCCCATTACCAACCCCAACCCCACAATTATTTTTTAGAAGTCAGTTGTATTGACACATAAAAATTTCAGCTGGATGACAGAAGACATTATTTGAAAATATGTATCACAGGGAAAAAGGGACTAAAAGGTCCTTTCAGTTATTTATAGACAGACCTGCCTAAAGATGGGTTCGTCTCATGGAGAAAGCACAATCTAATGATGGCAGATGTCTGCACGTTCACACTGAGACTGGACAGAGTGTGTGGATGTGTCACTGTGGGAAAAGCAGTATTTGTAAGCTGGCATCACGTGGCATTAGGGATCAGGCAATTGTATGGATAAGCTAATATTTTAGGTGCTGGTAGAAGAGATTTGAATGCTTTATCCTTATCCCTAAACCATCATATAATATTTTCAGGTGGGTACAAACATTTCTAAGAAAAAATTCTTTTTTGAAAACTAAGGATAACTTTTATTCTATGTCAGGTGGCATTTTGTTTGTTTGATTTGGGGCTATGGGTATATTTTAGTAGCTGACCTGGAACATGGTGTGTAGACTAGAATAGCTTCAAACTTCTAAAAATTCTCTTATCTCTGTCTCCGCAGTGCTGGCTTATAGGACAGTGCCGCCACAGCCTGCTTCCTTTAGCGTTTTCTGTACAGATTACTTTGCATGATGTGCAACTCAGGCTAGGTACCTGGTCGGTCGCTGCCTTTTCTGTATTGTCACGATGTATTTATATTCTACTGAATGGTTTAACCCATACAGCTTTAAAAAAATAAATATGGAATATGGAATAACAAATTTGCAACTTCTTACTGTTTGTTGGAGTATTTATTTAAATAAGAGGTTAGAGAGAAAAACCGGCAGTTATTAGAACTAGCTGCTCTTACAGAGAACCTTGGTTTGACTCTTAGCACCCATGGGGCAGCTCACAACTGACTGTAACTGCTGATCCAGGGGAATCTTCTGGCTTCTATGGGCACTTTGTGCACATAGCAAAGATACATACATGTAAGCAAACCACTCATATGTATACAATGTAAAAATCTGAAAAGATTATTTTTGTATAAATGACCATATTTGAAGTATATACAATATTAAATATTATTTCCAATTTCAACATGTTTTAAAATGCTAAGAGTAGCTGATACAGCACTGGCATGGGCTATTATTTAAGTAAGACTGGGAAGGAAGTCTTCCCAATCTCCTTTGCTGTGGAAGGAGAGGATCGAATTCTGTCTATTTTGCTTAAGATCTCAATGAATTACAAGTAGAAGAACAGACCCAACAGAACTGAGGAAGAGTTTGAAGCCTTTGGGTTAGGAGGCCACAAGGAATAGTCTGGGGCTAGACTTACTTTTGATGGCATCGACGGAAAAGTCTGAATGATGCATGAGAATATGTCTTGAGCCTGGGAGTCTGTCCAAGCTGTGCCACCAGGACAGCATGCTTATATCAAACAGCACCGTGGGCAACTTAATCCAAAGGCTTTTCAATTCATAAAGCAATTTTGAATCTTTTATGATTTGTCAACAGCTAGATCATAAACAGCCAGGAAACTGTCTTGCTCAGCATAAGTAAGTATGTTTATGGATTCTCTTATTTAAAAATCAGAGTCAGGCATGGTTTAGTTCAAGATGGTTAAAAACCAGAACACATAGCTATAGACGGATTTATCTTCTGTGGCAATGCTTTGCAACTTATGAATCGTGGTCTCTGTGCTGTTCCTGTCTCCTTCTCTTCTCTAGAAGCATCTACTAAGTACATTTGTTCTACTCACTAACAGTGAGGTCCAGCCAGCACAGTCTCCTCTGTCGTATCTGCCCCTCATACCTATAATTTGGTTATTAGTCTCCAACATGGTGACATTAGATATATTTATGCTTTCGTACATCAGTAATATGCATAAGCAACCTAATTGCCCAAGAGTGAGGAAGCAAAGTAGATGCATACCACACACACAATGCACTATTAGAAAATGTATCATATTGGATAAACTCCCTCCTTGCACACAAGTTTGAGTGGTAGAAGTACTTAGAATGTATATCTATATATAAAAGTCTTACAACCCCATTAAAAAATGGGGCTCAGAGCTAAACAAAGAATTCTCACCTGAGGAATACCAAATGGCTGAGAAGCACCTGAAAAAATGTTCAGCATCCTTAATCATCAGGGAAATGCAAACCAAAACAACCCTGAGATTCCACCTCACACCAGTCAGAATGGCTAAGATCAAAAATTCAGGTGACAGCAGATGCTGGCGAGGATGTGGAGAAAGGGGAACACTCCTCCATTGTTGGTGGGATTGCAAGCTTGTACAACCACTCTGGAAATCAGTGTGGCGGTTCCTCAGAAAATTGAACATGTTATTACCAGAGGATCCAATAATACCTCTCCTGGGCATATACCCAGATGCTCCAACTGGTAATAAGGACACATGCTCCACTATGTTCATAGCAACCTTATTTATAATAGCCAGAAGCTGGAAAGAACCCAGATGTCCCTCAACAGAGGAATGGATACAGAAAATGTGGTACATTTACACAGTGGAGTACTATTCAGCTATTAAAAACAATGAATTTATGAAATTCTTGGACAAATGGATGTATCTGGAAGATATCATCCTGAGTGAGGTAACCCAATCACAAAAGAACACACATGATATGCACTCACTGATAAGTGGATATTAGCCCAGAAACTTAGAATACCCAAGATATAAGATACAATTTGCGAAACACATGAAACTCAAGAAGAAGGAAGACCAAAGTTTGGATACAAAAAAAAAAAAAAAAGTCTTTCAAATTACTTTTTGTGGGATTAGGAGTCACTTTACCTGTATTTCTGGATATTTTTCATAATAAATTTATAATGTTAAAATTATTAGAAAACATGCTTTAAACATTTATCTATCTATTTATATTTCTATTTACTTAATATATAGAAGGTGTATAGGTGTTTAGACTGCACTATGTACGCGTACCCTGTGCATGACTGGTATAGTCAGCGGGTGGAAGCGGACATCAGATCCCCTGGAAACAGATGGCTGTAAGCTGCCATACAGGTGCTAGAAATTGGACTTGGTCTTTTGGAAAAAGCAACCAGTGCTCTTAAGTTACCTTTCTAGTCCCTAGATAAATACTTTTAAAATATCTTCACCCAGGGCTTAGGGAGATGGCTCTGACCTGATTTCAGATCCTCAGGACTTATAGAAAAACTGGGCACAGCAGTGGGCATCTTTAATCCCAGGACCAGGGTGAAGTAGAGAGACAGGAGCATCCTGGAGACTTGTTCATCAGCTAGTCTTGTCAAAACAGCAAACTCTAGGTTCAGTTAGAGACTCTGTCTCAAGGTAGAGTGTGAGGAAGGAAGACACTTGACATCAACCTCAGACCTCAGCACATAATCATGAGCAAGTGTGTGCATGTTCACACACAGGAATGGAGACACAGATATATAGATGGGTGGACAGACAGACAGACAAGCAGACACACACACACACACACACACACACACACACACTGCATCTAAACATCAGTGAAGCAGTTTTGATAAATATCCATCAGTTCTCTTCCAAACACATTCCCACTCTTTGAACTACTACTCTTGAGAAGAATTGTGTATTAACTACCACACTGTCAGAACAGCAGTTCAATGGACTGTAAAAGGGTAGGTAATTGGCTACCCTTCCTTAAGAACTGAAATTAATTTAAGAACATTTTCAGACCCGACTAACATTTTATCTATCTATCTATCTATCTATCTATCTATCTATCTATCTATCTATCTATCTATCTATCTATCTATCATCTATCTATCTGTCTATCCATCCTTCCATCCATTTATCTGCTTATTTATTTTATACACATGGGCATATCGGTGAGTAGAACTCCATGAAACTTGGGGCTGTATCTTCATCTGCACCCATCTGTTCTTCAGCCCCTCAACTACCTTTTGAAAATAAGTCCCGGGCTTGCTTCCATTGTTGGGAATTCCAATACGCTCCATTGACTTTTGTGAGACCTTTATGATTTAATAAACTGAAGAGGCCTGATAAAAACCAGTGTAAACTCAAGCCAGGAAGAAATTTGAGCTGAGATATTTACTCAGAAGTGGCATGTATTGAAATCACCTCAGTGGGAGGAAGAGGAAGCCATGTGCTTCCTTCTTCCAAGGGAGCAGTTGAAACACACATTCAACAAGACCATAATACTTAGAGTCAGGAAAACACCGCGTGCCCCGTGGATGCTGTTCCCGCAGCCTGGATGTCAACCGATGGCAAAGCTGCCCATGGCATGTTTTCAAAGGCTTGTTTTTATCTGCAGTTTGAACAACACTTAAAATACTGAGATTTCACAAATGAATCCAGGCCTGGGAGTCTTGACCCAACTTTCCTTGGTCTCCAAAGTTGGAGCGGCAAACTTTGTGCTTTGACATTCCACAAGTGTTTGGCAGGACACTGTTTTAGAGGCATGTCCATATCTATGACCTGAAGATTTTAAAAATGAAAAAGAAAAATTAATTTACTTACAAGGTTTTAGGAACTCTTACAGCATTTCAAGAAAGTATGCTTTAGTGATTCCTCTATTCCCCACCCCACACCCCATCCTTCCTCCATCACCCCTACCCCTAATCCTCCCCACCCACCCCACCCTTCCTCCAATATTCCCAATCTTCATTTCCTTTTCTTTTTTATTCCGTGTCCCATATGTCCTTTGCTTCTCCCCATCCTTCCACATCACCTTCTTTCACCTTCTGTTGCTCTCTTGCAGCTTTTAAGACTTCACCTACATTAATATCTGTCTCTCTGTGTGTATGTATGTATGTATGTATGTATGTATGTATGAATATATGTATGTATACATCTGTCTGATCTATCTACCTATGCATGTATACCATAAGGCTGGGATCCTCATATGAGAGAGAATATACCATTTTTCTTTTTCAGACTTTTGATCCCTTTGCTTAATATTATATTCTTCAGATCCATCCATATTTTTCTTGCAAATGTCCTGACTTCATTTTTCTTTAAGCAGAATAACATGTCATTGTGTATATATACCTGATTTTTATTCATCTGTTGATAAACATGAGGTGGACTTGCAGTTTTTAAAATTTAGTTTATGTGCATGAGTGTTTTCCCCGAATGTATATGCATACCATATGTATTCCTGGGGCCCTCCGAGGTTAGAGGAAGATGTCAAATACCTGGGAATGGCATTACAGGCAGGGTAGGCCACTGTGTGGGTGTTGGGATCCAAACCCTGGACCTTTGCAGGAATGGTGAGGCTTTAGCTGCTGAGCATCCCTCTAACTGACATCTTGTTTCTTCCCTTGCCTCTATCCCCTGCATTCTCTCCTTTTCGGAAACATGTTTTCCATGCTTGCTTCTTCCTGACCCTGTGTGTCCCTCAGCAGTCTCCCGTTTGACCTGAACATTCTATGTCCCCAGCTGTTTAGCTCACACTCATCTTTATGAGTCTAGGCCATTTGAAGCTGCCATCCTCTCCTCAGCCTCTTGCTGGATCTGGTTATCTCTTGCCTTTCAGGAGAGCATTTCTCTTTTGTTATAATTCAAAGTAAATGATGGAATCAGTGTTTTCACCCACATCTTTCCTGCTAGGATGGAAGCTCTAAGGAGGTGGGCACCACCCCAGTGTGATGAGCGGCATAGCAAGCCATCTATGGTGTTGATGGGAGACACTCTAGTGCAAGCTCCTGAGAAGCAGATGTCAAAGGGTGAAGGGCCCAGGCAAGTGCCCAGGGTGCCTAGAATAAAATCTAGAAAGGTGCAGGGCAAGCAAAGAAAGGTTAGTCTGTGCATCAGAGCCTCACATTCTCAGGTCACTTACAAATATTTTATCGAGGCAGTGTCTTGCTATGTAGTCATGACTGCCTTGAAACACCCAGAAATCCACCTGCCTCTGCCTTCCAAGCATTGATATTAAATGTGTGAGCCACCACGCCTAGCTAGTTCATGGTTTCTCAACATTCTCCTGTCTAGATTTGATCTCCTTTTACAATCTCACATTAGCTTAGTCTTTGTCCCTTTGGGCCCCACTTTGTACTTTTCTTTTTGAGTGAGAATATCTAAGACCACAGCCGCTCTGTCCTTAACAGAGCCAGAGTCCACAACCAGGATCTTAATCCTTTCCCTCCACTTTTCTGTCATCTTGAGTGACTGGTAGAAGGATTGACCAGACTACTAAGAAAGTATCTGCCCAAAAAGCAGAAAAACTAACCTAACCTAACCTAACCTAACCTAACCTAACCTAACCTAACCTAACCCTAACCTAACCTACACTAAACAGACAAAAACCCCAGGAGGCCAAGCAGTAGCCCCTGTGGAGGCATGCGCTTCTAGTTCCACCCCACTCAGGAACAGAGGTCTGTGCAGACAGCAAGGGCCTCTCGGTGTCCACAGTAAATACAGCTATGAATAGCAGACTCATGACTGTGCTGTTTGTACAAAAGCACTTGCAACTTCACAAACATTTCTCATTAAAATTTTGCATTAACATTATCTTCATAATGATGTTGGGCAGAAAATCCACAGGTATTTTGCGTGGCCTTGTTTGAGAAGCCATATTGGGTTTTTACCCAACTAGGGCACAGCTATGAAGAAACTAGACAAAGTTGGGCTGACTGGTATCAGAGCTCTAAATCAACTCAAGATTCAATAAAACTTAGACAAATCTGCAATGACAGTAGACAAGGGTTTAAAGACAGACATCTAAAGGTAAGATAAATTTGATAAAATATGAAGTTTGAAAAATTGCTACAGAGAAATGAAATGCTACCAAGAACATAAGATTAGGTACCTTTTTAAATACCTTTGTGAATGAGCAGCTTTTCTTAACTAGTAATGCTTTCTTGAAAATCTATCAGATTCTGAAAGACTGTAACAGGTAAGTCACATATGTGATAAGACAAATAGCAATACTTCTATAAAATACATTCAAACAAAGAGAAATGAGACACTAATATATTCATTTGGGAATACAAAGGCTCTTATGTAATACAGAAAGCATTCAAGAAGAGCTGCTGGAGACTTAGCTCACACCCTGCTCTTCCAGAGGACCTGAGTTCAGGTTCCAGCACCCATGTTGGGCATTTCACAACTGTGTGAAATTCCAGCTCCAAGGCCATCTAAAGTCTCCAGCCTGCACAGATACTGCAGTCATGTGCAGAGACACCCAACCCCATAATTGACTATAAAAATAAAATGTTTAAAAGAGCACATGGCAGCAAAGGTCCTCGATGCTCTTTGGGCGTCTATACCGACTGGCACTTTTTATAGGAGCAAAACAGCATTTGTTAAGTATATATAAGAACTTAAAATCTATTTACCTTTCTTGACTAATTCTACTTCTTGGCACTTCCTTGAAAGATATGATTAGAACTAAACACAGATGTGCACATGAAAGTGCGTACTGCTGAATAGCAAACTAAAAATAAGAAAAGGCTGGGGCGGGGCGGGGGGGAGCCAAAAGTGCTCATCTTTGGAGGTTAGTCAAATTATGCAGCCTGTAACCTTAAACTAGTAAGCAAATACCACCATGTAGCCATTAAGAATAATGAGATCTGTATTGACTTGAAAAGTCAACGACAATGTTATAAATGGGATAAAACAGATTAGTCGACTGGAGTTGCTATTTAAGTTACATAAAGAAAAGGGAAAGAGACGGGGGTTGAAATGAGCAGGAAACATTAGAAGTCTGAATAATTGAATGGCAGTGATCTGAAGTGTGGAGCTGAAAGAGGAGACTTGCTTTCAGTTTCAATTTACATAAATTTGTGTTAAAATAATTTATCCCTTTATTCCCATATTAAACATATCTTATATGAACAAACAAAAAGTTATCAATGAGACAAATTTAAGTCATAAGCTATTAACAAATAGGAACAGTTTTCTAGTCTAATGTAGTTAAAAGTTTGATTGGACAGTTTTGGGGTGGCCAATAGTTCTCAAGAAAGATCTTGGGGATTTCACAGGACAAAACCAGAATAAAAACAGGAATGGACCCCCTCCCTCACCTCTGACAATGATGCTTATGCTTTGTGGCTGGGTTCCTCTAAATAATACTAAAGATATTAAGTGTAATTAGGTAAGAGAGACCATCAAATGTGGTCATGTTTAAAGGATGCAGAAACAGGCTGAACTTGACAAAATCATGATGGATGTATGCCTTGAATCTTATGGAGGAGTATTAGCTTAGGTGGGTTATTTTCTCCTGTTTTTATAGACTCTAGAAAGTTGCCTAATGCAGAAGAGCTGAGTATCAGCATGGGTGTCCATATCTGGTCTTCCCTGCTCATTGAGTCATTGCCATAAATTCAGATCAGTTTGCACTGCAGCCAAGGAATACTGAAATTGAGGACTCTACTATCTTGTAATGTGAAATAAGCATGCTTGCCTGCTGGTCCAGAGGGAAATCTCTTATATCTGAATGTTGCTCTCTGCACACACCACTTTGAGAAAAGCCTAGATAGAGTCTGAGGGCCTTACAAACCAGCCACCTATAGTCTGAAGAGCAAAAGAAGCTGGTGGACACACACACACACCCCTCCAAAGATATGACAGGAAATGGACCACTAGACTGTCACTACAGGTACAAGGGCAAAAGAGGGAGACTGGTGAGGCAGCCAGAGAGGAACAGAGCAGGTCAGAAAGGATCAAGCCCCCAGCACTCTCAGACTTGTCTACTCTGCATAGCAAAGGCATATGTCCAAGATTTTTAAAAAGTTGTTGCTCTATTTGGTCAGATGAAACACCTTTATTATTTTTTGCAGCTCAGAATGAGTTGGATAACAATTTCATCCTTCCAGCCAAATATATTTCCCTAGCACATTATGGTCACATGAGTGCACAATGTGTAAGCCCACGAATGCCCTTAGTCTGTGACAGTGACTAGCAATGTCTAGTGAATAAGAGAACACATGCTGAAAGAACAGATGCATAAATATTATGATTTTCCCCCTACAAGTCAAGGATTGCTTTCTAATAATAAACAAACAAACAAACAAACAAAAACCAACCCAAGGATATTGTGGGAAGGCTCTCAGTTCTGTTGAAGGTCACTGATGCAGGTCAGATGATGCCAGAGATAGACATTATGTTGTTTCAAATTAATTGCATCTTTCCGTGTGGTGTATACCATGGTTTTGGCAACAGAATTAGTCAAAGGTAGTGGCTCAGTATAGGAACTCATGGAAGGTGTCTCAAGTGTCAGCTGCTGCTAGCATGCAGTGCATCTCTCATAATCTATAAAACGATGAGAATTTACCCATCTCCTGTGTCATGAGGATTTCAGGTAATAGACCATGTAGTTGGTTAGGATAGTGTTCAGAATTGAGTGCCACCTCTTCATCAGTGACTTCTGCTTAAGACAGTGGTCAGCACTAGCTGCTTCAAGCCCAGTGGAAGTCCCACTGCGGAGTGGTCCCAAGGCTGGCTTTGTCAGGTACTGAGGGACAAACTTCAATGTTGGGTTGTCTACAGATGTGCATATGCTGACGCATCTTAGTTTTCTGAGAACACAATGAATCATTGTCAGTCGAAGTCAATGAGATCAGAAAGGGTTACTATACAGGGAGACAAGGAGAGGTTGCTTGGGAAGTGTCTTATTCAGGGTTTCTATTCCTGCACAAACATCATGACCAAGAAGCAAGTTGGGGAGGAAAGGGTTTATTCAGCTTACACTTCCACACTGCTGTTCATCACCAAAGGAAGTCAGGATTGGAACTCAAGCAGGTCAGGAAGCAGGAGCTGATGCAGACAGAGGCCATGGAGGGATGTTACTTATTGGCCTGCTTCCCCTGGCTTGCTCAGCTTGCTTTCTTATAGAACCCAAGACCAGCCCAGGGATGCTCCCACCCACAAGGGGCCCTCCCCACTTGATCACTAATTGAGAAAATGCCCCACAGCTGGATTTCATGGAGGCACTTCCCCAACTGAAGCTCCTTTCTCTGTGATAACTCCAGCCTGTGTCAAGTTGACACACAAATCCAGCCAGTACAGGAAGACTCACCAGGGCCTGTGTGCAAACTTCAAATGTTCCTAAGGTTCTTGTTGGGTCTCCACAATTTGTTCCTCTTTAAAAAAAATCCATATTTGTGTGTATAGTGTATCTTGATCATATCCAACCTTCCACTTCTCTCCTTCAATTCTTCCGGAGTTCCCCTGACACATGGGGCACATGTGACACACTAGTGGGCATGCTCCCAAGAGAAGGGAGTGTTTCTCCCCCCAGCAGTCATCAGGGTACTATTTTGAAAGATCAGTAAATGCAGCTAGACATGGCTTCTAGGGATGAGTTTCAGAACATTGCTGAGACACAATCCATTGTGATTTCTATAAAGCTGACATCCTTTATATTATCTGTCGATGTTTGCATATGGTCTATGCAGATCCTCTCCCATGTACTTTTTCTCTAGGTGATTTTCAATATCAACATATTACTTCTTACTGCTTTGTGTGGGTTCAACATGATACTCAGAGTACAGGAAATTCACATTTCTTTGGGAATTTCTGGAATCTCCCTAGTTGCTTTCAGTCATTAATTGTATGAATCCAAGGCTGGGGATCTGTCTTAGGAATTGGCCTCCTAACTGAAAGGCACACATGTGCCCACCTACAGAGTCATAATTAGGCTATTTTCTATGTTCAGAAAAAAGTGTCAGTGATCTTTTAAGATCAAATTTACTTGATCAAAGTGAAAAAGACATTTAGGCACGTACCAGGCTTCCAATCTAGATAAATCCAGTCTGCTGCTGCTGCCTGGATTAGGATGCAAGGCTGCTGGGGTAGCCTAAGCCAGCAGGTATCGTCCAGCCTTTCCCTTGGGCTTGTTTGTAATGATTCTTATTTTGTGGTTTATTGTAGATCGTAGCTGAAGGTCCCATCTGCTAGTCACCCTCAGTGCCTTGAACACTCTTCCTGTCAACCATACATAATTACTTCTGCTTCTTCCAGGATGAAATTTGGCTCTGCTCTGTCACCTCACCCCTTGCCCTCTAAGTCCTCCATCCTTCCTGGTGGCTTTTCATACATCCTGGTTCTCTGCACACACGTTGGGAGGGCTTGACTGAAGATTGGGTTAGAAATGTTTTTATGCCTACAACAGTCTGAAAATACCCACAGGCCGGAGGTATGTGTGTGTCGGGGGGTGTGGGGGGGGTGCAGCTCCATCAGCCACAAGGAAGCAAATGTATATGCAGACTATATAGGTGCATCGTGTGCTCCAAAAGATCCTTTGCAAGGAGATGAAAACGGAGGCCTTTGGGCTGAGATGAAACAAAGAACATAACCCAAGGCAAGTCAGAATCTTAACTGAGGCTAAAAGAGATGATTTCCAAGGCTCCACATTGCTGTTGGCCTCTTGCAATGTTAATAGTAGGCTTCAATGCCAGGGCCAAGAAAGGGGGTCATGTCACTTTAACCAAAGGGGGGAAGCATGCAGCATTAGTGCTGGCCAAGTGCAAAGTGGAAAGCCTAGCAAAAAATAATTGAAGCCCCTGCGAAATATTTCAATTTTTTTATTGATTGAAGGCAATTATCCCTTAATTGCATATTTAAATGAGGTATTAGGAGGTTTAACTAAGCAATGCCTCTTAATTGCTGCCGCACGCTAGGTGTCACAGGCTGTGTTTATTTCATATGTTAATTAAAGAGAAAGGGGTATTTTATTTTATTGACTACGAGGTTCTCCAAGGCTGTGTTGTTTAGGACAAAGTACGTCTCAGGTGTTTATCGCACGCTGGGTATTAATATAATCATTAGTGAGAGGTTAAAGTTTTTAATGAAGAGGTGCGTCTGTCTTATCGGCTTCCAACCACATAGGTATCTCCAAGGTGGGGGAGGGAGAAAAGTCCCAAATCCCAAGAAAACAATTATCTTTATGAAAGAAATATGGAGCCCCCTTCTCAACCATAATAAAGCAAAGTTCTGATACAAACAGAAAAACAGCACCAAATTATTTCAGAATTAGGCTGTGACAGGGAAGCTGAGGGCTGCGGGTGCTCTGTTGGCTACAGCCTGAGCAGCAGCAGTTCCTGCATGTGCATTTGCTGCTGGGATGCTGTGACAGGGAAGGGCATCAGTGGACATGAACAGGCTCCGTTGACGACTTTTATGTGAATCTGTCTTTCCCTTTGAAACAGTGTATGAGACGCTCACTTACTGAGAAAGGGGTTTGAGTTTTGAGCATTTGGAAGAGGTCTGGGATCGTGAGAGGTCACATGGGGCAGCAAGAAAGAGATGAATACCACTGTCTATCATGTGTGCCTACTTCTTTGTGCCATGCGATGATTTATATAATCAATCAATTGGCTTGTGTGAGTGTGTGTGCATGATATACACAGGACTGTATATGCTTTGGTACAAGTATGGGGAGATTTGAGAAAAACGTTTGGATTTAGTTTTCTTCTTCCACCTCTGTGTGGCTTCGGAGGGTCCAGTTCATATCTCCAGGTGTATGCAGCACGTCCTTCACCCACAGAGCTATCTCCCAGTCCAATAGTCCTAATATTTAAAAATAAGGTTAACACCTAGCGCTAGCTCAGGCTGACCTCCTTGCCTCCTCAGAAGATAAGGTAAAGGCAGAGGGCAAGTCAGGGAGCCCTCTGAATCTTCCTAGTCTAATAGAGACAGAATCGCTGGCAGCTAATAACAAAACATGAATCAATCTATTTTTACCAGTTAGGACAGTGGTTTTCATCTCGAGGGTCAAATGACCCTTTCACAGGGGTCACCTAAGACTATTGATTACTTATGTTATCATTCATAAGAGTTATGAAGTAGCAACGAAACAATTTTATGCTTGTGGGGTCACCACAACATGAGGAAATGTATTCAAAGCTCATGAGGTGTGTTGAGGAGCTCTGGCAGGACAAGAGAGGCAGGCAGGGGATGTGTGGTGCTCTGTTGCCTGTTTGTTTAGTCGCACACCTGGCAGGCACTTACTGACCCTCCTGAAGTGGCCTGCAGTGGAAAGATGAGGACAGGCAGGACAATCTGACGATCCTGCTTTCATGGAACCTTTGGGTGACTGAGAAACAGGGATGTGAGAGAAGTCAGCACACAAGTAGGAAAGGGGGCAGGAAAGCTGACCTATGTGGAGCGGTAGACTGGTATGTTTAAGGTAAAGTTTCATGAACTTGGAGTAAGGAGTTGCTTATCAGACACTCAGTCCATAAAACATCTCCAACCCAGTCATTCCCTTCACAAAACCCCAGTGAGACAATTTATGGGATCTTGTATGGATTCTAATGCTTTCTCTATGTACGAAGAAAGAATAATGCTTCTTATATTGAAATGCACTAATGTCTACCAGAATTTATATAAAAACATTTAACCAGAGGGTATCTTCTGTTTTCTACAACGGAATTGCTATCTGCTGTCCCTGTTCCCACTACCCGTTTCTTGAACAGTCTGTGAACAAGTAAGACTCAAACAACAGAAAAGGTTCAAGCCAATGAAAAATGCCGTAGGAGAAAACTTCTGTTTGGATTTGAAGAAAAAATTTCTGGACTGGTAGAATGCTTTGTGTGGTGAAGGATAGTGCCAATTTGCAGGCTCTCGGCTCCCGAATCGCATTTGCTTCCATCCTTATCTTTACAGTACAGCAATAGCAAACATGATAAGTCTCCACCGGCAGGATTTTGAAAAAGTAATTTTAATGCTGTGAATATAAGAGAGTGCTATCAAGGAAAAATAGTTTCCCTTCCCTGGAATAGAAACCATTATTTAAACTCTTAGGTGCCTCAGGGTTCTATTTGTACTGAATCCATCCCCACAGTCAAAATATATTCTTTTTAAAAGATTTCATATATATGCATAGATTGTACATTTGTGTGTACATTGTTGGTGATGGGAAGTTCTCTGAGACCACTGGTTGTCGGAATATTCACACCATGAAAGAGATGCATTTATTTCAGTATAAGTCTCTGTAAAGTTGTTTATTACTCTTTTGTGAGTATGTAGTGTACTTGTGTGTGTGTGTGTGTGTATGTGTGTGTGTGCGTGTGCATGTGTGTGTGTGTACACTTATGCAAATGAACACATGCACATGAAGGCCAGAGGACACACTCAGCATCTTTTCTCAGGCACTGTCCACTTTTTTACTCCCTCTTATTTGAGACAGGATCTCCTACCTGGAACATGCTAAATAGGTTAGGCTGGCTGTCCCGTAAGTCTCATAGATTCCCCTTCATCTGTCTCTCCAGAACTGGGATTGTGGGCATGCACCCTCCTTCCTGTTGTTTTTATAGATGATTCTGGGAACTAAACTTAGGTCTTTGTGCTTGTAAGACAAATCCTTTACTGACTGAGTTTTGAGCTATCCCCAGCCCTGTATATCCTTAAAAATAAGTATGTTAGTTCTTTTGTTATTTGGGAAGGCTGATTTTGGATTAAGCATCTGGAAGAACCCCTCTGCTGGTTTTTATTCTCCAGAGAAGGTGTGTGTCGATGAGGAATATGCTCTGGCAAGTTCATTCAGCACCATCCAGAGACCACTTTGGCTTTATAAAGAGCCTGGGTAGAGTCTGGTTTTATAAGTAGTAGTGGCAGGGACAATATCACAGGAGGGGCTTCCCAGTGAGAAGAAGCCACTTGTGGACTGTAAGACCAAGATCAGGGCCATGCAAACCTTCAAGGGTGAAAAATGTTGTTCTCTAGATGTGACATGGCTGTCACAAACATTCACAGGAGATATGGCTACCTGCACAGGACTGGCATAAGACAGACCAAGCTAACAAGTCCAGCATGGGAAGTGGAGGGGCTCGTTAGGCCTCACCCTTGGCTGAGATGTTATTTCTACTTGATGGCTGCTGGGAGAGATGGGTGGCCACAGGTTGACCATGCCTCCGTAGATGACCCCATACCCATGAGCATATGGACAAAAAGAACTGGGGGAGGTGCTATAAATTAAAATTTTAAAAAGGACTTGAGGTTGGAGACACTGGAGGACAGCCCTGGAAAGCTGGAGGAAGTGAGAGATGGACATGGCCAAGCTACCTTGTATCATTTATAAAAATTTTCCAAGAATAAATTAAAAAATACATAGTAAAAGGATTCCTATCAGGGTTTTCTTGGTCCATCTTGGATTATGCTTATGACCTGGGAGAGGTGATAGAGAACAACAACACACAAATACTGTACCTTTCAAAATTATATATACATATTATTTTGTTAATAACCTGCTAGGGACCTCTGAAGGCCCTGGAAGCAGCTGTGTGTAATAACATGCAGTTGTCACTTGTGCCTTGGCATCTAAAGAAAGTTGGCTTGAAGACGATGTCCAAAACCAAAATCACAAGCTTCTCAAATCCATAAGTAAAATGGCCTATAGTAGCTTATGATTGACTCGTACCCTGTGTACTTTCTGTCATCTGTAGTAATTATAATATCTCATACAATGCAATGACATGCAAATAGTCTTTATTTTGCATTGCTTAGTAATTGATAACAACAACAACAAAAAAACCCAGTAAAAAAAATGCAAAACAGTGTACCTTTCTAGTGCTGCAATGATTTTCCTCTTACTGAATAGTTTTTTTTCTATGGTTGGTTGAATCCATAGACACCACCCAGGCATACACATGGACCACTATATAGGATTAAACTTAAGTTTTTTTTAACCTGAATTTTAAGGAAAGTTTCTTAGGAAAATAAAATGAAGGTGCTAAAATGTGTTCAAAAGAAGATTAAAAGGAAAAGAGAAAACACAAACGTGCATATACTACGTGTGGCTGGATCCAAGCAGCTATCTATGCAGTTGCGTCAGACTCTAATGCTGATGTTGAACAAATCCTACATTTCAGCCGCTGTTTGATAAGCACAGGAAAACACGTTCTTGAGTGTTCTACCATGGATGCTACATTCCAAGATCATCTAGACACCATTAATATCTTCTATTTTTTAGAAAATTTTAGAAAGTGAACAAATCCAAACTGAGCATAGTGTATGGCTGGAAGCATCACCTCCCAACTCAGTGTGAACTGAAGCACCAGTGGGGAAGATTCTATAGGTCTGACTGATTAGAACTCTGTGGTGGTAGAATGTTGCAGATTCCAAGCCAAAGTATCAGGATCTACTTTTATTTCCCTTGGTGGCATTCATTGTCCAACTCTGGGCTGGCCAAACGTTCAACTAAAGGATAAATTTCTAAACTATGTTAATTCAACAGACACTGGTTCCTACCAATCCTAAAGCTAAGTATGCCACTAAAACAGTTAACATAAGCAGCCTTTTCTTCTTCACTATGACCTGCCTGCCTACTGTCCCCACCAAAGTACTGTAAAATGCCTTGATTTGTGACTTTCATTTGCTCTGAGACTATAAAAGTTTATGTAACCATTTCTTTGTTTGCTTGTTTGTTTGTTTGTTTCTCTGTATAGCCCTGGCTGTCCTGGAACTCACTTTGTAGACCAGGTTGGCCTCGAACTCAAAAATCTGCCTGCCTCTGCCTCCCGAGTGCTGGGATTAAAGGTGCGTGCCACCAAGCCCAGCTTACGTAACCATTTCTAACTTGGGACAAATTATTCCCAGCCTCCTCAACTCATGTTCCCAGGCCACAACTACTCATGTGCAACTCAGAAAGAGTTATCAATATATTATATCATTTAGGTGAGAGCCATGCTTTGCTTCAACACAAAGATCTTTTTAAAAATTGTGTTTGTGTGTGCACATGTGTACATGTGTGTTTGTGTAAGCATACGTGGAAGCAAGAAGTCAACACATGTCTTTTCTCAATCTCTCTGTAGCTGACTATTTTGAGTTATGGGGTTCACACTTAACTTGTAACTTCATGGGATGGCCTCAAGCCTTGAGAATCTTTCCCTTTTTAGATTTGGAGTTGCAGCTACACACAGCTACTCCTGACATTTTCTTTTGATTCTGAGGATTTGAAGTCAGGACCTCATGCTTGCACAATAAGCACAAGACTAGCTCAACAATCTCTCCAACTAAGTATCATGATCTATCTTCCTCGGTGTCATTCATTGTCCACTTCTTGGTTGACCATTCTTTCAACTAAAGGATAAAATTTCTAAACTATGTTAATTCAACAGACACTGGTTCCTACCAATCCTAACGTACACCACGAAAACAGTTAACATAAATAGCCCCTCCTCCTCTTTCTCCTCCTTCCTTCCTTCCTTCCTTCCTTCCTTCCTTCCTTCCTTCCTTCCTTCCTTCCTTCCTTCCTTCCTTCCTATCTTCCTTCCTTCCTCCTCCTCTCTTTTCTTCTTCTTCTTCTTCTTCTTCTTCTTCTTCTTCTTCTTCTTCTTCTTCTTCTTCTTCTTCTTCTTCTTCTCCTCCTCCTCCTCCTCCTCCTCCTCCTCCTCCTCCTCCCCCTTCACTATGACATGCCTGCCTACTGTGTTAAAGTGGTGTGAGGGTGGTTCTTGGCTGGGAGAAGCCATGCAAAGATGACAGCATATTCAAGAGACAAAGCCTAACACCAGGATCGGCCAAGACACCAGTCACTAGTGATATGGAGGAATCTAGCATATGTATCACTAGAGCTAGTCCACCCATGAAAATTCCAGTCATCAAATAAATGACCATGAGCCATAGGGTAATATGTTACAAATCAACTTGCTTAATAATGTCACAATTCTGTCCTTAATGGGAAGGCTAAACAAGTCAGCTTTCTATACAACTGGCATGGTTACCCAGTGAACAGATATACATATTCCTCCTTCCATGGAGAATGTCGGGTTGCTTCCCTCACAGGTCAGATAAATACTAAAAAGCAACCAACTGTGACAAATGCCACATAGGCAATCATCCAGGAGTCCCTGAGAATGTACTATTTGGGTCTGGAGGTTTTAGGATTTTTGTGCTTGTCATTAAAGACCCCCCAATTCCTCTTTTAAGTTTCTTCCCTACTAGATCAATCAGAAAAATGGTCTCAGATTAAAGATCCCTAAAGTCTTGCTCTGTTTCTACCCAGAAAGCACTGATACACTTGGAGATTCAGCCAGAAGCATCCTGCTGGCCCAGGCTTTTAGAAATCTTCTGAGCTATTTGTGGTGCCTCCAGGTCCCAGGGACCCTAGACTGCTAGACTGCAGGACTGGAGCGCTGCAGTTTTGGGAATTAACCTCAAGGGACAGGAGCTGTTCTAGAAGCTAGCTATTTCCAGCCTGGAATAAGGTGTATGTAGAGAAATTCCCCTTCTGCATTACCGCCTCCTCAGAAATGTGTCAGCCGGCAATTGGGGCCATGATCCGGAGAGTCAGAATGAGTTTGATTTTTATGATTTTTTTTCAGTGTTTTTTTCCTCTGTGGACATCAGCGCTCTGAAAGTAAGCTCTGAGAATTAGAAATAGAAAAGCCGTGGCCACTGCATGGGAATTGCTTGGGGGCCTTGAGCCGTTCACACTCATTTAAACACGATTCTTTCTGTTTTGAAGCTCTGTCATCTACAGTGTGTTGACTTTTGTCCCCAAAGGGGCAAAATGGCTGCTGTAGAGCCAGACATTTCATCCTCACAGGACAGAACGGCAGTGAAAGGTTGGTGTGCAGCACACCATCATTAGAGTGTGTGTGTGCTCTGATGGCTGGCACATGGCTCATTCTTGATTCTTATTTGTACAGTGAGTGAATGAATGAATGAACGAATGAGCCTCTTCTTTTTTGTTTGATACTATTTGATTTTGAAACAAAACCTCTGGTGTACAAAAAATTTGCAGTTCTCCTTTATCTTGAGCACCACAGAGGCTAAGGATGTTTATCCCCAACTCAGGAATAAAGACCCCCGTCAGCCATGTAACAAACATGTTATCGCCTTAGCACCTACTCTTCCTATCCCTTCCTAAGGCTCCTAAGAATGGTTGTTTATGGAGATGGAGAGAGAACTAACAAAGATGCTCTCCCAGAGAACCTGAGTTCAGTTCCCAGCACCCAGGCTGGTGACTCTCAATGTTTCTAGGACTCTGATGCCCTCTTCTGACATCTTAGGGCACACACACACACATATATGGCATGTGTCACACCCACATAGGCAAATATATTTAAAAATTTAAAAACTTTCAAAAATGGTTGTTTATTTGAAAAAGTATTATACAACCAAATAAACTATAATAAGATATTGAGTCTCGGTGAAAAAGAGAGGAGCTAATGACAAAAAACAGGGGAAAAATCACAGCATTTTATATTTATTTATTTATTTATTTATTTATTTATTTATTTATTTATTTATTTACTTAATGTGTATGAGTACTCTGTCTTCGTGTATGCCAGAAGAAAGCATCAGATTCCAATAGAGATGGTTGTGAGTCACCATGTAGACCGCTGGAAGAGCAGTCAGTGCTCTTATCTGCTGAGTCATCTCTCCAACCCCTACAACATTCTTACATATAGTGGATGGCTAGGAAATATGTTTCTTATGTTGTGCTCAATAAATTAAATGAACATTGCCAGTTAAGAGGAGGGATACTATTTTAAGGACAAGCAATCCATAGAATCTTTTAAACCTCATAGACATCAGAGTCCAGAAAAAAAAAGAGAGCACTGTTAAGTTGCCTTTGAATTTGCTTTCTAAATTTACAGCTACATTTTATATCTTGTGTGAGTGTGTGTGTGTGTTTTGTGTGTGTATCGGTGTGTGCATGCTAGGTGGAGGGGTCAGAGAACAACTTCGGGTCTTGGTTCTTGCCTTCTATCTTTTTAAAGAGAGGATCTCTTATTTGCTGCTTGTATACAAGGTTAGCTGGCTTGGGCCTCTGGAATCCTCATGACTTCTCCATAAGTGCTTCATGATCATAGACACATAGTAGCAGGCATCCAGCCTGACAAACCTTCTATCTCATGATGCCAGGTAAAGTGCCTTACTCTCTGACAGTCTCCCCAGCTCCAACATTAAAATTCTAAGTAGACCGGTATTTGGCTTTTACACTGTAATTTTGAAACATTTATCAGAGCACGGGAATGTTGTTCTGATGTGTGTAGATGCATGTGTACTTGTGTGTGGAGGTCAGAGATCACTTATTTTTTCTGATGTGTGTCGATGAGGGTGTGCTTTTGTGTGGAAGTCAGAGGTCAACTTCTGTGTCATTCCTCAGAAACTCTCTATCTTGTTTTTGAAGACAGGTTTTTCTCAGTGTTCTGGAACTTGTCAAATGGATTAGTTGGCTGATCAGTGAGTTCCAGTAGTCTGTTACCTCATTCATGGGACTTGGATTATAAGTGTTATCCACCATGATCAGCTCTATTTACTTTATTTTTTTTTTCTGTGAGTGTTAGGGGTCCTGTTCAGGTCTACATGGTTGCATGGCAAGCCACATTGATTGAGCTATTCTCCAGCATCTGGGGAACTCTCCTAAGTGCAAATGAAACTGAAATCTTTCATGTTTCATTCACTGAAATAAATATTAATGTTTAATTCATGTTAATAAATTATTTTGTTAATGTTAATCAAATAACAACTTAGCTATTTAAAAGATGTTGAATAATTAGCAAAATTCAAATCAAACCCATAGTGAGATATCACATCCCATCCCTTAGGGTTGCTAAAATCAAAAGTATAGCAAGGTTGAGAAGAAAGGCCCTCAAATATCCTTGGTAGTGGGATGAAGATGCTATGGTTGCTATGGAAAATAGCTCAGCATTTTTAAAAATTGTTCCATGTATAGTTAACATGTGCCCTACTTCTACTTATATGTGACTGTTTTAATAATGATGGCCCCATAGACCAAATATTTGAATACTTAGTCAACAGGAATTGAACTGTTTGAAAGGATTAGAAGGACTAGGAGAAGTGGCCTTGTGGAAGGAAGTATGTCACTGGAAATGGGCTTTGAGATTTTGAAAGCCCACAGCAGCCCCAGTGTCTTTCTCTCCCTGCCTGCTGATCAGGAAATAAAGGTCTCAGATACTGTTTGTGTGCTGCCATGTTTCCTACCATGATGACAGTGCACTAAGACTCTAAAACCATCAGCAAGCTCCCCCAAACCCCAATTAAATTATTTTTTTATAACAGTTTTCTTGGGCGTGGTGTTTCTTTATATAAGTAGACTGGCGACTAAGACAGCATATCTACAAGAGAAATACAAACATGTCATTGTGTACAGAAGTGTTAGCAGCAGAACTGTTTGCAATGACCAAAAGGTCAGAAGGATACAAATGTGTGTTACCTGATTAGCAGGTCAACCATTTACATAACATGGAGTATTATTTGACCATAAAAGACAATGAATATTGATTCATACAATTATATTTTGGATAAACCTAAAATGTAATTTGCTGAGATGGAAAATGACCACATATTGTATAATTTTATTTATATGAAATATTCAGAATAGTGAAGTCTATAGAGACAGATGATACTTTAGTAGTTGTCAGTGTCTTGGGGTAGATAGAAATGGATAAGCATTGTTAGAGAGCAACATGCCAACCACTGAGATAAGCCTTGTAAACGAGAGTTTATTTAAGTAGCCAAGGGCAGAGATGAAAGAGCAAGAGTTGGCACAACACACATGCCCAGCTTTCCCCATGAATCCGGAGGATGAGGGTAGGGGTGGGGTTCAGGTCTTATGCTTGCACTTGACGGTCTGGGTCAGTTTTCCAGACTGGAAGAGTTTTAGTATATGTTCTTCGTTACTTCCTGCAATCTTTGCACAGTGTGTGTGTCCTCATTGTATTCCATGGGTGTGGACAAAGCATACTGTGAGCCATATAAAAATCCTTCTGTGATGGAATTAAAACCAGACTCCATGACCCTGATGTCCTCTTTCGTCAACCAAGTTGCTTGAACAGATGTCAGAGGCCAAAAAACAATGTTCCAATGGCATTAGTCTGTGTTTTTGTCCACATGACTATATGGGCACATACATGATTTTAGCATTTGTTAAAGATGAAAGAGAACTTTCACGCTCATTACTTGGTTTTAAAGTGTCATTGTTGAGATTGTCATTTTTGCATAAATGCATTGTATAAAATGACAGAAGTAAAGTCTAGAGTCATTTCAGAAATGGTTGAAAATTCTGTTCCAATTTTAAACCAAAACTCGTTTAATGAGTTTTTAAAACTGAGACTTAAGCTAACAACTCCATTTTAAAATGCAAGCATTTTAACACAGTATAGTAATACGATACTTAGCTGCCAAGGAGAGATAGGAAAATATGAGAAATGTTTGGTTTTACAGTTAAACCATTCTATACCGGCAAGAGCAGAAAAATTTGTATGTACCATAAAAAAAAAAAAAAAAAAAAAAAACACCGTGTTTTCTCCCATACTGCAGTTTCAAATCTGGGCTGTTCCAGATAGTGGCCACTGAAGGGCATAGCGTCACAGTACACACTGTGTGAGATTCTCATGATGTGTCTTCTGAATCAAGGCAGCAGTGAGGTCACGTGGTACAGCGCAGGCTCATGCTGCCAGAATCACCTCCGCTCAGTTACTCTTTGGTTCTGAGTTACGTTCTAATGTGAACCTTTCACCCTTGCAACTTTTTGTGACCTTCCAGATGTGAGCACAACCTATAACTTCCATGTAGGAACCCAGGGCTTCAAGCTGCTTCAGCCTCATGTTCACCTAATCAATTATTTTAACATTATTTAAGAGGAGAAATGTGTGTTTTACAACAACAGACTCAGGGAAAACACTTTCACATTTATTAAGCTGGAAATTTATTGATATTACTTTATACATTATACATGCCATGTAATGAGAGTTTCTTATTGATTTTAGTTTACTTATCATATCAACATTTTTATGACAGTATGGAAGGCATATCAACTTGTGACACTAAGCCTCCCTGTCCATATGTTCCTTCTCTCGTTTCTTGCTTGTTTATTTTCCTCCCTGTTCTTCCATTTTACATCAGTCACTCCCAATTCCTCTGCCTCTTTCCTTTATTCTTTCTGTAAGCCTGGGTTATCCGTAATGAGCTGCAGCCTCTACTTCTATTCCTCTCTCCCTCACACTTAAGTCTCATCGTTGGATGACAAACGTGCAATATCTCTGTAGAAAATGTTCCTCAGTTGGGTATTTTGGAGAACCAAGTTTCTACGTCCACAGGACAGCCAACATTACAATGCCAACTATTGAGCACAGAACAAATAGGAATAGGCAGAGGAAGAAACATTCAATGTGCAGAAACGAACCACCTGGCAGGCAAGGGAGACTGACACAGGGACCCTGCCTTCTGGACATATATCTGGGAAAACGCTAAGAGTAGCAATCTCGTATCACACAGACACAGAGCTGGGACAGCTTTTATAAAAGCCATATGAAGACTGACCTACTCTATCCACTTAGCAATTTCCACTCTTGCTTTGGGGATGTTCCTAGGAGCAGAAAATACACTCCAACCAAGGCTTCTGAAGCCTTGATCTTTGCAGCTCCTAGTGCCATCATTGCGTTAGAAAAAGAAAAATAATACTTTAAATTGTAATTAGTATATATTTGTTATACAAGATGAAGGGTTTTATTATGATACTTTTGTTCACTCGTCTCTTGTACTCCATTAAGCAAACCATGTTGTAGAAGATATACTCAGCTGAGGTACTTTTTACTGGTGGGAGCTTTCAGCTCTAGGGCTGGAGTTACTGCTAATGGGCAGCCATGCGACCTTTGGAGACTCGTATTGGCTCATAGTTTTCTGATGATTTCCCATACTACCCAAAACAATGTACTGATGTTGATGGCTGGGCATGGAAACTGAGAGTAGGGTCTCTAACTGGCCCTAGACTTACATTTTAAGAACAGTTCTCTAGTACTTTCTTCTGTGAGCATCTTCGGAATGAAGTTCCACTTAAGTTGGCACGGCTGTCAGCATTATTGAGGCAGGCAGACTCTGAGGCCATTTTTCCCGTTCTAGTGGACTATGAGTCTCTCTGGGGTCAGCAGAGAGTAATACTGGCTGTGACTCCTTCTCTCTTGTTTTAGTGAGGGCCAGCTTTGTCTCCTCCTGTCTCAGCATCCCAGAGCCAGCAGCATGGGCACAGCAACATAGCTGAACCATGCCATCATTACTTCCAGGCAGCCCCTGCCCTTCATGCACTGAACAGATCACCCCAGATAACCTCTTTTTTGTCTACATTCATTTTAAACCTTGCTATTGTTTATTAATTTATTAATTATTTCCTGACTTTGACCTCCCTGTTATTAACTACTGTGTACTTTAATGGTATCTGGCTCCCTCATTGCTGGTATTTTATTGCTTTGTTATCAATTCCCTATTCCCAGCTGCTGTTTGGAGCAGTGTTCTCTATTACTGTGTTTCTTCGTTGCCTCTTCTCTCTGTCACAGCTGACTGCCTGTTTACCTCTGCCTCTGTAGACTTCCTTACGCAGCTCTCCCTATCAGGGCTGCTACAAATACTTTGTATCGCTATTCTGCACTCCTATCTGAGCTGCTACAGATACTTTGTATCACTTCCCTTCCTCAGCCATGCACTTGTTCATCCAAGCCAGTCTGCTTCCCTTCCTGGTGCCTTGGGAAGCATTGCTTTTATGCTGATACTCCGTAAATGCAGGGTGCCCCCTCCCTCCTACTTGCTCTGTTTGAAAGGTCTCCATTATGACTCTTTCCCCAGGCTTAGTGTTTCGTCTCCCAGGGTGGCCATTTGTGCTCTTCTTTCTCTGCCACACACAGACTTTGGGGCTGGTTCCCACCTCACTGGCTCCATCACTTATGCTTTCTTTGGATGTATTGATCTTTTACAGGTTGGTGACTCATCCAGCCATGGTTTTGCTGTTCTTCTGTACAGTATTCCTTCCCCCACCCCATGAGAAAAATCTACGCTGGTATCATTCCCCTAGAACTGATGGATCTGAAAACTGACTGATGGCTCTATATCCAGACCCATATTTAAGGAACGATTGGAAGAGACTCTGTATGCCTGAAGTCTTTCACCATCAGTAAGAATACTGGCAGTCCACAGGGTGGTGTCACTGTCTTGTAGATGGGACTCTGAACCTGGGAGAGATGATATTCTGTCCCCTCTTAGTTGTTAGTAAAGGTGGACTGGGAGGCTCAGTCGGTGCAACTCCAGAGCACAATATTTGACCCCTGTGCTCTGCCAAGCCTGTGAACAACTGCTGTCCAGACTGCATGGAAGCAGCCTCTCCGTGTCCTTGGCCTTCATCTAAAGCAACTTCCTTTTCCTAATGAAAGAGTTTAACCCTCATTTTTTTTTTCCTAGCAGTTTAGCTGGCATTTTCTCTCGTTACAGTGCTTTGTTAAGAGCATTCCATCTGTTCTTACCCCTCCGTAGGGAGGATGGCTGTCTGGCAGCAGACGATAGGTGCAGATGCAGGCAGGCAGGTGGGCAGGCTGGCGGCAGGTGGCCCAGGGAATCTGTCACCAAGCAGCAGGAAGTCACAGGACTGGTGATCAGGCAAATCTCTGAATGGACTCAGGGACACACGGACCCAGTCCTGAGGGACCTGGAGCAGAAAGCCAGGAATTGAGCAGAAAATATGGCCATGGAGAAACACCGAGGCAGCGATTAGAAACAGGGCACACTGCGATTGTAAAAAATGGTGAGACAAAGTCCAGAGTCTGGACTGGCCACCAGTCTCTTTTAGTAGATTGCTTATCTGGTATGTGTGAAGCCCTGGTCACCAGTACTGAGTCAAAGCAGGCATGCTGGCACACAGCTCCAGTGCCAGCACTTGGGAGACTGAAATGGAAGATCAAGGTCAGTTTTGACTACACAGCAAGCTTGGGGCCAGCCTGGGCTACAAGAGGCCCTGTCTCAAAACAAAACAAGGACAAATATAAAACTAACCAGCCAAACAAATAATCATACATAGTCCCAGTTCAATGTGACAGGAGGTAACACTACCACGTGGGATTCACCCTAGAGTCAGGAGCAAAAGAGACTCCATTGGAGCCTGTGATCTATGTGTGAAGTGATAAGGCGTTGGATGGTGGTCCGAGACTAGCGAGCCTGGGTGGAAGAGATTCTGTGCAAGAAAGTGGATAATATATAATGTTTGTAAGCATCTTGAAGTCTTTCTAATAAATTCCTTACAGGACCCAAACTTTATTTCTATTTTGTTTTAATTTATCTAGACTTGGACCAATTCATCTTCTTACTTAGGGACATACAATTCAAGAGATGCTGCTTTCAGTCGTCAAATAACCAGTAGCTCGGATGTGTATTTGTAGAAAACATTTTGCTTCTTGAAGTGGAAGAAATAAACTTTCCAGCAAGGATAAAAATGACATTGAATGAGTCAGACTTTTTTGTGATTTCCCCTGTGGCTAAGTGCTGGCTGGAGTTACAGGTTTAGTCTGTCTCTGAGATCAGAGGCATTGCTGATCCACCCACACAGAGAAGTTCTCCTCTGTTGTGATTCCATCTACTTCGTGGTTATGTGAAAACGGCAGATACCCACAGAGAATGAGAGCTGTAGGCCCCACCTGCACCCCAGTAGCAGCTAGTGCAGTTGCTTGATTGCTTAGGGTAACAAGTTGCCTCGCTCATCTTATTTACCTGCAGCCACAGCCTAAAGTGCCACATGTATAGGACAGATTTAGGGTGGGGCTTATTCTCTGCTATAACTCAGTGCAGTTCACTGTGTCCGGACTCCCTCAGAGCTTTCTCCAAAAAACTGCCTTCCATTGGTGGGCCATGAGCACCTGGATTTCTGAGGACCATGAAGGTTCCAAGGATATAGTTTATACCAACTATGGTATGAAGCAAGGTATAGCCAAGAGGGTTGGCTATTGACCTCTGTAGACATCAAATTTCTTGGTGCTAACACCATGCCAACCCCATGTTACCATTGTTACTCGATCTGAGGTATTCATATACCCCTCAGGCAAACTGGGCTGAAATTCAATCTCTTTGTATTCTATGAGTTGAAGTTTTGAATAGCCATGACAGAGATAAAATACCATAGTTACCAGAAGCCTAATAATAAGATGATAAAGAAAATAGCTGGGTTAGAGAGATAGCTCAGCAATTAAAAGTACTGACTACCCTTCTAGAGGTCCTGAGTTCAATTCCCATCAACCAGATGGCTCAGAACCATCTGTAATGGGGATCCTATGCCCTCTTCTGGTGTGTCTGAAGACAGCGACAGTATACTCACATGAAATAAATAAATAAACAAATTGATAAATAAATAAATCTTTAGGTAGGAAGGAAGAGAGAGAGAGAGAGAGAGAGAGAGAGAGAGAGAGGAGAGGAGGGAAGGAAGAAAAGAAGAAAGGAAGGAAGGAAAAGAAAGAAAGAAAAACTAGCTACTTTGAGTAGCCAATGTGTATTGGTTAGAGGCTAAATTATTTATCTCCATAATGCCTTTAACTCCCAGGATAAACCAACTAGATGAGTATAGTGGGAACTGCTGGTGCCCACCCAAACACCCAATTTGATTTCAAAGTCATGCAGTAGAGTGAAACATCTGGATAAAGACCACACTTCCCAATCTCTTCCAGCTGGGTGACATCCATTGCTAAGGTGGGACCCATCTGGACCTTAATCCCTTTCTGCCTGTGGCAATGAAGCTTCAGTGGAGCAGAAAGGGACAGTACCCTGGGAATTCTAGTGTACTGGGCTGGAGAGAAACTCACTTTCTGAAAGAGTTGGGGTGGCAGTGCCCTCCTGCACAAAGGCTGCTTTATGAAGTAAGACACTTTTGCACAGTTTGTCCTTGTGTTTGTTCAGAGGAGGGGATCTTGGTTTCCAGTAGTTTGTTCTCATTTTCCTAGTATTTATTAATAATATTATTGTTTTGGGGTTATAAACAAAGGTACTGATGCACAGAAAAGTGTAATAATTTTGAATGCAGTGACCTCAACTGAGATTGGGATTGACACATTTCCTTTGGAAGGACAATTTGAGAATTAATGTATCAAAATATTTAAATCCTTTAAATTTTGGAACCCAAAAAGTTGGTAGAGAAACCAGAGTACCATGTGGAGCTGACATCTCAGGGTGATTCCGGAGTGTGCTTCTAGTCTGGGCTCTTACATTGACTATCAGAGGTCACTCAAAGTTAAGGGAGCTGCATCCTACTATTTATACCAAGTGTGCCCTGAAAGAAATACCACATTTTTTCTCTGAAGTGACCATGGGAAGATCTTAGTATAATGCAGATTCAAATAAAGTAAATTTATTTCATATGCTTACAGATGAAACCCATACCCTGTGGACCAGAGGAACACCGTTAGAATAACAGAGATCTGTAAGACTTCCTGCTCCTAGCAGCAATGCCTTATGGGTTAAGATCCAACCCCATCAAGAACACAGGATATCAAAAGGAACAAAGTATATGTTAGCTGACAAAAACTACAATTCCCAGGATGCTTTGCAGAGAAGTGACTGTCCAGATGAACACCTGGATTGTGCCTTCTGTACACTTTGAATGACTGGACGCACAGGTTTTGCATTGATGTTTTGTGGTTGATAGGATTTTACAGGCACAAGATGTAGGGGTGGGCTACAGATCACAATATTTTTTACTTGTTTGACTGGAACCTATGGGGAAGGGGCAAAATGGCCAATTGATTATAATGCAGAATATAAAAAGATCAAAGTCCTACAGCACAAAGGCACAGTTCTGTCCATGGACCGGGAGCTGGTACACACGGGAAAATGTTCATGTAATATATGAGGCATTAAAAATTCTGTTACATTATCCTTGCCACCAAGATTGTAATGAAAACGGGGAATGGCACCAACTTAACCCGTTCCCATTACAATCATTAGATTGTAATCTTGTGTTCTCCCCTCAAGAGAATGCTAAATGAGATTTTAAACAAAAGAGAGGACAGAGAAGTATGGAGAACAAAGCAGCAAATAGAAATTGGAAAGTTTTAAAAAATGATGCATGATAGACTTTTCTGTGTTCATGGGAGGCGTTCACTTTACTTTAGAAATAGCAACAGAGCAAAGAGAACAGTATAAAGACCGATTGAAATACAGGTTGAATACCTATTCAGGAACCCGAACATGGCAACTATTTTAAACAAAAAAGGTCATGTACTAATTTGGTCTTACCCTTTATCACTTAGTCCACTTTAGAGAAAAGTAAATGAAATTGACAATCTGTCCCTTCAAAATACCAAGAACACCTTATAAGACAAAAATAACCAAAAACCACTGTGAAGAGGAATCTTGATGGGAAGACTGTTTGTCTATGCATAGTTCATTGCCCAACTCCTTCCATTTGTGCCCCATCACACACAGACTTAAATCCTATGGCCCCTTGCTTCATTTGTTTTTAATTTGCATTCTGGAAAAAAAAGCTCTCTTGATGTGACACAATTGTGTGTAAATCAGTATTCTCATGAGTGGAAAATATTCTGAAAGATATATCCTCCGGAACTGATGGGAAACCATTGTATCCTAGCAAGCCTTGACAGTTTTCCAGAGCCATATATACTAATCAAACCTATAACTGTTTATTGAGCACTTTATAGGTCCAAGTATTAGAATGATTCCTGTGAGCCTGCAGTCCAGGCTCAGTTGTCCTTGAATGCAAACATACTTACAGATCATCCTCATATAGGATGGATATGATAACAAGAGCCAGGGAAATATGTTTATCTTGGTTACTTTTCTGTTCCATATTAAAATACCATGAGAAAGACAACTTATAAAAGAAAGCATTTTATTGGGTGCTGGCTTCCAGTATTGGAGGGTGAGTCACAGATCATTCTAGCAAGGAGAATGGCAGTAGGCAAGCAGGCAGGCACTGGAGCAGTAGCAGGGAGCTTATATGCTGATACAACAACCGTCTCCAGGCAGAGAGAGAAAGACAGACAGACAGATAGAAAGGGAGACACAGAAAGAGAAGGAGCAGGAGGGGGGGGGCAAGAGGAAGACAGAAACAGAGACAGATAGAGAGACAGCACAAACTGGGGAGATGTAGGCTTTTGAAACCCCAAACCCTACCCTCAGTGACATGTCTCTTCTAGCAAGGACACACCTCTCAATCCTTCCCAAACTGTTCCACTAACCAGGAACCAAATACTCAAATGGGATGGCCTATGGGGGCCATTCTGTAGATACAATATCTTTTTCATCTTTCTGGCTCAATGTTGTCCTAGCTCCCACCAGGAAGGACTTTTTTTTTTTACAGCCTTCTTTATTTCCATTATGTTTCCATTGCTGAGCAGCTAGTAGCCATTCATTTGTTTATTTATTTGTATAATAACAGCCCCCCACTGCCTGTCTAGCTATGATGTGGATCTTGTCTTTCTTATTCAGCACTGTGGCAGTTTGAATGAGAATGGCCCCTTCAGGCATATATTTAAATGCTTGATCCCCAGTTGGTGGGACTATTTGGGAAGGATTGGGAGATAAAGTCTTATTGCAGGAGGTATGTAAATTAGCTACATTCTATAGAATATATGTGTGTACTTCATAACATTATATTATATGTAATAAAAATAGAATGCACATTAGAACTTTCTAATTGCTTTGAAACAATCCTAATGGAAGCAAAATAAAAGAAGAAGAAGAAATTATTTGGCTCACAGCCTTTAAGGTAGGGAAGGAATGGCAGTTGGCACAGCTGGGTACATGGTGATTGGAGTTCACAAGTGTTGCTTTTGCTGACATGTGACTTGAGCTAAAAGCTAGGACCCTTAAGGCACAGCCACCAGCAACCCACCTCCTCAAGCTAGATCCCATTTCTTGAATGGTCTACAACCTAGCAAAACATACGCAAACAAAGTTGTCAAGTACATGAGCCTGCAGGGGACATTTCTCATTTAAGTCATGACATTCTGCCCTTGGCCTCTATAGGCTTGTAGCCATCACATAACTCAAGATGCATCTATTTAAACTTCAAATGGCCCCATAATTTTTGTTTTGTTTTGGTTTTGGTTTTGGTTTTGGTTTCTCATTATGGGTGATTAAAATCCACCATGTGGTTGCTGGGATTTGAACTCGAGACCTCCAGAAGAGCAGTCAGTGCTCTTAATCGCTGAGCTATCTCACCAGCCCTGACCCTATAATCTATATGATCCCTATATAGATCATGTCTCTTTTGAGACTCAAGGCAAACTCTGAGCCGTGAACCATTGTAATATGAAAAACAACCAAACAAAACCAACAAATAAGCAAAGACACACAGCCAATTTCATATTTCTGATAGACAAAGGCACAGAATAAACTTCTTCATTTCAGAAATGAGGGAAAGGAGAGTACCAAGGAAAGGCAAAAACAGAACAAGATCCCAAAACAGTATAGCAAACACCAAACTATAGCTCTCTATCTGATATCCAGGGCTCCTGGTAATACTGCCTAGGCTCTAGGAAGCTTGGATGCCCTCATTCATACAGGCTCAATGCCTGAACTACCTATGCATGGCTTCTTTCTCTCCTCATGCCTACAGCTATAATTTATGGATATCTTATATTCCTGGGATTCCCCAGTGTGTCTTATGCTTCATATACACAGATTCACACATTATTCCTCAGGTCTTCTCTTCAGGACCCTGTCTTCTAGAGATTGCCTGGCATCATGGGGTTATTTCTGGAAGCATGGTGCAAGGCTCTGTGATCCAGTACTCTTATATCTTGCACCCATGTATTTTCAGTCACACAGTGTAACCAGCATTGGTAATACTGAGTTCTGCTGCCAACTGGAGCTGAAAACTGACCCTCCTGAAGCCTCAGGAGTATAGTGGCCTCAGAGTGTCTGTGTGGCTTAACCAGGGAAACCACTTCCTTAGGAGTTAGTTTCCAGCAAAGGCACCCTTAATCCTGTTAAATGATTATTTTCCAACTAGGGTTCAGTTTTGCACCCTAAAGACCTTGGTGGATGCAATATTGCCCTAAAGGAACCTTTCATGTTGTACTATGGGGGCATTTGGGGTTTCTCTTTAGTGACAACGGTCTCTTTAACTGCTCTGTGGTAGTTTTGTCTTCACCAGTCTAGTTGGCATCTCATTCAAATCAGGCTAAAAGTAGTGAATACCCTTGCCACACTCTGAGGGATATATCATTTTGAAAATTCCTCTGTTAAATAAATTAGTTCATTACCTTTAAATTAAGGTTCACTCAAACAATCAGTCCTGGATCTGATACTTCCCCAGAATATCACAAGAATAGCCTCTAGCATAATTGCTGATAGCCTATATCCTTCTGAAACCTCATGAATGAACAGGACACTCGCTAGCTTCATGTCTGCTGGCATTCCAGTCCTCTGCTCTCCCATTGCAGTAGTTCATTACTTGGCTCACAGAACTTCTGGGCTTCTCTAGCCTACAGCTCTGAACTCTTCCACTTTTTCCCAATGAACCAGGTCCAAAGGCCTAGAAACCACATGGCAGGCTTGTCAGAGCAATGGCCATACTTTATGGTACAATTTCCTGTCTCTGGAACAGAATACCTGGAGGAAATAACTTAAAAAAGAAAGATTGCTCTCAGGCCATGGTTTAAAGGCCTTTGGTCCATACTGCAGAGAAGGGTAGGGCAGCTGGAATGGTTTAGTCCATGGCGCTGGAATGTATGGTTGCTATAGGTAGCTGCTGCTTGTCGACCTGGGATTAGGGAGCCCAGAAGCAGGGCTTGCCTATAACCCTCAAGGCCTGTCCTTTAGCAACCCACATCTTCCTAATCAGTCCCTATCTTCTAAAGTTTTGGTGACTTTCCAATGCTGTTCAGACACTTGAACCTGCAGGGGCTATTTCATATTTACGTCATGCACAACACTATGTTATCTGCCAATTAAATAGAAGAAAGCAATGTCCATGCCATAAGAGGAAACAAACAACAAAACCCAGGAAAAATTGAGTGGAAAATGCCATGAACTGCCATTTTGTATACAAGAATCAGGGGTAGCTTTCATCAAGTAGAGGAAGGGAATAAGTATATGAAAAATGACATCAAACTTTGCTCCTCTTTGGGTAGGACTTTCCAGGTAGAGAAGTCACTGCCTGGTGCTGAGGAAGGAGACTGTTTAGACAGTTTTGATGAGGTATGGCTGGATCTGTGTGCTGTGGAGAAGAGAATAGGACCAGAAGTGTGAACAGAACAAGGCTTGGCAGACGGTATGCCTGCATTTAGTCCTGGTGAGAAGTTTGGTTTGTAATCAAGGCAGCAGGGAAGCCAATGGAAGTTCTTGAGTCGAGGGGATGACTTGAGCAAATTCAAGTATTTAAAGGAGCACATTGGCTGCTGTGTAGGAGCCAAGGGGGGAGTCAGCTGCACAACAGGAGGACTGGTGTGCTGGCAAATGTTTAACAACCAGCTCTGCAAAGACAAAAATAAGCAAACAAACAGAATTAGAATTTGCTAAAAGAGAAGGCAAAGAAAATAACAGGGGAGCGAGAGAAATGCAAAGAGGAGAATCTAATTAGCAGGGGTTGAAGGCAAGGTCCTCTCAGCAGAAGTGACATTTAAGGAGAGACCTGGGCAAGCCAGGTATACATCAAAGGTCACCAAGGCTGCTTTCCTGGATTCGAGTAGGACCATCTGTCAGCGAGTCCAGACACTGGGAAATGTACTTAAGAAAAATAAACGAGCATTCACTAGGGAAAACATATTCTTCTGCTTCCTTTGGTAACATATTCCTGTGTTTACTAACCCACGTACTCAAGGGATTCATCTTTGTTCTAACTTGTGTCCACCCTACTGCCCTGAAAACCATTTCTTTTCTGCAGAGAGAAGAATGGAGAATATTCCTATTTGGACTCATTACATTTGGACATGTCAGCATGTGGGGCTGAACCCCAGGGTTACAGACCTGCTTGCTTGCATACCCATCCTGATGGCTGACACATTATGCTGGCAGAGTTAAGGGAGACTATTGACAAATTTGAATGATGTTGTGAGTCACCTGAGCTGCCATGACACCAGCCTGTTCAGCATTACTTACAGCCTCTGGACACCAGCACTAAATAAGATGCAGAGCAAGCCACAAAGGGACTTGCCCTGAGGGTTTTTCAATTCCCACTGTCAAAGCCCAAGGATTCCTGAAGCAAGTGGAAGGAAATGAGAAGAAAAAGCCGCTGAACAGTTCATTGAATCTGTTCAGAGTTTACAGGTCATGTTGTTTTGACAGCTTTTATGAGTGTGTTGCATGGAGACAGTAATAGAGAAGCGAGGTGGGAACTGAACAGGCACACGGATACAGAGAAATTACAAATGCAACATGTCTGCAATTATATAATTATGTCAGGGCCACACTCAGCAACACCTCTGCTGTGTTTACTGTTTCTCAGGTCAAGAACTCAGTTTTGAAAGAAAGAGCCTTTGAAGGGATAATGGATAAATATGGGAGGAAAATGTAAATGTTGAGAGCCTGTGGTGGTAATGCCTAAGAGGAGAGAGAACAGGATTACCGATGGACCACTGATGGTGGAAGTGTGGCAGAATGTGGGGGACGGGGATGCATGAGAGAGGATAGATCAGAGAAACTTCTCAGAAAAACAGTAAGCCCAAGGGTGCTGAATGAATTTTCTGTGTGGGGATGTTTTGTAGACAGGGGTGGGGGTGGGGTGGGGTGGGGGTTGGCTCTGCATTCATTTCACAGCTCAGACTGAATAAAATGTTTATGAACGATCATATTGCTTTACACTTTGGTTCAGCATCATACATGCATAGGTAACTACATATATACACATGTACATAGGAACATACATAATGATAATTTCCTAACTATCATTGAAATAGAAGCAAGGCAAATTCTATGGAATAGCTTTATATATTCTTAAGAAACTATACAATGTAGTTTACAGGGAAGAGGGAGAGAATTGACTAACAGTCTTCTAAATATTCCATAGTCTTTTGGCAAATATGTTCACAGTGATGGCCATATTTTATTAAACATTTGTATAATATATGTATAATATACATAAAATATACACTCATATAATTTGTATAATTTGTATAAAATACATACATATATGTATAATCACAAAAATATTCTCATTGAAGAGATATATAAGAAACAGTACAGTAATTATGTATTAAAATTAGTTTCTGACAATCTGACACAGACCTAGTCACAACTGACTGGGAAGAGGACATCTCAGTTAAAGAATGTATTGACTTATGGACATGTCTGTGGGGCATTTTCTGGACTGATGATTGATGTAGGGGGCTCTTGCGGAAAGTACCAGCCGTAGGCAGGTCAACCTGGCCTACGTAAGTGAGGTAACCCAGGGAAGCAAGCAATAACAGTGGTCCTCTGTGGCCTTTGTTTCGGTTCCTGCTTTGAGTTCCTGTCCTGACTTACCTTCATGATAGACTGTAACCCATAAGTGAACTAACCTTTTTACCTCCCTATGCTGCTTTTCGTTAGGTTTATTACAGTAACAGAAATCAAACCATGACAGTGTACCTTGAAGACACAAGGTAGGCATGGGGAACAGTTCCATAGCACTGAAGATGGCTAAAAAAGGCCAGAGAGAGTCTCCATAGATTTGTAGGTAAATTTTAAAATTAAGCATGAAAATAAGACAAATACCCAAATGGATGGAAGGACCATGTCATTTAGATGAGTTATTTAACCTTAACAATAAACTGGACTCTTTGATTGCTGTCAGTTATTCCCACCTCTCCAGTGTGTATCTGGCTGAAATCAAGCATTCCTTTTCCTTTTGTGTGCAAAAGTAGCATTTGGAAGTGGGAATGACCACTTGCAAACACAGAAACCTCTCTCCATAGCCCAAGATGTTCTGATGCGAGCACAATTGGTCCCCTCCACGGACTCCTCATTTTTTGGTGTAACTTCCTCCAGGAAGTCTGCCTTTAGTTAGATGTTTCTAACTGTTGTCCTCATCATATTGTTTTGGAAAACCCAGGTTTTAATCACAATTATATGTATGCATGTACACGTGCATGTGTTTGTGCATGGGATACACTTCTCTGTAGGGCCTGAGCACCTTCAGTGAGGGGCTTGTCTTTTTGGCTCCTATACAGCAGGTGCCACTCCTCTGACTCCTCACCAGCACACAGTGAGTATTTCAATGCTTAGGAGATCATCATTGCTTTAAATTGCCAGGGTTTATTGATATAAAGGAATGTACTTAACAATATCTAAAAGGCCAAAAATTGTAGTATTAACTCAAGTCCTAAGTTCTTCACCTGAGAGCAAGGATTCTCACCGTTTTCCAGGACTGGAGAACAGAAAACACAATGTGAAACTGTTACTGTGTCCTTCTTTATCTGAGTGAAGGTTGAAGAATGAAATCTGGCAGATGCAGGAATCTACAATATCATTCCTTATTCTATATTTTCCATTCATCTTATTGTCCAGGATGAAAGGTCATTTGTTTCTTTATTTGGGGAGCTTCGGGCGGCCATTCTTACTAGGTGGCAAAGATTCCTCAGTGTATCCTTATGTCATCTAATTTTCTTTCAGCATCTTTAGTTCACTTTTCATTCTTAAGGGTGAGTCAGTAGCACTTGAGCATGAAGTACCCATAACAAGCACCAGTGGTTTCTGCCTACTTGACTAGTTCAAATCTCTCTGTTCTCAGATGTGATTGTGCTCATCTGAGCATGTGTGTGAGGATAACTGACTGTTCTCAGGGCTGGTACTTCACAGGGAAATAAGTGCTAAGTGAAATAAGCCAGTCATGGAATGGCACTCACCTGTGGATTTGTACAGTTTCTAAGTCATCAAATGGTGGATCAGGGACTAGAGGAAGTGGAAGGGAAAGGATCAGAGCTCACATATGCAAGGTGAGTAAGGCTGGAAGTGTATTGCGGTGACTGAACAGCAAACATGAAATGTGCTAAGGGGGAACTAAGAAGAGATCTTCTATATGCGGGAAAGAGGGGAGCAACTGTGTGAATTGTTGGATATATTAATTAACAGAATTGTAGTGTGATTATTTTATAAGTTTTATGGATATCAAAACACTAAGCATACACCTTTAATGGCTACCAGTTTTATTTTTCAATGATGTCATTAAATAGCCAACAAACATACAAAAACAGCAAACAAACAAACAAAAACCAGGAAGACTATGACATGTAGCTTGTGCTTCAGTTATTCTTTGGCCTGACAAAACCTTATCAATCCCTTCATGTTTCTCTGTGATCTTGATTAAAACATACATCAAACAATAAAATATGGTTGTTTACAATTAGTGTATGTGTGTTGTCTCTTATGCATGTGTATGACATAAAGTTGGACATATGGAAGAATTTTGTCATGACCAACTATTACTGTCTTTAGACAACTCTGTGAATGAACGTCTTGGTTATATGGCAGGTGCTGCTAAATAAATCATCATCCAAAGAATAGATGGCATTGAAACAAATATGAATGTTGCCAGTCAAAAGGCAGCAGGATGGGAAGGGTATTGCCAACAGTCTCAACAATCTCCAGTCTCGCTGAACATCAGGACGTTTATTCCCAGAGATTCTAGAGGTTTGGCCTCAGTGAAAAGTAAGTGATGTGCAGAAGTGAGATTGAACAGTGGAGTCGGAGGCTTTGCAGACTCTACAATAAATCATTCAGCAAACCTGACCAGCACAGGCCGGAGAATTCTGACCAAATGAGCTCTCCTTTCCCAGTGTCTCTATGCATATACTTATCAGCTATTTGTTCTGAATTATTTAGAAATTGTCTCGACATCCATCTCCCATGTTGACAGAGATATATCCATAAAGAGTTATTATATAAGCAATATTATTATTGTAATTATTGTTATCATTAGCTGCTTCATTTCTTAGCATTTTCCTTGTGGTTCATCGAGGGTCTTCTGAGGGCTATTAAGGAGCTTGAAAGAATAAGAATCGTACTAGTAGATATTTATTTCCATTGTATTATTTACAAGTCTATCGTAGGGAATCCTGCTAACTCCCAGTTGTCAAATCCACAAAAACCTTAAATTCTCACCCCTCTCATCTGTAAGCTTTAACAGCAGCAAGATGGAGTGAAGGCTAGTATTACTCAAACTTCATTACTCATACAAAACATTCGTGAGCACTCTCGTGCTGTGGGGTATGTACATAAATAATTAAAGCAGAGCCATGCTCGTCAGAAGAACAGAGGCAAATACATCCTCGTCTGTTTGCAGGCACTGTATCGGCAATGACTTCCTCATTAATGCAGCAATTCACTAAGGGCTGCCGTAGTTAATGGGAATTAGCAAAGCGCTAGTGTGCCCTTATTCATCTGTGGAGAGGCTGTGCAATATTCGAAGTGAGAGGCCTGTTGAATGTCATTTACTGGAAGTGCCCTCTTCTTATGGTCCCTTTCGAGCAGCATCGGGGGACTTACGATTTCGGAAGTGTCACTGAAGGGGCCGCACAGTCACAGAGTTCATTAGAGTTTGAGTCCAGTTTCCCATGGATTCTCTGCTTTCCTTTCTTTCCATCAAGAAAGAAGAACTTTGGAAAATGACTTCAAGTTTGTGCCCTATAGAACAAGACTCTGTGTATCTCTTTGTATCATCGCTGTCAGCGAAAAGGCAAACTACAGCTACTAAGTACTTAATCACACTAGGTAAAGTAGGCAAGCACTTTTATAACAGAAGAAAATATGTCAATGTTTATGAAAATGTTATTTTTAAATTAGGCCAATTTGAAATAATCTGTAGTAAAAAAATTAAGTTTCAGGCTTATTCTGTCAGTAAATGTTAATTAAATATTTCCTGTGTGCCAGGAATTGCGTAAATCAGTGTAAAAGATAGATCAAAGTTCCTTCCATGAGGAAATTCATGTCTAAAAGGTCAAGCATTGGCTTGACCGGTATGAATTTTCTTTTATTTGACTTCTCTTAACTCCTTAAAACAAGCAAATTTTATGTGCTTCAACTTAATACAAAGACAGTGTTTAGAGGGACAAATAGTTGTGGGAGGAATGACATGTTAGCCAATAGGTAGAGGAGAGGAAAGCAGGAATCTGGCATCAGTCCCAGCATGTGGTCCAGCTCAGAGGCCAGTAAGACCTCATTATACCAGCAATCTCCAAGGTAGCTGCTATACTTGTTTCTTTTCTCATTGCTATGACAAAATGCCTGACAAGAACAACTTAAATCACAGAAGGGTTTGTTTGGGCTCATAGTTTGAGAGTATGGTCCATCATAGCAGGCAGGAATGGGGACATGAACATGGGGTAGCTAGTCACATTGCAGCCATGATCAAGAAGGGAGAAAGATAAATGGTTACCACACAACTCTCTTTCTAGTTTTATGCAGTCCTGGACCCCAGATTATGAAATGACACCACTCACATTCAGGGTAAGTCTTTTCTACTCCGTTAATCCATTCTGGAAACTCACTCATAGATAAACCCAGAGGGTTGCTTCCATGGTGATTTGAAATCCCATCAAATGGATGATCAAGATTAATCATCAAAGGTACAAGAGGAGGAGACCACCCTGGGAAAAGCCTTTGGAGGAAGGCAGGGTTCAGATGGTGGAGGAATAATGACAAGCTACATCTAAAAACCAGGAAACAGTTTTAAATAGAAACCAACATAGCTTTCTTGGTAGAAATTCACTCTGCCTACAAGACAGCAGCAAGGTGGTCTCAGATTTGCCTTGTTGTATGACAGTGGAGATGGAGAGAAAAAGGTGTTTGCAAGATAGAGTTAGCAGAGCATGGTGACCCAATATCTGTGAGGAGAAGAAGGAATACAGAGTCAGGGAAAGTAATAGCTTAGATTTCATGGTGATGTTTCTTATTTTGCTAGAAACACTGAGAGATTAGATTGGACCATTATTGAGGGTAAATATAGATTTGAACATATTGATCTTTGGCTTTTTCCATATTTTAAGGGGAAAGTCCAATAGCCATCAAGTAAACAGCTTGGGAAAGATGAGGTGCTCATAGGGAAGAAAGGATAAGAATCAGCTGTAGGTAGACAGCAGTGCAGCTGGAGAGCTGGGAGAGGACTTCCCAAGGTGCAAAGTATGAGAAGAGAAGAAACAGATGGAGAAAGAATGAGAAACTGGGATGGGCAGGGACAGGAATTTGGTACTGAAAACCAATAGAGATGCTGTGATTTGAGGTATGAGTCTTTGTTCATTTCTATTGCTGGGGAGGCCAGGAAAAGAAAGATGGATGAATAATTATAGAAATTCAGCAAACATCTCTGATGACAAAGTGGGCAATTGGCTTAGAGAAGAAATTGGTGAGAACTTGTCTGGTTAAATATTAATGAAGCATTATGGTGACTTCGGGCATTTATTCAAATTTAAATCTTTATTTCCCAATTGATGTTGTCCAACCATTCTGCATTTATCATTGGCTAGGTGACAATGAGTCATATGACCAGGTTTAAACCAACCACTGTTGCACAGTTCATCTAGGATGACCACACTATGTCTGTTTTCCCCAGGATGATCACACCATATTTGTTACCCCATTGTATCTACTGTTACTAGATCCATTTACTCTCAGATGTGTTTCTATTAGACAGAAGAATAAAAGAGTTTTCTATGCCGTGGATACACTGCCTCTACTTTCTTCCAGAATTCATCTCTTGCTGCTCAGGTGGTAACGTGATCCATTCCAGACCCTGATATTGCTCTGTGCTCCAGGCCTAATTATAAGAAAATCATGGGAGACATGTTTATGGATTTTTTTAAAAAATGAAAACACAGTCAGAGGCAGCGTATGAAGGCAAAGATTATTTTCCAGCTTTGAATGAATAATGTTCAATCATAAATAATCAATCTTATTGACCACCTATTATGGTAAGGGACCGTGTTCTGATTCCCATGTTCTGCTTGTGCTAGCATTTAGCTGTTTTGCTTTGATTTAGTTCGCAAAACTTGGTGCTGGCTCTTATCGGTCATTACATCCTTTAGTTTTTCTACCTGTTCTCTCCTTTCAAGTATTGGAATGTTTCTGTAATTTTAGTGAATAGGGTATTACAGAAGTAAGTGAGTGACTCTTCTTCTATTAGGTTTGTGCTACCTTGGAAATGGGATGCTTATAACTCACCTACTACAGTGCCTTTTAGTGAGGCTGCACAAACACAGAGAGTCTGGAAAGGAAAGATCCTCTGGAATAATACATGGCAGATTTCCATACAGAGGAAGTAGCTTTAGGATTTTTCCTTTCAGCAGTTTTGGAACCAATAAAGGAAGAGAGAGAAAGCTATAGAGGCATAAGAAAATTAGGGAGAGCTCCCTGGTCTGTATTTCTCCACCAACCCAGCCATAAATTGGAGGCCAAGCCCTAAAAGAGGAAGGAAAAGTGCATGTAGTCTCAGAAGGAATAGTGAGAGTGGAAAGCCTTGCAGTCCGAGTAAGAAACTGGAGCTTTAATAGTGGAGGCACATGATAAGGCATCAGAAACAGCGTGCTGGTTAGTTTTGTCAACTTGACACAGAGACACCTGGGAAGACAGAGCCTTAGCTGAGGAATTTTCTCCATCAAATTGGCCAGTGGAGGTATCTGTGGGGACATTTTCTTAATTGCTTATTGGTGCAGAAAGGCTCAGCCCACTGTGGGTGGTGCCATTCCTAGGCAGGTAGGCCTGGGTTGTAGAAGAAAAGTAAATGAGCAAACCTAATCGAGCAAGCCAGTAAGCAGTGGACCTCCATGGGTTCTGCTTTAGCTCTTGCTCCAACAGCCTGCCTTCAGAGTCCTGCCTTGACTTTCCTTGAGGATGGACTACAACATGTGAGAAGAAATTGATGATTTCCTCCCAGCTGAGTTTGGCCAGTGTTTTATCACAGCATCAGAGAAGCAAACTAGGGCACACCAGAAGAACTCTAAAGAATACAGAATCAAGGCAAAGGGAAACAATAAGAAGCTGTAGAAATGAAGATGTCAGGAGCACATCAGAAGGGCTCGGGGTACCTGCAATGGGGAATGGGGGAGGCAGAACTTATTTGTGAATGTTGTGCTTATATGCATTATTATGCATGTAATATAAGTATGTGCTAAAAAGTTATACATCCTTAGCACAGCAATAGTGCTTTTATATACATACATATAACAGTGTAAATATAAGACATATACAAATAAAGAGCTTTTTCTTTTGTAAAGAGGCTCAAACTAAATGTAAAAGGACTTTCTATCTTCTTCTATACTGTGGGTTACCTTGGAGACCTTTAACATGGAAGAGGCAAGTGAACAGATCAGAAGAGGAGCAGAGAAATGACTCAGGAGCCCTTGAGAACTGTTAGGGAAATCACCATGGGTGGGCCTGTAAAAGGTAGGGGTAGGCAGTAATTTCTGTCTTCATTGCCTACTGGTTTTGGGTTCTAAGGCCTTATTTAGGCTAAGAAGACGACGTGAACATGTTCCATATGGTTGCCATGACTAGGATCCATCAAGGACGGATTACTGATTGAAGAGCTTTAATACTTGTCATTGGTTGCCCCCCCCCCAGAGATGGCAGATAAGTCTCTATAAATGAAGATACCATGCACTTTAGACATAGGGCCCAGAGACCCATGAGCTGAAACTGACCTGAGATCTTCCTTCTTTAAGACTAGCTTTCATGGTTCTAGAATGAACCATGCAAGCTTCCAAAAGAAGCAAGCAACCACCAGTTCTATCCTGCTCTGCCATCTATAAACCACAGCACTGACCAGCATGGGACTATAAGGGTACAGTAAAGGCATGCATGCCTTGTCAATACCCAACTCTTTAATTTGACTTAGGACCCACCCAAATGAGGGAAATCATGCCTGGTACTAGAAACCTATCCAACTACCCAGGTCTAGTCAAGTCATGGGGCTTGGAGGGGAACCTATAACCACAGCTTTACTAAACCAGCACAACCCCTAACTACACTCTAAATATTGTCCTTATGACCACAGGTAAGTCACCCTTACCCTCACCCTTCATTAAGAAAACTTCTCTTTGCAACAGAAGGAGGCCATTATAGAAACCCCCAACTGATTATCTCCCAGTTGTGGAGCCCAGTCTCAGTGGATCTATCTAGAAAGCACTCCCACACCTAAACCTCAGAGCATCAAGTAATAAGGGGATGAAAGAGTCTAAGAGCCGGAGGATCTGGGAGGTTTCAATGAGGCTGTGTTTCCTACTAATGCCAGAAGCTGCACTAAAACAGTCTTACCAACATGCCTACTTAAACACGAGCTGAGGAAGGATGACAATAGACATGCCCACGAGGCCTTAACCCTACACAAAGTCTATATAATGTTATATAGGCTGAACAGGTTACATTTAGCAATATATATGGATATACATATATATATGTGCAAGCTATCACAATTCATAGAAAAAGACACCATGAATTTTAAAGAGAGGAAGGAAGGGAAAGGGGAACATGAAGTAATTATAATCTCAAAATAATAGAAAATTTAAAATGTAAATGTGTTATTTATCAAAAGATCCTTCTCTTCTTGGTTGGGTATGGAGGAAACGGGTGCTAAAGTTCCTTTTTTTCTTCTATGAAATAATTAGAGATAAGAATCTCTTAGAGTCCAGAGAACAGGCAAATGCACACTTTTTATAACTGATCCTTTTTTTAATCTCAGATAAAATGAAGAGAAGTGTGGATAACCCTCTGGAATTTTCTCTTTAAATCCCTCACTCATCTAATCCTTAAAGAAATACCTTATTTTTAGACCCTACTTGTGAGTTCTTCAGTGTGGTTTAAGTGTGGCCCTTTGCTTACACCCCCTTCCTCATTCTCTCGTGTGTCCCATGAAGGCTTACTGAGTGCATGCCCTCATGCAGAGAGTTACTCACCTGGAACATTCACTCAGCATTGGTAGAACATCCTCCATATTGCAGGGAGAGAGACCCCAGTGTCTAGAGACAAGGAAATCATCGTGGGAAGTATAGGCCTTGTGGGCGACTCTCTGAGTAGAGATATTTTCTTCTCCTGGGAACAGGCTGTTCAGTGGTTTGGTTATCTACCTGTTAGACTTATAATTTCTAAATTAGGTAAAAGCAAATCTGACGCAACTTCAAATGCTCAAACTAACGTTCTCACTTGGATCTTAAGTGTAAAGGTTGAACTGGTTCATGCAAGATACCTCTTGGATTAATTATATATTTTTATCTTTATTTTTCTTTCTTTATTTCTACTACACTTCACTCACTCCAATAACACACACACAAACACATACATGCATGCACACATACACATATATGTTTACATGTACACACATAAAATATGTGAAGTGTGACTATGGGATGTGTGCTATTAAATATGCTAAGTGGGTTGTGTTTTACTTACTGAATGACGGTCATACTATAGGTCTTGATCTTAAACATATTTTCACTGAATTCTTTTTCCTATCTTTTCCTGCTTCTGTGCATATATCCAGTCTGGGGCTCCTCAAGGCTTTATAGAATTCTGCAGTTGCAACTGCTCTCTTTTGCTCACATATTTCTCTAAAGATATATACCTATGTATTCCTTTGCCACAACCAAAAGTTTTGAGAATTCTTATTCATGCATGGGAAGTTTTGTAGAACTGTTGAATTTTGTTTTACATTTTACTTAATTTTCTTAATGTATTTCCAGATACCTTCTAGAACACCTTTATCTGTTTATATGTTTTATCAATAATGCATGGGAATTCCTGCTTTTCTACATCTCTCTAATATATGGCTGTAAGAGAGAGTTAATGGTTTAAATTTGTATTTTTCTAATTGTCGATGGATCTGTATGCTTTTTCTACTTCATAGCAGATACTACAGATCTTTCTTTAGGAATGAACTTGTTCCTCTGGGAGCTGTGGATGCTTCTGGCTGACCATTTTCTAAGAATCCTCTCTAAGAATAACAGGGGAAAGAACTCCTTTGCCAGGCTTACGCATCTTTACAGAAATCTCACCCACACCAGCTCTGTCACCTAACTCATGCCAAGTCAGGACTGTCAGCCCTAGAGTCTTCTCTTGTGGTCATTCAATACCTTGCTGAGACCAAAATTGCCACTCACCTCCTCTGTCCAATCCAGCAACATCCTTTCCTTCACACGCACTGATCTTGGGAATAGTGTTTAAAACATTTTCTTTATATTAATCTTTATCTTAGAATTTGCCTTTTGGAGAATATAATCTGTGAATGAACATTGGTGTCAAGATTTGGAATAATTTGAGACAATGGATGTTAAGGGAGGAGCCTTGAGTTCAAGAACCCTCTGGCCTCCTGGCTGGTAGACAATTCACACCAGAAGTGAGGAAAATATAGTAAGCACCAACGAAAGGTATCAATGATGTTAGAAGTTCCACTAGTCCTGCACCAAAATGCCGAAAGAATGAAAGAAGAATGGTTAGTGACTGCCATATGCCACTGCTTAAGAAATACTAGAAAACGGTTAGCTTGTAGGCAAAGAAATTGGATAGTAGTTTCTAAGGGAAATGTGTGTTATAGGAAAAGACAGTAGCTAGTAACTAGGGGTTGATAAACAGCTATAGCTAAATTTGAAATCAAGAAAACCTATTTGACTACTTGGGAGTAGAAAAAGACTAAACTCTAAAACTGGGACTCAAGTATAAAAATACCTTAGGAGAATTTCCATTGTCAACCTAAGAAGGTCTCCCATTTCAAGACCAGACAAACAACTTAGGAAAGAGTGGGACCTTGAACTGCCCAAATAGATGCATTTGAAGATCTTGACATGATCACTCCTTCATGCTAGATGCTGGAATTCCCTGTTACTGGAGATTACTCAAAGCCTACAACTAAAACCTCCCCTCATTAGGAGTCTCTCTACCCCCTTTCTGCCTATAAGAAGTAGCCTAGCTGGAGAAATGCTGCAATAGTGCTATCAAGGAGAGGTGGCTTGAATCAACACATGCGAGTAGGACATGGGAAAGGTCCAGCAGGATTGCTCATGAGATTGTCAGACTGGGATGACAGAAAGACTGGATAAGGGAGATTCACCAGCATGAAGCAGTCTCCTGAGGAAAGACCTGTAATACTTGCTCAAGAATGGGAGATGGCTCTAATGCAGTACTAATAAAGCATTAGTAATGCACTAGAGCCATCTCCCATTCTTGATAGCCCAGAGTAGAGTTTAAACATTGGAATTACAGTGGGGATTTAAAAGAAGACTTTAAAAAGTAGAGGGTACATAGATTTTGAAAGATCTGACAAGCCTGCAGGCCAAGAGAATATCTAACTATGCAGCAAGAAATGTACTGTTTAGAGAAATGCTAGTCCTTTGGAGCAGTTCAGTAGTGGTTTCAGGAAGCTTAAGGGACTTGAGATTTTATGCTATTCATCAGCTAACAAGTTAGCTATCATAGTGTCAGGGATTCTGCCGAAGATGTGTGGTGCTTAGGTCAGAGAGGGAAGATTTCATCATTCATGGATTCATGGCAACAGTAGTGGTGAATGTATTTACGCTCATTCCTATTGGCTCCTCTAGCTTCAATTGTGTCAGAGCAAAGAGGTCCATGTGATACCTGTGCCTATAGTAAGCTGCATTGCCAGAGATGAAGTTTTCCCTAAAGCTTTTCTTCCCAATGTGCAATAAACTTGTCTGACTTTTACTTTAAAGAAAGAGACACTATATTTAGCAAGGCTGTTAGTACACACATAACTATCCACCCCCCTTCCATAAAGAGTCAGGAACAAAGTCACTTAGCACTTCAGAAATTCAAGAGACCAACAGATAACGTAACACTCCCAAACAGCATTCTTTGCTAATCTAGGACTGAGAGTGAGATTCCATTGTAATAGTTTAAGGTTGGACTCAAGTACTCTATCTACTAACTATGAGATGGTGGCTGATTTTCCTTCTGCATTTGGACAGGACTTGGCAAACTTCTTGACATTTCATACAAAGGGCAAAGGAAGTGCTGAGATGTCAACAATCTGGATCACAAGAGACCTTGCACAGTTGTTTGAGGCCTAGTAGAACCTTGAGCAATCATGCAAGAAGTTCAGCTCTTACTGGTGAGATAACACAGTACAGCAAGAGAGAGAAAAGGGAGAGAGAGTAGGAGGGAGGGAGGAGAGGGAAAGGAGAGAGAGAGAGTCACAGACAGAGAGCTAGTTATTCAAATAGTATGACACTGTACTCTGTTGTGTTCAGCAGCCAGCTGAATGACTCTTGAGTGACGCCAATTGATACCACATAGATAGAATGGCCTAGCCGAGCCCTGCCTGAGTTGCTAACCTACAGTATCTTTAGACAGAATGAGTATTGATTTATGCCAATATGAACATATTGATAATGTAACACATTATAGAACTAGGCTCAAGGTGCCTAGACTAGACACTGAGATGTCTGCATTGAACAATCAGAAGCAAGGCAGGCATGATCTGGGTGGCAGCCACAGTATCCTCACTGAATTCCAATCACCTCCCAAGGTACCACATCAAACACTATAAATACATGAATTTGGGGGTTAGAATTTCAACACATGAACTTTGGGGGAGATACCAACCCTTATAGTTACATAGATTAGAAGAGGTCCTGGGGTGATAGGAATCTAGAAATGGTGGCAGAGGGACAGAGCTGATCTAGTCCTACCTGCCTGGGGTGCCTGAAACCCCTTGTAGTAAGGACTGGACCTAAGTGCTGCAGCTGCAGGTAGAAACTAAAGGATGCTGTGCTCTGCCAAAAGGTCCTGCAAGGCTGGGGGATTATTTATTTCTTGAATTTCTGTAAGTTTTGTCAGCCTTCAGCTGACAACCCTTTTGGGAAACTGCCCTTGTATGAAGATATCCATTTTGCTTAAAGTCGCTCTTGCCTTTGGGTCAGCTGTTACTCAATGACTGGTAGAAGCAAGCATCTAACCTTTGGTATTGGCCCCTAATACAGATGCAAGGCCATTGTTCACCTCAGCCATCCCAATTTATCAAGTCACCCCAAAATTCCATTATTTAAAGAGGAATGGCTTGACTGTTTTGCACTGTTTATGTAGGTCAGGAATTTGGGGAGGGTCAGGAAGAAAGTTGGGAGTTGGAGAGTTTTGCATGGTTTCCACCAGAAAAACCTAAATCCAAAACAACAGAGAATCAAGCTGACTATCTCTCCCCATTCCATGTAACCTCAGGGCCTCTGTGACATTTTTCTCCCTGAAGATTAGCCTGGACTTTCTCAGAGCAGGGTGATCTCAGGGCAAGTGTGAATCTTTCTATAGCAACCGAACATCCTAAGAATAAGTGTTCAAGTGAACAACATAGAAGTGTGTCAGCCTTTATTACCTAACCTTAAAATGCACATACCACTTTTTATCATCTGCTGCTGATTGAAACAGCGGAAAAAAGATTGTGAAACTCTAAGGAAAGAAGACACAGACACTGTCTGTGTTCCTCAACACTAACATGTGGTATAAGGTGAGTTGTGGAAAATAGAGCTATATGGTCTCCTGGCTTCTGAACTCTCTGAAAGTAGATGAGTCCTTTGTTGGGAGTACACCAGGGTGAGTCCCTCGTTTGAGTTCCTTCTTTCCCTTTCTCATCATTGTCTTCTCTGCCTGGTTTGTCTTCCAGGAAACCTGGCCTTCTACAACCATGGAGCCTTCTAGTCCTCCCTTGCTTAGGTTTCAGGACCACACCCTTCACTCATTTTTTTTTTTTCTCCTGTGTTTCTGATCCTTGTGTTATTCATCAGCAGGAATTGTAGATAGTCTCTAAATACTTGACTTAGTTTCAGACATTTTAAGTGTCTTGTCTGGAGCCATCATCCTTTTGCAGGCTTTGTCTACAGTGTTCCACGTTTTATAGACATCTAGATATTGTGTGCTTTGGGAATCTATTTCAGAAAGTGTCTTCTTACCCCAAAGTTTTAAGTAAGCTTTAAAATTTTTCATCTACTAGCTTTATAATTTTATCTTGTTTACATGTTCATTTCATCTGGTATTCACTTTTAAATTTTATTTATTTATCTTTATTTATTTATTTATTTATTTATTTATGTATTTATGTTATTTGAGAGAAAGTCTTGCTATGTGTCTCAGGATAATATGAAACTTACTATGTAGTCCAGGGTGGTCTCAAATGTATGATCCTCCTGTCCCCACCTCTAGTGTGCTGGTATTCAAGACGTGCACCACCATATCTAACTCTGGATCTACTTTTAATATAGAAATTCAAGATTATTTTTGTATACAGAGTGAAACAGTTTTCCCTCTATTTTTAAAAATCTTTTATGTTATTTTAATTAAGTTTCTGTTATTGTCATGTTTTAATTACTAAAATATCAGATATATTTTTTCTCCTTTATCTTTGTTCTTCTTTTTAAAGTCAGTTTGGTTCTTTGTAATTTTTACCCTTCTTTGACCATTACACAATAAATTTTCAGAGTTCCTAAAGCCCTCCTAATCCCACTGGGGATTTTTTTATTGGAATACATGCACACGTGTAGATTAGTTGGAGAAGATTTGTTGTCACTAGTGGAAACACATAAACCATTTATCTAGAGATGCAGCCACCGTGCCTCACTTGTTTTTCATGACCCAAACAGACTGAGGAATCTATATTGTTCATTTGATACTCCTTTGAGAACGAAATCACAGACAAACAAATAAATAAACACAGAAATACTCTCCTGGAATTATTTAAAACTTACTTTATAACTAAAAAACTAACACAGTATATGGACAAAGACTGTGAGCACAGAAGTTTTCAAAAGAGAAAAAAAAATAATGTTATGAAGTATAGGGAAATGTCAAATTTCTCCTCAAAGTAGAAAAAAATTGAGTTTTAAAACTAACCATAGACTGTAGTTGATCGTGACAGTTTGAAAAGATTCATTTTACTCTGTCAAGATGTGGGAAAGCTGCTACCACCTCCACTGCTGGTAGATTGTGAATGGTGAAATCTTTGGAGAGAAATTTCTCCATGTGCCCCACAAGTTGAAAATGGGAAGAGCCCCAAACTTGCCATTTTGCCAATACAACATTATCCTTAGGAATACTTATGTGTCTCTGAAAAGCTGTGAAGTGTGGGCTTCCATTATCTCATTATGGATGGAAACAAGGGGCTAGGACTTGAGAGCTCACTGGCCGCAGTCAGGAACTGGGGCATCATTTATGTGAACCTGGCAGTCTTTGAAAATAATTAGATGCTTCTTTCCATGGCATAGAGTAATCTCAAAGACTTTTAAGTGAAAAGAGCACAATACAAAGTATGCGGAAAGTGAAGCCCAGCTTAATAAAGAAAGAAAAGAAAGAAAAGATGCATTAATATACATGTTTGCATTCCCATAGAATATCTCTGGAGTGATAATTAAGAATCAGATAATAGTGGTTGCCTCTGGGAAGGACAGCTGGGAACTGAGCACTGAGGTGGGAAGACACTCTTTATACTCATATCCCTTTGAACTCTTTGATTAATTTTTAACAATATGTATGTATTATTTTTAAAAATAAATTAAAAAACTATTTTAGAACAGTTTCCTTCTCTCACTTAAGCTGTAAAGTGTCACATATTTAGAAGGTTTTCCTGTGTTTCTCTTTGACCTAGAAGTGTGTCCCACCACTTCATTGTATGTTCTTGTGTTCCTTTCTGCACACTCAAAGAAGTATTTTTTACTAAATGTCAAAGAGAAAAAAATGTCATGGTTTAAAGTCCATGACAAGGTAACTGCTTTTATTTAAAATGAAGTGGAAATTACAATGGTGTTTCATTGTCTTTAAACAATGTTGAAATAAAATCTGAAGAGTTCTTTTATTTTTTCAAGACTGTCCATCAAACCCAGGGTCTTTCCTTTGCTAGGCAAGTTTTCTACCACTCCATTAGAGCCCAGATTCTATCTGCAGAAATCTCCCTCTGCCTGTGTATCCCTCACTTAAGCTGAATGGCATTCCTCACCTAATCCCCACACTTAACTACAAACCACTCAAATCTTTCAAGGTAAGCAAACTGGGAAATAAAGTCTTTAAAGAGGACATTAAGTCAAAATGAGGTCATAAGAGTGGGTCCTAATTCAACATGCCTGATCTGTACGTAAGAAGAGACTTGGGCAGAGATGTACTCAGAAAGGAGCTACTGTGAAGGTGTAAGAACGTAGACATAGATAAGCCACAGAAGAAGGAAACCAGCCTGCCCACAACTGGATTTTAAACATATGCCTTCCACAGCTATGTGTGCATGCATGTGCATCCGTGTGCATGCACGTGTGTGTGTGTGTGTGTGTGTGTGTGTGTGTGATATGTGCCTGTTGCACACACCAGTTTTCTTCACCCTGTTAAATGATTACACAGAGGAACTTCATGCCGTAGACAAAAGCAGACATTTAATAAATGGTTTTTACTAGAGTTTCTGGCTGTGCTACCTGCTACCACTGCAGGTAGAACAGCCTCTGCAGTTTTTGTGAACTTTCTGGACCCTGACAGAGTTGTTTCTATACTAGTTAACACTTTGGCCTCTGTTGAGATGGGAGCAGAGAGAGACGGGTGTTTTTAATACTTTGTAACAGGTGGGTTGGTGTGATATTTTATATATAGGAGTGGCTTCAAATTCAGAGTATGCTGGAAAAGGGGAGAATTTCTGGATTCATAGGAATGAGGTTTTAAGACAGATTGTAAGAAACTAATGAATATATTAGGCAGACTATTGAGCATAGGAGGAAATCTTTTTTATAAACTATTACAGAAAGTATATTTAAAAATAAGATATTCATACTCCTCGCTAAAAGTAAGGATGCACATTCTAGAAGGACAGCAGCAATGTGAAGCTTTCACTGCCGAGACAGACTGGATGCCTCTGCTGGCAGATGGCGTTCGAAGTAGCTGGCCAAAGGCTCCCTTGTGGAAAGGCCATTCCATCAGGCAACATCTCAACCCAGGACACCTGCTCAATAGCCTCTCACAGTGAGTGCCACAGACAATCCTACTGCTAAACTTCAGTCTCAATTGCAGCAACCTGGGAAAGCTTCATGCATGACGGGACTCACCCTGACCATGTTCTTCCTGAAGTTCATTGCTTCTCTCCATCACAGTCTTTTCCAAAACTGATAGAACCTTATTGGCTCCTGAGAAAACACCACCAAAAGTATAGACGACTTCCAAGTACTCCAGAGTGGCGCTCAATTCTATCAGAAAGATGTCCTGTATCAATCTGGGAAGCATCCAGTATGCTTCTTCAAGGTAATTAGGTTCCCTGTCCCCTTCCCTAAGCCACATCCTGCTCTTCTCTCTGGTTCTAAGGATTCCTTTCAAATAAACCACTTGCAGTCCTTCTATAGGCTATGTTTCAAGGGAGATGGAACTATGATGATATATGACAGACATTATCCTATATCTCAATATGGTCAATGAGATAGAGATAGATAGATAGATAGATAGATAGATAGATAGATAGATAGATAGATAGATAGATACATTTCACTGACACCAGTAAAAAATTGATATACCACAAATGAAAAATAATAAAAACAATAACAATAAATTTAAGAATATTATAGAAGTTGTTGCTGTTGTTGTTTTGTTTTGTTTTTTTAATACAGATGATATTCCAAGAAGGCAAGTGGCAAGAGGCTCAGGGGAAGGAAGATCTCTCAGTTTATAACTTCCTAGAAATGAAAAACATCATTGCTGAAATTAAAATCCAATCATGAAATGTGTTGAGTAGCATACTGAATATAGGTGATGATCAGGCCACGAGGAATGACATGGGGTCTCACCTTTCATTGTGTGAAACTGTCAGGAGACAGCATTGGGAAGGTGACAATCAGGCCACACAGACAGACACAGTCAACACAGACAGAACTAATTCTGACCATTTCCAGAAGTGATGGAAGATTTAAATCAAGTGTTCTGGGATCCGTACAGAATGGAAAATAAGGAACAAAACTTACTCATTGATGAGCATGCATTTCGGGTACCGTGTTGGGCAGCCTGGCATCTGTCACATTTATGTGGGTAGGTGGTTTTCAAAGATTCTTGAGGAAAGCTGACAGTAGAAACAGAGGTGATCTGAAATGAATGTTCAAAGTAATGAGTGGGTAAATCAAGGCTTTCAGGGAAGTCTGATTAACTCTGCCTAAGAAAGTCCTATAGTTTTTTCTACAAAAGAATTGGATGGTAAAAAAAAATATATATGTAGACTACAGGATCTGATCCTCTGTGTGTTGAAAACCAGCTTTTAAAAGAAACAGCACTGTTCATCTTACTGATTAATTGGACCAGGCCAAGATTAAGGAAGGCAGCTCAGGGCAGCAAATGGGCTGTTGCAATCCACACTACTGGCTTTGGTCTCTGGTTCCCACACCAGGCCCATTCCCCTCCTTCGTCTCTGTAATGGAGAGCAGAGGTCTAAACCAAGAGCATTGAAGGGTTTCCTTTCAGATGACTGATTTTGCCTGATGGCAGTGCCTACATGGTACCCTAAACAATTACTCACCCTAGTCACAGAGAGAAAGCAAACATAGGAGCTGGGTTACACATACAAACCATTTGTTTCTGTTGAAGCTTTCCCCCTTTGGTTGGTGGATTCCATAGTGTGCAGACAAAGCCAGTGCTTGTACTGTGCCTGCCTCTGCCTGCCCTCCTCTTACACAGGGTCTATTTGTTTTGACACATTGGTGGCAGTGTCTCTTTCTCATAACTTCGTACTGAAGATGGATGCATCCACATATTACCCGTGGTCTAAATTTCCTTTGCCACATTAAGCGGCTCCTGCCTGAACCTGGAAGACTACTAAGGAGCCAAGCTTTGAGAAGTAATACATGTGCTACCGTGTCTTAAGAGGAACAGCAGTTTGTCGGTGATGTTTGATGGCTTTCTTTATCTCAGCACAACAATCTCTGGGGCGCACTATGGTCTCTCAACATGCCTCTATTAAGTGCACTTCTTACTTCTAGATGCCTAGGCTCAGCTAACCAAGTGATGGTGAAGATGTGGATAGGCGATCTTAAATCATTCTCATTTTCCCAAGTTCCTCTGCAGTTCTGGGAGGGAACATATGGCAATGTTATGTCTATTTGAAAAAGCTTTTGCATCATATGTTTATACAACTGCTCATTATCCCAAGACAAAAATTCTTTTCCTGTTATTGCCCATTTGCTGACTAAAGAAATTATCCTCTTTATGTATTCTGGTACTTCACCTTGATATTTTACATTTAATTATGTAGCCCTCAGTCCATAATCTACATCTTCATCAACTCAGGCCATTTTGTTTCTGTGACTCCAAAGCTTAATGGTATGTTAGTAGATAAAAGAGACACATATTTTCTCTTAAAAAAATTCCTCTACTCTTTCAACCATTTTTTGACCAATAAAAACTGAGTCAATAGGGAAAGACCAATAAATTCTTAGGTGTTTCTTATCTACTCCCTAATTATGGTGTTCTAATAACAATAACAAGTCACTTTAAAACTTTATACCAGACACATGTCACACATCGTAGAAGGGACAATGACAACAGTTCTACTTACCCAACAGAGGTCGTCACTGCCAAGACTGCAGGGCACAAGGAGGTCGCCACTTGACCCATGCTAGCTAGCACTGAGATCCATGGAGAAAGCAAGAACTTTAGCAAGTCTAGCTGAAGAGAGTTTTTAAACAGTGAATTTCATCTCAGGGAGCAAGGGGGGAGAACCTCCATTCGTCTAAGCTTCAGAACCTAATACTGGAGGCCTGTTTCAGGCTTTCTACTGTAAGATGTGCAGCCTGACACCTTCGTGTAAGATAAATCCTTCAACCATGGTAGCATATGTGGACCATCCTTGTTTTGTCCCTGTGTTGTGCTATCTGCCCTTTACCCAGGTCACCCCTGAGTGAATGGTTCTGACTTGTGTTTTTTCTTCTTCTTCTTATGATATAAACCTGAGTCTTTTATATTAATGGAGCCAAATGTCAACTCTGGCTTATGATTTTCATGAGAGCCCATCAGGAAGATACAGTTGTGGCAAAGGACCACTTAAATCTTTTAAGGTTGAAATTCTACAATTATGCTGCCATTCAGCACTCTGGATGTTTTGCTGAGGCCTCACATCAATTTGTATTTGAAATGTGGAGGCTAAGCTGGTCGACCTGCAACTTCTTGGAGAAGTTTTAGTACATTAGCTAATGCAGTGCAAAACCGAATCAGAATAGGGCATCACGTTTTGCCTATCAACGAAAGCTATCGAATTTGTGGCTTTTGCTAGCTTTGCAGAAAGGGACTTTTAAAAATACTCCTCTGGATAGTGTAAAACTAGCGAAAGCCACAAATGGAATGGGTTTTTGCCTCACGGAAAGCCTTTCGCATCTCGGTGCTCTGGCCAGCCTCTGCACTACCCTGCGGTTTACAACTCCAATCTTCGAAGCTTCTTAGCTCTTGGAGAAGCTGAGCACGTTCCACCCAGACCACCAGAGTGGTCTACGGGCTATTGTCCATTGCATCAGTGGCTAGTGTTTCTCCATCTGTTTCCAGCTTCATAACAGTAGGACCAAAAAGTCCTATGTGGGAAAGCGATTTGATGACTCCAGGTGAGTCGGTGGTGGGAATGCCAGGCATTGGTGTGTCTAAAAATGGATGTGGGGTGGGATGAAGTGGAGAGGTCCAACTGGGAGAAACATGAGAGCTTCAAGCGATCATGAAGGCATTTGAGAATATGTCAGTACTTTGAACATCAAGTTATTCTTGTGAACAAATTTGCATAAAATATACTATGTAGGACTTTGGGTATACTAGTTGGCTTTGGGTCTATCTATCATCTGATTGCTTGTCCCTCTACTTATCTATTTATCTACAAGGAAAATAAACAAAAGGACCCTAGGTTACTCACAAACTTATCTGAAGGGTAGAGCTAGAGATACGAAATAAAACTACAAAACTTCTTTTTACTGCATGTTATGAAGAGCCAGGGTTTAAATCTTAGATTATGACCTTTGTTGTTGGTTCACTTGCTCAGCTGTTGGTTCAATTGCTACCTCACCATTGGAGCATAGTAACTTCCTACTTGATGTTGCTGGTGATGACAGTTTTAATAGTCATTGAGAGAACTGGCACAGTAAATTGGAAGGGGACAGGTGAGTTATTTGGTTCCTCTTAGAAATGTACAGTGTAGGAGAATATGAGAAGAGACAATGCTTAGTGAGGAGGTGGATTTTACACTGGCCACAGGTTGCGTTTCATACTGCTAAATGACTGGGTAAATGAATTATGACCCTTGATGATCGGAAAGTAGCCATGTGCAAACAGCATTCATTACACTGTAATCTTGGTGTGTTTATGCTAGTGGACAAAGGATGAATGACTCACACACAGGGCAATAATACATGTGACCAGTAATAACAAGGGTGGGGCATTGCTACTATGGCATCCAGTCAAGAGCTGCCAGGGAAGTGCTGCTGGAAGCCTAATTCCCATGCTGGGATCTGCCGGAAGAGCAGGAGTCCACTGGACTGTGAAGAAAGAAGCCTGCCCTGAGCAGCAGGAGTAACATATGCAGTGGCCCCGTGGTGTGCAGAGGTCAGTGTCCTTGACAACTGTGAAGGCACCCATATGCACTTCAGAAGGGTCTGTTCAGGAAAAGCCACTATATGTATGCAGGAGGCACAAGGCCTTTCCAGGGGGCTTAGCAATGGACTATCATAGTTTTTAAAATAGACTTTCAAAAAGCCTGCTTGGATCAGAACCATAGTGTCACAGAACCTGAGAAATTCACTATGCCATTTTCCACTTCCCACCTCTAGGGATGATGTCATAAAAATGAAGATGACGGGCTCAGACCTCAGGGTTTCAGCATGTCCCGATCAAGTTCAGTACAGCCTTGTGCATCTTATCTAAAACCAGACATGATGTCTCACTTCTCAGGAAAGAATTTCCTTAGGATTAGTTTTGAACCTCTATCACTTTGACAGTGGGAAGCATGGTATCAGCTGCAGGACTCCAGGAAGAAATCTGCAGCAATTTCCCTAGTGGTCAGAGCTGCATCCACCAGTCACGTGGGACCTGGCACACAAACATCTACACAAGGTTGGGATGGAAGTGTGGCACCTGCATCAAAGCTGTGCTCCAGCCACAGAAGTGGCGTCGCTTTTATCTGGGGACTGACTGTACAATGTTGTAGAGTGAGCGAGAGGACCAGATGACATGGAGACTTCGGCTCAGGTGGTGACCTTCCGAAGCCTCTCTATGGAAGCTTGTATATCAGTGGTCTTCCCTCCAGGATAAGTTTCTGAGTAAGAGATTCATTTTAGTAGCAGGTTTGCTTATTAAACAAGCCACACCGTTTTTGGTTTTGTTTTCTTGTTGACTTGTTACAACCATCATAGAAGAGCAAAACAAATCGGGCTAATTCTCTGTGAACTTTGCTTTCGACATCTTTCTATTTTATACCAGAGAATAAATGCTGCTTGACTGCTCTCTCTCAGACAGAAGAAACAGAGAGCTATTTTTGAAGCTCCTTAAATCAGAAGCTATGGCTTTTTACAAAAACAGCCCCGCAGGATATCGAGACTGTGTTGCAAAACATGTGATATAAAAAAAAAAGTAAGAAAGAAACAAACCGTAAAAATGAACTGGGATCACCCTGTAATTGGGCAGAGAGGGCTTCCCGCAGTCTTCCTTGTTTTTTTAAAAGCCATTGCTTCTGTTGTCCTCACCTTTTGCTGTAAGACACAGTGTACAAAAATCTCCAATTGCCAAGCAAATCACAGCCAAGAGTCAGACCCCCTGGTTAGAAAAGACCTTTCTCCCCTCAATATTCTTTTTTATTGATGTTATGAAAAGAAATTAGAGATACACAAAGAATCAACAGTGGCTCTGGTGGAAACGCAAGTCCTGTACAAAGGACTCCTTCTCCTACAAGCCAGCAGCTACATCTGGGTGGGCTCAGACAGAGCTGTAAAGTTAGTTGCTTTACAGCTGTGCTTCAAGGCAGACACCTTGGTGGGAGTGACAGATAAGTGCTTTGTAAATAAAATGAGTTATCATTATTATTATTTCCTTAGTTTTTCCTAAATAGTTCTCTCTCCAGCCAGAACGGGGACAGGAAAAGCTGGAGTTTGGTATGGCTTCAAAATGATGGCTATCATACATTTATGCATCTCATTCCATCATCCTCATGGGGTTGTGAGAATGGTTACTTCAGTAAGCTTGTCTGTCTCCTCTCCCATCTCTTCTCTGAAGCAAGTCCCCGAATAATTGCAACATTTTCCTTGCAGAGGGAGGGCAGAGCAGCAGGAAGTGTTGAATATGCATGTAGTTATTAACTACAGGTAATATTTAGTGGCTGCTTGCCCTTTTGTGGTTCTGAATTAGAATATATTGAGAAATGTGTGTGTGTGTGTGTGTGTGTGTGTGTGTGTGCTAAACAAATGTGCTAAACATTTAAGGTTTTTTTCCCCACCTTCTGGTTATGGTAACAATTTTTAAATCCCATTTTGTGGTTTTGTATAGCCACGGAAAATGATTGTCCTGGAAAATCTGAGAGACATGTATATCCAGGATTTTTAGGACTGAGTGTTACTCAAGAAGGTTCAGGTAGAAGACACTTTGGGACTACTTCTCTAGTTATAGTTTCTTGTTCATATATTCTTTAAAATATAAAATGGTAGGTAGCAATGGTGTCCTTAAAAAGACTCTTGCTAGAGAGAAGGCTCCATGGTTAAGAAACAGATTCTCTTGCAGAGGATCTGAATTGGGTTCTGAAATGCTCACAGGAGGTGGCTCATGACCTCCGGCATCAGCAGCAACAGGGGATGTGAGAACCGCATGGGCACCTGCACTCATGTGCGTACATCCCTCATACAGACACACAGCATACACATAATTAAAAACCCTTCTTTTAAAAAGATGTTTTGTGAAAAACCTATTGTACAAAGTCCCAGGCACGCGTAGACACATGTGTAATGCCTTCCTTCTGCTACGATGCATAAGCTCATAAATCCCACTGTTTTATGAAACTAACAAATTTTGCTTGACAGGGTACACTTTACACTGGGTTTTCTGAATGTATTTCACATGAGTAAGGAACAGGGTGCAAAATTATGGGTCAGGGAGTTAGATCCTACTTTTTAAAAGTAGGTTTTAAAATTTACTGTGGTTTCTCCATACGCTAAAAAACACCTTCTTGTGATGCTAGTGAATTACAGTTTTTATCCATATGTTTATGGCATGTAAGCTTGCTGGTATGGATGGATAGACAGGAACGTTATTCTTGGAATTTGTTGACAACGTGGGTACAATTTTTCACTTCTCCTGTTCTTGGGGAATTCTGTAAAGCCATAAATTTAATATTAGCTGGCTAGCATGTTTCTAGTTAGAAAGAAAGAAACTTTAACACAGCGCACTGCTGGTTTCAATGAAGTCTTGGTGCTGAATGAGAAAACGGATGTGTCTCCGCTGCCCTGGTGAGCACAGACCCAAATGCTAAAAGAAAATCTACTGGACTTGAACTCAGCCCATGTGCCATTGGTGATGCCTTGTCTATGGCTCTAAGGATTGTGTACAAAACAACATCACAGAAAAAAAAAAAAAAACCAAACAAACCTGCACTGAACGATGTCCTAGAGAAAATGCAGGTGAGTAGGCGCTGAAAAAAGAACCTTCTGAAAAACTGGTCTCTTTGACATATTCCTTGAAGGCAAGATACTTATGATAAGTGCTCCAATTTAACCACTTCTAATGCTGCTCACTAGCCAGTAGGAATCTGTCATTGAGACATTTTCTCTGTTTGTTCGTGGTGTGAGTACGTATGCATTCTTGTGGCTAGACGCGCGTGTGTGCGTGCGTGCGTGCGTGCAAGTACAAGCCAGGGATTATCATCTGGCATCTTCTTCATTAGCTCCTTGCCTTATTTTCTGACACAGGTCTTAGGATTACTATTGCTGTGATGAAATGCTAAGACAAAAAGGGAGCTGGGAAAGAAAGGGGTAAATTGGCTTCCATATCCTAAATCATAGTCCATTAAAGGAAACTCACCAAGGCAGAAATTCAAACTGGGTAGGAACCTGGAGGCATAGGCCATGGAGAAATGCTGTTTAGTGGCTTGTTCCTTTTGACTTGCTCAGCCTGCATTCTTGTAGCACCCAGGACCACCAGCCCAGGGATGTCTCCAGTCACAATAGGTTGGGTACTCCCACATTAATCACTAATTAAGGAAATGCTCTTCAGGCTTGACTGCCAACAACATGATCTATGGAGGCATATTTTCAATTGAGGTTCCTTCCTCTCAGATGATTTTAGCTTGTGTTAATTTGACATAAAATGGCCGATAGAAGAGAATCGTTTGTTTTGAACACTTGACCTCCAGCCAACAGTGCTGCTTTGAAGGGTATGACATGTTTATGAGGCAGGGTCTGAATAATGTGACCTTGACTTATACCTGCCCTGACTCTGGTCACACATTTTGCTTCCTGCTAAACTACATGTTCCTGTTGAAAGAAAGCGACAGTTGCCACCCTTGTGCATGGCCAATGGCTGCAATGCCTTTGAAACCAAGAGTCCAGACAAGCCTCTCCTTTCCCCATTGCTGTCAGGTAGTTTGTGATGTTAATGAGAAAAGGAAGCAGCACAATTATATCTGTATGTTTGTGTATAATACTTTTCATTTCAAAATAGTGTAGAGTCCCAGCGTATGCTCCATCCAGACTCTCTCAACGCCAAAGCTCTCGTATAGCCGTAGAGAACGACAGTGCACACCAAATCAGGAAAGGGCAAGCAATGCAATATTGTATAGTGCTCATACTGCTCAGGTCTTTTCATAAAGTTTAAAAACTATGTGAAATGTTATCATAGGTGCAGATTGGAGTAACCAACACAATTAAGTTATAGAAATGTGCCATCAACATAAAGAAAATGCTCTGTATTGCCTTGAGAGCATGTAAAATCTTCTGATTCCAAACTTGGGAGCCCATCATCTTTTCTTCATCACAGAACCTTGTCTATTTGAGATCAAAACTCAAGACACACTGTACAGTGTGTGTGTGTGTGTGTGTGTGTGTTCTTTTTAAGATGACTTTTGACCCTCAATAACCTTGGGCACTGTGAATGTACAGCGACCTTAAGATGGAAATGAAGAGAGATTCACAAGCAACACACTTAATGTGTAAAATAACAAGGTTTAACTCTATGTGACCTATATGACATTCACTTTACATTTAAGGAAACTCAGAGGCTTAAAGTAAAAGGGAGACAAGAGATAATTCCATGACTGGGAGAGCCAACCACAGGAGAGAAGAAGCCTCAATGCTTCTCTCAGATAGACCTTTAGTTAACAACTGGCAAAAGACACAGATGTGTCAAGTAACCCAACCTATTGTGACTGGAGAAATCCCAAGCAAGCAGGCTGAGCAAGTCAAGAAGAGCAAGCCAGTAAGCAGCACCCCTCAGGGACTCTGCATCAGCTCCTGCCTCCAGGTTCCTACCCAATTTGAATTTCTGCCTTGGCATGTTTCATTTAGTGGACTGGCATTTAGGATATATAAGCCAACTTAACCCTTTCCTCCCCAGCGTTTATATATATATATATATATATATATATATATATATATATATATACATATATATATATATCACTCAGTATTAGACTATATGAATACACATGAAGTAATCACTCACGTAACTGAGAAAAGGCGTGGTGAGTAGCACAATTGGAGAGGATCCCAATACCTTGCTTTCAGTAATAAATAGAAAATCAACAAGGAAAAGAACTCTTGAGTAATACTGAGGACCATATGGCCTTTAACAACAGAGGGATGCATGCCCTTAGGTATTCCCATGGCATCCATACGTTAGGTCATAAAATAGCCTTTAAGGAGTTTGTTGAACTGATATCAAATACATTTTCTGGTCACAATGCAGGAAATTTTTAAAAATCAGTAGCAATGAGAAAAACTAAAAATTCATACATGTGTTAAAGTTCAACAACACTCTTGAATAACCAGTCAAAATAATCAAAGAAAGAACAGGAAATATCTTTAGAGAAAATAAAATCTGAAAAAAAAAAAAACAGCACAGATTCCACTGAAGTGTAGCAGATACAGCAAAAGCTTCTAGGAACAATTCATACGTTAAAAAAAAAAAAAAGAAATATCTCCTAACAGAGATCGAGGGAACAAGGAAAGAGAACGAAGCAAATTCTAACAGGAAGAGGGAATGGTTAGGTTAGAGGAGAGAGAGAGGAAGGGGAAAACAAAATAATTGTCAACATTGAATATTTTTGTGAAAAGCTAAAAAAAAAAAACCCACAAAATTTCACAGGATTATTTGAGTAAAGAAGAGAGAGAAGGTTTAAGTAACAAAGATCAGACTAGAAAGATATTACAGCTGAAATCATAAAAATAAAAAGAATTGTGAGAGACTGTTATAAAAAATTATGAACCAACGCATTAGATAACCTAGACAAGCAGCAAGAACTTCCTGAGGACTTCCTGAGGACTGACCAGGAAGAAATAGGAGCTTTGGTTAGTAAGAATTAGAATCAGTATTCAGAAACTACTCCTTTGCCTTCCAAAACCCCCCAAAAAACTTTCAAACCAAGAAAAGCCCAAGATATGGAGGCTGCACTGGTGAATTGTACCAAATATTTAAGAACACTATCCGAGGTGGGAGGAGAGCTGGCTCAGCTGGTAAGAATAGTTTCTGCTCTCCCACCTGCAACTCCAGCTCCAGGGGACCCCTTTCCTGGCCACTGTGTGCACGTGCATACACACATGCACAAACACGTACACCCCTGTTCATATAATTGAACATGAAAATAAATAACAAGAAGAGCAGCAGCATTATTGGCAGCATTTGAGAACCATCTTCTGAGATTGGGATTTCCTCAATGCCTGTGTTGGTAAAAGGCTAGATAGCTTCACACTAATGTCCTGGATGAATTCAGGTAGAATCCCCAGCCAAATAGCATAAGCCAAATTTAACAGGACATTTATGATCATCCATCAAGATCAATGACATATATCCCTGGACTGTAAGCATGGTCCATCATACAAAAGCCAATAAACACAACATACCACTGTAGAAAAACTAAAGACAAAAGGAGTATAAACGTTTCAACTGGTGCAAAATATTTGACAAGTGTCAACTCATTTACATTATCAAAACAGACAGAAAGGAGCAGGCAATGAGATCAGCCTAACAGAGTGGACATGAAAAGCATCCAAATGATGTCTCACTCCGTTGTGACAAAAAAAAGATTTTTGGTAAAATCAGGAGCAATACAAGAGGACTCTTACTACCCAGTGTGGTGCTTATCACATGTGATAGAGAAATCAGACAAGAAAGCAAGCAAGTCTTATTCAAAGGTAAGGAAGAAATAACGTGATCTCTATTTATACATGATATTTCATAGAAGACATGCACATACATACACATAACCACACACAAACACATACACACATATCTGCACAGTTAGGGGTGAAGTTGTAAGATGCAAAGCAAGCATGTGCGCACACTCACATGCGCGTGCTCGCGCGCGTACACACACACACACACACATCTCTATTGTGGACTGCTCTTTGTTAGGCAGTCTCCTTGAGTGGTTCAAGCTGGCCTTGAGTTCTGAATCATCCAGCCTCAGTCTTCCAAGTGCTGTCACACACATTGCCATAATTTTTTTTTTTTTTTTTTTTTTTTTTGGTTTTTCGAGACAGGGTTTCTCTGTGTAGCCCTGGCTGTCCTGGCACTCACTTTGTAGACCAGGCTGGCCTCGAACTCAGAAATCCGCCTGCCTCTGCCTCCCGAGTGCTGGGATTAAAGGCGTGCGCCACCACGCCCGGCTACATTGCCATACTTAACTTGTTATATTTTTGTACAAATTATGAACAACCTCAAAAAATTAAATAAAATACTTGCTAACAAATTTAACCAAAGAAGTAAGAAACTCATTTACTAAAAAGGAGAAAACATTGCAGAAAGAAACTCAAGACCTAATTGCCTTGAGATGAAAAATCCAATCGCCTTATCTAGATATCAGAGGCTTCATATGAAGAAAATTATCTCCATTATCCTGAGCAATCTACAGCTGCCTTTAAATGAAAATGTGGAAAACAGTCTTAGAATTCTTAAGCCAAGACAAAGTACGTCAAATAATCAGAGTGGTTTTGAGAAAGAAGAATCAATTTAGAGGCTTCACACTTCCTGCTTCCAAAACATGTTCCAATGACTGGCATGATTTGAGATCCATGAGAGAGCCCACCACTGGCACTATTAATAGTACTGTGCTGTACTTGCAGATAGGAGCCTAGCATAACTGTCATCTGAGAGGCTTCACCCAACAGTTGCTGGAAACAGATGCAGAGACCCACAGCCAAACGTTAGGCAGAGCTCAGGGGGCTACTGTGGAAGGGGAAGGAAAAATTGTAGAAGACAGAGAGGCCAAGGACACCAACAAGAAAACCTACAGAATCAACTAACCTGGCCCATAGGGGCCCATGGAGACTGAACCACCAACCAGAAAGCATGCATCGGGCAGACCTAGGCTCCCTACACATAGGTAACAGATGAGCAGCTTGGTCTTCATGTGGGACCCCCTAACAGCAGGAACAGAGGCTGTCTCTGATTCTGTTGCCTGCCTTTGGGTCCCTTTACTCTAACGGGGCTGCCTTGTCTAGTCACAACAGGAGAGGCGCCTAGTGCTGCTGCCATTTGACATTGTGATATCTGCAGGAGGTCCTCTCTTTTCTGAGGAGAAAGGAAGGTAGGGTAGGGAGAAGGGAGAGGAGAAGATGGGACCGAGAGGAAAGAAGGGAGGGGAAAGTTCTACTGAAATGTAAAGTAAATAAATTAATTGATGAAAAACAGAACAAAACAACAACATGTTACAGAGCCACTGCAACGAAGCTGCAACAGTGATATAAAGACCAAAAATGGCCAGGAGAACAAAGCAGAAAGGCCTTTGTGCACTTGGTCAAAAGATCAAAAGTATTTAATGTATTCTTATTCTGTGTGCATGAGTGTTCTTCCTGCATGTATGTGTACCCTGTGTGTGCAGATGGGGACAGCAGATCCTCTGGAACTAGAGAAACAGGCAGTTGTGTGTCATCTGTGGCTACTGGAATTGAACTCAGGTCCTCTGCAGGAGCAACCAATGCTTTCAAACAGTGTGGACAGTAACACATTTGAATATTTTCATAGGCAAGTTCACAACTGACCCCTGTGCTCTTCTTGTGTGTGACGCACTTAAAACAGCCCTTGTGTTCCGGAATTTAGGGATGGCATGTATCCTAAGCAAATTAGTCTTTCTAGGGAAGTAAAAAAAATGGTCTAACTGCTTAGGTAGCATGGTCGGTATTGAAAGTGATGTGAGGTGGTGGAAAGTCAGTTTTCTCTTCAGGGAAGATGGCAGAAGACTTAGCTATAGTCAATTCTAAATGCAGACGCTTGTGACTCTCTTTGCCAATAGCATACAAAAACTCTGGGAGGCAATAAGTTGCAACGTGTATGATCTTCTGCTATCCCCACTAAGCTACATGAAAATTGCACTTTTACATGTGCAGTAATTATTCTTTTTCGGACTTATATGTGGTTAATGGCCTACCATAATATTCATGTATAAATATATCATTATATAGTTGGTAGATTAGTCTATATATGGGTATGATGACCGTCATTAAGTCATTTAGAAAGCATTCAATATGTTTAATGATTGCTTCAGAGAGAGTAAAAGAAGATTTCCATTAAAAGATTTAGTAATTTACCAGGGGAGAATATATAAATAATTAATAAAAATTAATTTAAAAATTCATATTAAAACTTCAAATAACCATTTAAGGTCATAGATGTCCATGATATAATAAGAGTCACAGACAAGAGTGGGTCATTGCATTTGGGGACAAAGCAATCACTGAGGACTGGGTTCTGACGCTTGCCTAGGAGTTTGAGAATTAGAGCATCAGCAACCATCACTCCAGATCTTAGATTCTACCAACTGTGAATTGGCAACACTTGAGAAATTGAATCTGTACTGAAAGTACAGAGATTTTTGTTGTTGTTGTTGTTCACATTCCTTTTCAATGCTCTCTATTTACATAATATTTGCATTGCTCTGCATGCAAGTGACCTAGAGACAACGGAAACACTGGGAGGCTGAGTAGAAGAGGCACACAGACACTTCTCATGTGTAGGAGGAGAGAGTTTCCACACATTCAAGTAGTAAATCAAATCCAAAGTGGTCTCCCCATGTGTGATGTGATCTCAGGTGACGAGTGGCTTTCCATGAGCAATGAGACTCTCACACGTGTTGTGTGATGTTCTATCAAGAGACAAAACTCCAGCCAGTGCTGGGCTTGGAGTCTGGCTTGCCAGTTCCAAATGACCTGAACTCTGCCTAAATTTCCTGTCTGCCTAAATTTTCTCTGTCTGTAGAATGGGTTGGAATCAAGAGCTTTTCTTTGCAGGGTCAATATGAGAATTAGAGAAGTCAGTAGAAGTCAAGTCAGTAGTCACACATTTTTAGAACAGTGGGTACTTAGGGAGGGCTATATGTGTGTCTATTAAACAAACAAACAAACAAACAAATCATAACCCAGAGGCCACAATTGACTTTTTTTGTCAGTGCTAATGTTGCAGGCAAGAGGACCATCCCTGGGACCAGGTTGACTTTATCATTTCTCTACCCAGTGTCATAGCAAGAGAAAACAGTAGCCAAGGCTCCTCGCTGCCATAGAAGACAGGCTGCAGACACAGGAACAACGGTTTCTCTTCTAGCTGCTTTTCTTTCTTCATTCTGTTGCTATTGCTTCACTTCAGTTCAGTTGGGTTTCTCTGAAGCTCTGGTGTAGCTCAGGCTGGCTTTGAACTTGCTGGGTAGTCAGAATGAGTCTGACTTTATGAGCATGTTGCTTGTACCCCTGAATTCTAGGATGGCAGGTGCTCAGTTTTGTGTTGCTGAGAATTGAGCCAGGGCTCTGTGCATGGTGGACAAGGGCTCTCTTATCTGAACCCCAGCCCTACCCCAACAGTTTGCTGTTGTTTGCTTTGTTTTGTTTTGATTTTTTTTTTTGAGACTCCCTGTGTAGCACAACTGACCTTAAACTTCTGCCCTTCTCCTCTCAGTCTCCTGAGGGCTGGGATTGTAAACATCCCACGAGGCCTGTTACCTTTTAGTCATCTGCTATTTGTGTCAGATATTCTTGATACTCCAGTCATGACAATTATATTTAGCTTTCTTTAAAGTTAACTTTAGTCAGAGTTCTGATCAATTTAAAGAAGGCTAATTTATTTTTTAAGGTTTATTTTCTTTTTATTTTGTGTATCTGTGTGTCTGTGTGTCTATGGGAGGGCATGCATATGTGAGTTTGTGTGCAAGTGCCCACTGAGGCCAGAATGGCATCTGATCGCTCAGAGCTTGAGTTATAGGTGTTTGTGAACCACTAGACTTGGGTACTGGGATCTGAACTCTTGTCCTTGTGCTAGAGCTGCAGGAACACTTAAACAGAATGCAATATCTTCAGCCCAAGAAGTCTAATTTGAAAAGACGTTTTTAAAAAACCAAACAACATTAAAAAGAACATAACTTCTTAACGAGTGGTGTTTAGAAGACTCTGACTTACACAGAGGCACAACCCTGTGGCGTCTGCATGGTTTGAGACAAAGGCCTCAAGCTCTTCCTTTATACACCTTGACAAAGTTCATGGTTTGGTCCGTTTGCCTCCCCACATCGCCACTTGTCTTGTCCAGCTAAGCTCTATTGGCGAGCGCAGCGGGCGGGCGGTGGGGGCGTAAGCACTTTGAGCTGTTGCCTGAGTGGACCTCTTTTCTCTGCTGAGAGTGTTGGGTCCAGCTATCTGAGGAGTTCTGCTAATTGCCTCATTAGGCAATCTCAGTGCAGAGACAATATTTAAGTACATCAGTGCAACTCCTGGGTATATGTAGGCCTTAATAGCAGATGAAGCCAAATGAGCTGAAATGGAAAATTTATTTCTTTTTTAATAAACATTCTTAAATTCTCATTAGAAAAAAAAGACAGTAGACAATGCATGCTTTTCGGCAAGATGCAGTTCTTGTCGTAAACACTACTGAGCCATTTGGAGAGGCTTTGGAATAGCTTCTGTAAATTATCCAACACATCCAAGTGCCGGGTACTTAATAAGGGCTTTATAGCCTCTGAAATTAGATGTACGATGTATGATTCAAACAACCCAACTCACAATGTATAAATTTAAACACAATATAGGCCTTCTCAAAGAGATGGCAATCTTTAAAGACATTGAGGGTGGGTATTGTTTTATGCAAAACCATCTCCAATGATGGTTATAGAAACCCAGACCTTGTTTTACAGTTGCTTAATGTCCATGTGTCCCTAAGTCAAGCACAATAGAAATGGAGCACTGACAGACACAGAGACGCCATCTCCATCCATCCATTTGTGCTTCAAGTTGATCATACAAAGGCAAGGTGACTGAAGGACAAAGAAGCCCCAGATACCCCCAAACCCAGCTCTCCTAGCTCCTTGCTGCCCCCACTCCCAACTTCCCATCTTGCTCTATGTTTCTGGTTCCCTGGTCCCAGTAGCCTCCCATTGTGGTTATCACAGCAGTTGCTAAGCTGCCCTTCCCCACTCAGGCCTTCTGGCTACAGCACCACCCCCACCTTGCTCTCAGCAGAGAAGATTCCTCAATCCAAACTCCCCCTGGCACCTCTGTCCTCTTTCTCTGCTTCCCTATTGGCTGAGACTGAGGTTCCACTCATTTAGACTTGTTTTAGGTTGTGTGTGGTAACCTGGGTGGGACAGCATTTCTGGATCTAACTGCCCTTCTCGACTCTATCCTGACATCTCTCTGGCAGGCTGAGAGAAGCTCCCGGGGATGTTTTTACTCTCCCAATTTGGGACCAAGAAAAAATAAAACGTGCCTCCCTCATTTTGGCTTCTGGTCCTGATCTCATACCTGTGTGTTTTCTTTCCCTTACTTAAGTTCCTGTCTCTAACTTAGAAGACTCAGCCTCAGGTCTGCTCCTACCATTCTGAGGAACCACACAGCTCAGAGTAAAGTCAATGGTTGAACTTGCTTAGTGGCACACAATTTCTGTACTACAGGTTGTGGGCTAGCTTCTTTTGCGTCTCTGTGACCAAACATCTGATAAAAAAGAAAAAGCTGGGAGGAAGGCTGTAATTTTGGTTCAGAGTTTCAGAGAATTTGGTCTCTACTCACTTGACACCACTGGCTTAGTCAGAACACGACAGAGGCAGGAATATGTGGTCACTTCCCATCCTGGTAGGTTGGAAGCAGAAGGGGAATACAAGACATATCCCCTAAGAATGTGCCCCAGTGGTGCCTCCAAAGAGGACCCACTGTTTACCTTTAACCACATCCCCATAATGCCTGGATATTCGAGAGAGTCCCCAGGATGCAGTTGTCTCTGGAAATGCCATCCTACACACCCTCTAAACCCTTTGACCTTTCTCATCCAATCAAGTTGATAATAAAAATAAGCACCACTAGTTGCCACTTAAATGTTTATAGGTGCTTCTTGTCAAGTCTTTTGTGACTGACCTGAGGAGCAGAAACCACGGCCTAGAATCTGTGTGCTGTGAGTAGAAGAAGCCCTCAGTTCATGGGTAAAGCGTTTCTCAACCATGTGCTTTCCTTGTTTTTAGAAACAGTTCAGTTTGGGCAACTATTAGATGCTTCTGAATTCTTTTTCATAGTTGTTGTTTAGGCTGGTGTTGAACTCTTTATATAGCCAAGGATAACCTTGAACTTATGATGTTTGCTTCTCTACTTTGCTATGCCAGCTTTATGTGGTTCTAGGGAATGGAACCAGGTTTTGTACATGCCAGGTACACACTCTGCCCACTGTACTATAACCCTGGGAAGCAAGATCCTGGATTTTAAAAAGACCTTCCTAGGGCATCTGTATCCCATTATTAGAACTAGATTTCCCCTTTGTTGTGCCTAGTACGGAATGGCAGAGCCAAAGATAGTCAACGGACACTGAAAGGCAGGAGTAATAAATAATTGACTGCAGTGCTGAGCTCCGTTGCCCAGTGTCTTGCTTATGCTTATAGGCGCTGATTATAGTCATGCTTGGAGCCAGGCCCAGATTCAAATGTAGAGAAAAAACTGTCATAAGTGAAACAATTCAAGTGTGTAAGACAAATAACACACTTTTCCATTCCTGTGTGAGAACTAAAACAGTAGTCTCAAAGACATGTTAAATAATGGTTACCGTATCCTGGGAAGGGTGAGAAGATGGGAGAGATAAAGGTGAATGGTTAATAGATACAGGAGTATGGCTGGGGGAGGAGCAAATTGTCTAATTCATTAATTAAATCTTAATTATGTGAACATGTGTGTTTCTGTGCAAGTGAGTACAGTGTCCACAGAAACAAGAAGAGAGTGGTATATCCTCTAAAGCTAGAGTTACAGGCAGTTGTGAGCCATCTGACCTGGATGCTGGAGTCCAAACTCAGGTCCCATGCAAGAGCAGTACAAGCTTTTAACTGCTAAGCATTCTCTTTGTCCCTCTGTCCCTCTGTCTCTGTCTCTCTCTGCTGTCTCTGTCTCTGTCTGTCTGTCTGTCTGTCTGTCTGTCTCTCTCTCTCTCTCTCTCTCTCTCTGTGTCTGTCTGTCTTTCTCTCTTTCAATGTTCTTTTGCACAGTAGAACCATGTTGGCCAGCAACAACTTCTTCAGACTAGCTAGTGAGCAGAGGGTTAAATGGTCTTACACAGAGCAATATGTCCAAGGTACAGAAATGCCAACTCCTTCAATCCAAGCATTACATGTAACACGTCACACTGCAGCTCATGAGTACATATGGTTCTCATGTGTCAATTAAAAATAAAGATACATTTTAAAAAACTTGATTAAAGAAGTATGTTAAGTATATCTTCATTTACATTGCAGTATAACTAACAATAAATCTTTGCCACCATTGCAATAAAATTATTATTATTATCTTCCATAAGTTCGTGTTTGGGTCAGGAAAGTTAAATTAATGCTTTTGGATAGGATCTGCTACTTGTGCCTTCTTTGGATATGCCCATATGCAGACTGCTGCAGAAAGAGGTAGCTGCTATCAGGGTGAAGACAGCAGCATAAAACAAGGGTCTATGAAAGTCCAGATCCTTAGGTTTGTAATTCCACGTTATAGAATTCCCAATGTACATCAACACTTGGTTCTGAGTGTCTTTGCACAAACTGGTTAAGTAATTTTATTTCCTGCATAATGCAAGGCATGTAACAATTAGAAATAAATTTGGAGCTTTTACATAATAGTTAACAGAATGGAAACAAACTGGCAAGTGTGTCCTTAATTAACAAAGAGGAAGGAAAACCAACAAGCCATGGAATAGGCTGGTGAGATGATTTGGTGGGTAAAGGTGTTTCTCCCATGGAGAACGTGGGTGGAGAGAAACCGCTCACAAGGTGTCCTCTGATTCCCATGCATGTACTATGGCACATGCACACAACCACACACATGTCCATGCACATACCCACACTCATGACTATTACATGTAGAAATATTATAATATGGTTTGTAGAAAATGATTAGTTGTAATAAATTTAATTGATGTATATATGTACATACAACATATATGTACAAATGTCTGATATTGAGAAGTACATGAAAATTTTCACCTGAGAATTTTCTGGTTATATATCTGTGCCTTCTAAGTTTCTTACAACAGATATGATAATTTAAATACACAGAAGATGTGGAAATTAAATAAATAGATGCTTAATGTTTTGTTATTTAGTCATTTATATCATGTAATATCTGCCATCAAGCAAATACATCGATAAACACGCAGTCACCTTCTATGAATGGCTACTGTTGCTGCCTCTCGAAACTATGGTCCTCAAAGGGTTTCCAGTTTTAAACTCTCTTACATACATCTCAGCAGTAATTTTAGGAATTTAAAAAGTAAGGTTTAGTTCAATATTGAAAGTATTTTTTAAAAAAAACACAAAAACAAACAAACAAACCCCACGATCTTTTAATCTTTTATTGTTCTTTGCCCAAGATGGAGATACACAGACCCCAAGATACCATTCCAGTGAGGGAATTCTGATCCCAGCAACCACATATTCTAAGACAGTTTGCTGTAGCTGATGAAAGGCAAGCGCCACCTTCCTCTGGGAGCTGGTGGTGAGTGCCTCCACTACCTGGGGGGCTCTGGGACACCGCCGATTCAGTTTTTGCAACTTGGAAATTTCAAACACGGTCAGGACAAAAAAAAAATTCTATACATTTCACTTGTTCTTTGTTTCTTTTCCCATCTTTTCCTTTGTCTCTTTTATCTTTCTTCTTTTTCTTTTTAAAAATCTCGTAGCCCAACTAGAAATGACTGCGTTAATACCCACCAGAGGGAAGCGGTCATGCATAATTAAAAAAATAATTACCCTCCTTTTCTACTTCTCAGCCTTGCTGCCATCTCCTATCAAAGTTTGGGTTTGTGGAGACCAGTTCTCCCAGGGTGAGGTCCCTTCCAGATCAGAAGGTAGGCACTGGGGAAGATAAACACTTTCCAGCCAGTAGGGGACCAATTCGCATAATGCTTCAATAGACTCCATCTTATTTTCTGGGCTGAACCCCTTTCTGCCCAGTGCAGGGGTTCAGCATGCTGGTGGCAGAGAACTGATTAAAATGTACTGTGGAGAAGGGAACAGGGAGAAATGCATTCCCCTACCCCAGTCTCTTCTTCATGCATTGCTACCATGTTCCCCTCTGCCAGGAGGATGTAACCCATTATTGTAACATGCTCCCTTAATATTTGGCAGGATTTTTTTTTCAACCAGAAAGAGGGCAACACAATCACAAAACTCAGAAAAACAACAGGTTGCAGTTTGGTCTTTTCCAGGTGACTGAAACCGTTTATTACTGCAAAGGGAGCAAATGGCCATTGAGGAAGGAGCTGGGAAAGGCTGGTGTGTCGAGGCTGGGAGGGCAGACTCCTAGGACTTCTATTTGTATGAAAAATGGGAGAGTCTTAAATATCAAACTGTGTAAGCCACAGGAGCAAGTGACAGAGTGTAGCAATTACCTCTAAGAGGGAATTTCTGGCTAATGACAGTAGACAAGGAGGGATCAAGGGCCAATTAGAAGAATCACAAACATATCTGACCAATTTTTCTTGGTACAAAAAACCCACCTGACCCAAGCCATCGTCCCTTCCACCTGGAGTCTCTCTGTCCTGCTGACACCAAAAGCCCTTCCAGTTGAGCTGGAGTGTGCTGAGTCGGAGCTCCCAGGCAAGCTTGCTCTAGTTCTGCAGAGGGTTTGTGGGCCTTCCTTAGCCTCTGAGAATTCTAGCGCAGTGCCATGGTAACTTAGGGTTAACATCTGCATTGAGAATGGTGTCAGCTACTCTCTTAGTTCCATCTACTTACACAGCAGGCAGCTTTGCATTGGGTTGTAAAGAAGAAATGCCCCAGTAGGTTTTCTTCCTATGCAGAGAGTGCGCTTCTGGCCCTTTGTGGGTCAGATAGAAAGCAGAGGGGTGAGCCCAGGGAAGAGTGCTTCCCATGTCTTTGATGGCAGTGCCCTAACTAAGCAGAATTCACAGGAAATATTTCATCATGCTTTGTTCTCAGCAAAATGATAAATGTTGATATGCACTCTGTTTATTTCCAAGTTTGTTTGCTTTGCTCTTCCCCAGCCCTATGGAAATTCAGGAAAATGAAAGAATGCTTTTCTCAGTTGCTGTAGACAGCTACCATTAGGCTCAAAGGGCTATGGTGTGTGTGTGTGTGTGTGTGTGTGTGTGTGTGTGTGTGTGTATGGGTGTGAATGTGTGGGTGTGAATGATTGTGTGTGAGTGTGTGTGTATGTGTGAGTGTGTTTGTATGCATGTGTGTGAGTGTGTGTGTGTGTGTGTGTGTTGTGTTGGAATCACAGCTTACATCTGGAAGACCACAGCAGACCTATGCAGTTCCATGTGAGAGAGGTTTATTGTGAGGGAGGGGCAAAAGGGGGGTGACAGAGATGAAGGGAGAAAAGAGAGGAAAGAGAGAGCAAAGCTTAAGAGGGTCTGCCTTTTATTTAGGCTGTGATGTAACCGCTTGCAGGTAAACGTGAGAAGTATGCCAAATGGACACTGGAAATATATGGCAATGCCATGGCAACAGATGTGTGGATTCCTGTCACCTATGGGTGACATTACCATGATCACTGGGTTCAGAAGCAATTTGCAACCCTAAAACTGGTTCCTAATACCAACAATGTGTGTGTAAGTGTATGAATGTGTATGAGTGCTTGTGTGTGTGTATGTGTATGTGTAATATATGAATGTGTATGAGTGCTTGTGTGTGTGTGTGTGTATGTGTGTGTGCAGGGCTGAGATCAACATTGATCATCTTCCTCAGTCACCCTCTATCTTATGTTTTGAAACTCAATGTCTTACTGAACTGAAAACAGATGAATCTGCGAGATTGAGTGGTCAGCAAATCCCATGGAGTGATTCCACCTGATTCCACTTCCCATGCACTGAGAATGCAGGTAAGTGCTGCCCTTCCAGGCTTTTTAAAATGGAGAATCAAACTCTGATGCTCCTACTTCCAAGGTGCACACTTCACCACCCGAACCATCTCCCTGCCCACGATTGTTTTTTCTGAGAAGCGTTTATGCTCATCAAGTCTGAATTTGGAAAACAATTTGAAGAAGAATCATCAAAACAAAGTCCATCAGGAACTGAGTTGTGGCTATGAGCAAACTAAGCTGTAGACATTGTGAAGGTTTTAGAGAATTATTTTAAAACAGACTAACATAGGCTGGAGAGGTGGGTAGTGCTTGAGAGTATACGCTGCTCTTCAGAGGACCTGGTCCCCATCATCCACATCTGGGGCATCACAATTGCCTTTAAGTCCACCTCCAGGGGATCTGATGCCCTCTTCTGGCTTCCCTGAGTGTTTTCACACACACACACACACACACACACTTTTTAAAAGAATATAAAAACCAAACAAGAGCCCAAATGAATAAGAAGGTGTGGGTAGTAGTACAGTATCCTTGCTTAGAGTAGCTGCCAAGGGCAAAGTGGAAAGCTGCCTCTGGACAGATTTTTGTCTGCTCTGGACTTGGGATTTGAGGTTAAATCAAAGTCCTGCCTGCTTGTGGACAGCACCACCAGGGCTGATGGCTTGGTGCAGTCCATATGATTTTGGGCAGTGCTGAATTGGAAGGTTCATTTGCTGTTGCACAAAGACCAATGCTGTTATTTTAAGCTTAAGTTTTATTTGGGCTGGAAGAATTGTCCATTGCCTGGAAATAGCTGCTGTAGCCACAGCCGCCACCCGTCAGCAGGAATATCTGCCAACTGCCTTCCTTGGGGAGCAATTTGGTGTCCCGGGATAAGTACAAATTTTATTTTATTATTTTAGCTGGCTGGAGTCCTTGTTTAGGGGGCATTGTGGATATAGGAATGACTTGTTTTGTTTGCAATGGCAACTCTCAAACTCTAGTGTGCATCCGGGTGTCCCAGGGAGTTTGTCACGAGGAAGAGTCTGGAACCCCACCCAACAGATCCAGAGTCAGTGGAACCCAAACATTTCGCCAATGCTCCAAGTGATGTTTTCCAAAAATAATATAAACTGCACTTTGAAGAAGCACTGGCTTGTGAATTGTAATCCAGGTGAAATCTGACAAAAGAAAGAATTCTCTTCTATCCTGAAGTCTGTTGGTAGAGTTTCTTGGTCTGCTCCCTAGTGTAAGTCTGGTAGAATGACTTTCCCAGCACAGCCTGTCCTGAGCAAAGTCACAGGGAAGCACTGCTTGATACTGCAGCAGAAATATGTCACTGTTGAGTCCCTGACTCCACCCCTTCAGGGACCACCATGCTTACTTGGACACTGAAGCCTTCACCTCTGGCTGTCTACAAGAAGACCTTTCAAGACTGGGGTCTCTTAGCAATTACAAGAGGAAAGGTGGCGTGGTTTCTGGAGAATTCGAAGCAGTTCTTTTTACTTCTGTTACTTAATATATTAATTCTTTTGTCCCAAGTGATGACTCCTTATGTGCCTCCTTTCATACTAGACTGAGCGTGTCACACAATGCCAAAGTGAGCCACAATGCAGGCAAATGTTTTATGCAGGAAGACATTTCTTTTAAAAATAAAACAGAAGATATGACTTGCATATAGCTCCTGTTGAGCTGTGACTGGCATACAAAAAGCGTCCAATGCTTACAACACACAGCATTTGCAGATGAGATTCTACCTGGACACCCTCCCACCCACCCACACCCACCACCTCCAATGCAGTTTCTTTCTGTCCCCATCCATCATGCCCCAAAGCCACCTTTTGAAATCATTATTTTGACTATCATTCTTGTTGATAAGAGCATTTATAATCTACCCTCTGAGCAAAATACTTAGTATCCAGTGCAGCGTACTCAACTGAGGCCACTCCAGTAAATACCCAGAGGTCTTTAATGTCAGAGTTGGGACTTTGTGTGCTTTAAATCAACCACTCAGATTTTCAGTCCTTCAATCCCTAGACTCTACTCCCCATACCCAAGTTCCATTACCTTCCTCTAGGAGTTGGGCAGTGTTTCAGATTGTTAAATGTTAAATAGTAGTTATGTTTCTGAGTTCTTTTTCATTTTCTCCAAGTCTATCTGCGTTGTAGCACATGGCAGGAGCTCTCCATGGTATGTGAACACCACTTTTTTTCTGTTGACTGGTCAGTGGACATTTATGTGGTTTCTATAAGCTGAAAACCCTGCAGTGGACTGAGGTCTAAAGACGTCTCTGAGAAGGATGCTGGACCACCTTGAATCCTCTTTAGTCTTTGACGACCCTCAGTACTGTTTTCTAGTAATAAATAGCTTCGGTAGTTACACCCACCCTAGCAGTGCACAGAACTCCATTTTCTCTGGACCCTGCTGACATTTGCTGTCTCTTGTGTATCTGGGGTTTTGTTTCCTTTGATGATACTTTATTTTGTTTTTGGTATTGAAGGTTGAACTGAGGCCCTCTCACAGACTTGACAGATACTGTACTACCACTGAGCTAGATTCCCAGTCCTTCTTGGACTTTTACTTGAGACAGAGTTTACCCAGGCTGAACTTGAACTGATATTGTCCAGTCTTGCCTTTAAATTTTATTCTGATCAAACCTCTGCCATTTGAACCATAGCTCCTAGCAGTGGCCTTGAACCTTGAACCTTCCTGACTCAGCTTCCCTTATACCTGGAGTGACAGACAAGCCTGTGTTACTGAGAAATATCTGTCTGAATTCCTTGCCCCCTTTTACACTGGGTCACTTGTTTCATTGCTGAAGAGGTACAGGGATTCTCTCTAGATGCTGTGTTTTCATGGGATGTATAGTTTCCAGATGTTTGCTTTGATAACATAGATTGCCTTCCCAGGCTGTTGGCCATTCCTTTGCTAGACCAAGGTTTTGACATTTGAAATAGTCTGTCTGGTTTTGCTGAGTTTTTTGTTTATCTTGTTTTTTGTTTATTTTTGTCTGTGATATTGGTGTTATGTTTAAGAAATCATTGGGAGGAGAAACTTTCTTCCAATGCACACTAGAATTTTTATAGTTTCAAGACTTTCACTCGTATCTTTAGCTTATTTTTATATCTTATAATATGAAGCAATTTCATTTTGTGTGTGCAGGTTACACTTTGAAAAGACCTCTTCTTTCTCCTCTGTGTCATCTCAGCAGCCTTATTTTTAAAAAATGTTTTAAAAGCATATATTTGTGTTTCCAGAAATATTAAAAAAGGGGCCGACGTGTTTCCCACTCTACTGCCGGCATCTCTGCCCTGGCATGGTCCTGAGCCTACTCTCTGCTCTCCAACTCTCCGGCAGGGCCGGAGCTCCTGAATTCTCTTTACTGCAGTGCTAGCACCACTCAATGGACCGTCCACCCCAGTCAGCCGCTACAACTCTCTGCCCCTGCGCAGTCCTGCAGGCTGTCTTTAGTAGCCCGCCACAGCTCCTCAGTGACTGATCGCTGTGTTCCCAGCTTTGGTTCACTTGTCTCTGGCTCCGCTAGTTCCTTCTCAGCCACAAACTCCTGTAATTAGCAGTCCTACATTCAGTAACCGCGTAAATCAAAACTCTCGAAGCTTATAATTAACCAATCAGATTTATGTGTCAATAAATTCTCAATTCACAAGATGCCAATACAATAATTTCAGAACCAATTGATAATGAAGCTGCCCACCTAGATTATATATAATTATCTCAATTATTATAACCTTTATGATAACATAACTACCTGTGGCTATTTAAAGCCACACTAGTTCAGGTTCTTCCTCTTGTCTGACTGCCTCCACCCCTCCACCTTGACTTCCCCTCTCTGTTCTGTCAGTCGCCATCTCTGCAACTCCTAGCTCCTCCTCCCTTTTCCCTGTCCAATCACAGGCCTCCTGCTGCACTAATATTTTAATGTAATTGGACAGGGAAAATCCTGTCACATATTTGTTTGTTTTATTTTATTCCAATTTTTGGTTTGTTTTTTTTGAGACATAGTTTCTCTGTATAGCCCTGGCTGTCCTGAAACTCATTCTGTAGACCAGGCTGGCTTTGAACCCACAGAGATCCCAGTGGGCTAAACTAGACTCTTCTGAATACTGGGATTAAAAGCATTCACAACCATGCCTTGCTTTTTAAAAAATTGTGTGTGTGTGTGTGTGTGTGTGTGTGTGTGTGTGTGTACTACAGGTGAGGCCAGCAGAGGATGCCATCTAACATATGTACAGGGAATATCCTTCTGAGGGAGGATGAACAGGAAGTAGGGATGGGTAAAAAGCCTTAGCATGCTTTTAACTGATGGAACAGGGTTTTACTCTGTAGCCCTTGATGGCTTTCATTTCACTATGTAGATCAGGCTAATCTTGGATCCTTCTGCTTCTGTCTCCCCAGTGCGAAGATTAAAGTCACACATTCCTGACTTTAGTAAGTGGAATCTCACTGAAGGAAGCAGGTCACTGAGGGCAGTGATAGCCCAGCCCTGCTTCCTGTCCATACTTTGTCTCTTTAGTGAGGATGCATTGTGACCATCTAGCTATGATGCCTTCCTTGTCTATGGCTGTGGATTCTTTTCCCACAAGTTCTGTACCTTTTCAGAACTATGGGCTAAACTAGACTCTTTCTCTCTTAAGTTCATCTAGCAAAGTATCTTGTTATTGCAATGAGAAAGTAACTGAGACGTCATTGCTTGCCCTTTTCTAGAATGAGAGGTCATTAGGATCTGCAATATGTAAGGCAGCTTTCTTCACCCACTTCATAACATGCTCTTAGCCCGTCTCAAGGAGCTTTCTCCAGGCTTTTGAAGGCTCAACAGGCCACCTCTTTGAAGCATTCAATGATAAGTACATTTTATTTTTCCATGGACTCACAGTGGCATTTTTAGTTCTAGACTAGGCGAGGATGAATAAACCAGCTGTTAAATTCAAGGGCAAGTTTTCATGTGAATATATTTGAATTCTTCTGGGTAAATATAAACTTAAGGTTCAGAAAAATATTTTTTTCTGGTATTTTTTGATTGTCTAATATTCAAAGTATTGTACTCCTAGTCTCTTTTATCCTTATAACTACATGCTTGAAATTAATTTCAAAAACCAGGATTTGAATTTTGCCACTTATCAACTTTGTGGCAAGGGATAAATTATGTGGTTACCTTAGACCTGAGGAGAGCAACACCCACTCAGTTCAAGTGGTAAAGGGGCATGAAGGTGACAGTCCCTGTCTTACAGCTACTCACAGGCATCAAGTTAAGGAGAACAGGCCTTGTCTGGGCTTAGGGTTCACAGTGATAATGTCTGTCATGGAGGGGAAGCCACAGTAGCAGAGCAGGAACTGGCCACTCCTCCTCCCTGTGCCGTCCCTCCATTTGGGGGCCTCACTTGCTTAGCTACAAGGAGTTAAGCAAATCTTTCCCCTACCTTTGCAGCATACTTCTCCAATCACTCAGCAGGCAAGGGGTACTTCTTTCAACTCTTCTTAGTCTGCAGTGGTCATCTGTGTATGGGCACCACAAATGGCACCTATTCTTGACAATTCAAACAGCTCACTAGGAAAGACCGAACCTTTGTGCATTTCTGCACGGACGTTACCTAGTTCTTCAGTACCCATTGTATTGGCACTCACACAGATAGGATGTGCTAACATCAGTCCTTGCTTTGACGTTCTTGAGCCTGTGACCAGAAGACCCCAGAGGGGAACAACACTGAGACCTTACAAATCCCCTTTATTCCAGTCTTGGGAACCACGGAAACCATCATGTTTAATAGCTGCTTAGGAAGCAGTGGCTCGTAAGAGATGGGGGGTTAGAGAAATCATGAAGCAAAAGCCATTCTATTCAGCTATCTGGCTGCAGCCCCCTTTCGCAGTTTGCTTCTATATGCGGTGGTAACCGTGCTGGGGATACCTGTGGACAGACACCCAGGCCAGGAAAAGGCAGATCTGTGCAGTTGTCTTCTAATAAGGTCAAAGGCGCAATGTATTATGCAGCTCTGCGTGTGGCCAGGCTCATTAGAGCGGGAGTGGGTTGTGGGGCCTGTGTGGGAGATTCAGAGGCAGAGCTTCATTTGGGGTCTGTGCCTTGTGGGTGTCCTGGGCTTTCTTCGCAGAACAGGAACTGGGGGAGAAGTGGGGGTATTAGGAACACTGAAGGAGCCCCAGGGGCATCTGGGAGTCCCACAGGGGCCCTTCGCCCTCTATATCTGAGGTCTGATTTTGGTTGGTGCTCAGTAAAGCTGGAAGCTAAGCAAACTGCAGAGACCCTTCTTTGCTGCTAGTGGGGGATACCCCCACCCTGCTCCATTTCACCCAAAGCTGCTGAGGGCTGTGTTTTGGTGCACCTCAGGAGGAGCAGGAGGCAAGCACTGAAGGCCAAAGCCTGACAGTCTGACAGGCCTGATTGTCATTTGCATGCACAGAGCTAGGCAAGCACGAGTGACAAGGAGATTGATTGATTTGTTTTGCTGAGGCTCCTTTGTGGTCTTTTGGGTGGATTTCTGGCCCCACCTCCCAGCCTCAAAGCCCTTGCTTTGCCTGCTGTTGCTTTTTTATTTGGGGGTAATGAAAATTTGTTATACGCCTTCCCTTTCATCTGTATGTGGCAGGCTGTCACGGAGAAACGAGCCATTCGGCAGTCTTGCTTCTGTCCAAATTGCTAAATGTTTTTTTTCCAATTGCTTCCCTAATGGGCCGAGATAATGGGAGCGGCATGCTCTCTGCCCACGCAGGAGATGCCAGAGCATTTGTCCAGCACACATGTGTGGTGGGCACAGGGCCCCTCTGTCCACAGAAGGGCCAGCGCCTGGCAGAGAAGGGCCTGCTTGTGCACCTGCCCCTTGCCCTTGAGGCCAGCAGAGGCTCAGCACCCAGGAATAGCCCTAACTCACCAGGAGGTCTCCCACAAGGCGAGGATCTGTAGAGGAGACAGGTAATCCAGGCCAGGGTTCCAAACCCCGATCAGCTAACAGCCAAGGACAGGCCAGCTTTTTATGGACTCCAGTTGCTTTCTGTAGAGGGGCGGGCTTCTGGCACTCCCAATGGCTGCCTGTTCTATGTGGTGGACACTCAACTGTGGCTGACCCACAGCTTTATGAGCCCAAGTGTGTACCCAGGAACAGAAGTGAGGAGGTTGTGTGTGATAAGAAAATAATTTGCCAAAACTGCAACAATAAAGAGGGCCTGGTGGGATCTCTTACGGTATGAATCGCCCTGAGCAGCTGCGGACCTTGCTCTCTGCTTTCACAGTTATTTCATTTTTAGAACAACTGAAAAGCTGAATGCCTTGTGTGAACCTGGTGCATCTTGCTTCAGTTTCCATCCAGTGTTCCTTTCTCTTTCTGGGAATCTTAATATGCGTGCAGCCTGGACAGAATGTTCCTTGGCTCTGTGGCTTCAGCTGGTCTGTTCCTTGGCTCACTGACAACTGCTCTGCTTGGCTCCAATGCTACCCTTCCTCAGAACGATCCCCAGGATACAGAGTGTGCCAGTCAACCCTGGTGTGACCGGGGAACAGGTGCTCCCATACGGGACAGTACAGATCTCTGCACTCATGATGTAATAGATAAGATCCTTTCTGTTTTAGTGTGTCAACATTTTTGAGTATAGGGAGACATGAAGGAAGGAGAGGGGTCACACTGTAGAAGTGTTCAATGGAAACAGAAATTTGATTTTGGGAGCAGAGGCAATCACATTAGTGAAGGACAAGAACTCGAGCTTTAGGATGGTACCCTTCTGAAGCAAGTTCAGACTTTATTGGCTACCCAAGAAGAGTTTAAAGGATGGGGACTGAGCACTGTGGTGATCTAAGGAAAGTGCTGTTGTAAAGTACTTTGGCTAAATCTTTGGAGTGGGTAAGAAATTTGAGTTCATGAAGGAATGAATCCCTTGGTGTGGTTAGTCATAGAAATAAAAGAGGAAAATACAATAACATCAAAATGGAACACCTCTGGGATAAAGAAGAAGGGGAAAATCCAAAATGGCTTTTAAGGTTTTTTTTTGGTTTTGTTTTTTGTTTTAATGTAAGTGGATTGACCTAGTGATGGGAATGGAAACATCCGTTCAAAAATCTGATTCTGGAGAGTTTTGCTTTGAATGTTTGCAACTGACATTAAGCTTCCAGATACATGGTGGGACCCTTTGGACTATAATTATAGTCAGCATAGATGTACCACAGGGTGGGCAGTGTAGAGCAGGGGGAAGGCAAAGGCACACACCTTGGAAAATGTCAAGGGCAGAGATTTAGCACATGGAAGGGAGTTGTTGGTAATAGTGTAAATAGAGTCACATGTTCAATGCCATGGAAGCTGCTGGGAACGGTGAATTTTCACAAGAAGGTAGAAGAAGCTAGAGAGACCAAAGGCAAGGAGGCTGAGACTTGGAACTGGAACTGAAGTGTAGGGTGCCAATACAGATATGGAGAGATCAACGTTCCCGGACCACGGGAAGTGGATTGTCAGGTGTTAGAGGATAAGAAGTTGAAGAAATAATGATACCTTAAGAGCTGGGTCAATTGACTACCTTCCTGTCCTTGTGGCCAAATGACTGACAAGAAGCAACATAAAGGAACAGTTTGGCTTGGCTCGCTGTCTGAAGGGGTATCTTGTTGCGGGGAAATATTAAAAAAGAGAGCCAGCACGTTCCTGCGCTAGTGCCCACACAGGGCTCCAGCTGGGTGATCTCAACTAGGTGGTCTCTCTGCCCGCCAACTCTGCAGCAGGGCCGGAGCACATTCCCACGCTGTGGCATTTACTCTCAGCCCTGCTGTGGTCCCGCTGGCTCTGTCTCTACTGGCCAACTCCCTGGTGGGGCCAGACTGCACTCCTGTACTCTTACTGTCACCTCCAGCAACTCTCTCCAGCTAGCCCCCTCAGCATCTGGCTTGCTTGTCCCTGGAACAACTAGTTCCCTTTCTACCATAAACCCTTGTAAACGACAGTCGGGCATTCCAGTAACCAAGTAAATCAAAACTCTTGAAGCTTATAATTAACCAATCAGATTTATGTAACAATAAAATCACAGTTTACACGACGCCAGTTCAATAATTTCAGAGCCAATTGATAATGATAAAAGCTTTATCTCAATTATTCTAACCTTATGATATCATAACTACCTGTGACTGGTTCCAACCACACTGGTTCATGTCTGCCTCCATTCTCACTTCCCTTTCTCCTAAGCCTCAGTCTCTGCCACTCTTAGCTCCGCCTCACTTTTCCCTGTCCAATCACATGCCTCCTTCTGCCCTAATGGGGTTGTAAAGGGAAAACCTGCAACAGTAGCTCAGCACAGTTGAGAAGGCATGGGGGGCAGGGTCCTGAGGCTCACATATGGACAGATGAGGTTACAGAGATGGGACAGGAAGTGGATCTGTGCTGTAAGATTCAAGCTCCACTGCCCACAGTGACCTATTTCCTCCAGCTAAGCCCCACCAGCCTCTGAGGACACTTCACATTCAAATCACAGCAGTGGATTACTGGGAAGTAGTGGATATGGCCTCTGCATTTGGTGGGCCATGGGCATATATGTTTTATCCAAAGTCATGAAGCTGATGGCAAAGAGGAAGGCTGAGAGAGGGTTGTCTGTGAGTACAAATAACCCTTCCAATGGTCTTACTTAACTTATGTTATTGACTTTGACTCTGCACAATATAGTTACTTCCTAGAATACTTCAGAGTCTCACACAAAGTGCCAAAGCCCCAAGGAGCTTTTATACTCTTTCTCTTTTGTAAGACTTACCTTTATCATTCAGAAAAGTGTCTTCTATTTATAATATTCTTAAAATAAGACTACAATGTTCCTTGTCTTGTGATACACTCAGTCTTTCTTTTGATAAAATTTTATAGTTTCTATTGCACTTGTTGTCCCAAGATGTCACAGAGAGATGAGCAGAAGAGAAAGCATCACTTCTTTCACGGAGCTGTTGGTGCCGCTGGAAGGAAAGACGGATACAATAGAAGATCAGACCTTGAAGTTAACTTCCAGACTAGCACTGCTTTATTAGGGGGATATGGAAGCTGGGTTGCTGGAACACCGGGAGATGATAACTGTGAATGAAGGGCAGAGCTGGGGAGGGTTATGTAGAGCAGGAAGCTCGTACAAAGGTGTACAAGGAGGGAGAACTGAGGAGAAGCCAAAGAGCAAGATGAAGATAGACAGGAAGTTGCTTCTATCCAGAGTGGACAGGGTCATAGGTCAAGGAGTATGAATTCAAGGTACAACAGGAAGCTATTGAAGGGCTTTCAGAAATAAAATGACATATTCTGCTTGTGTTAGTGAAAGATGACATTGTATATCAGAGGTTGATAGAGATGGGCACTGGGTGGCTGACCTGGAAGCCACTGTAGTGAGCAAGGAGATGATGTTTTCTGGTGAGGTCTAGAGTGTAGTGGAGCTGGAAAAGTCCACAGAAGCAGGGGGTGGTATTATAGGGCTGAAGAATGTTTTAGTCAGTAAAGTGCTTGCCATGCAAGCATGATAACCAGAGTTCAAGCCACCAAACCTGCAAAAAAGGCCAGGAAATATAACATGAACATGTAATCTCAGAACTGGGCAGGTAGAGCCAGGAATATGCATGGGGCTTGCTGGCTAGATCATCATCTAATCTGTGAGTTACAGGTCCATCAAGAGACACTGTCTCCAAAGCTAAGGGAGAGTAATGTTGATGGTGACTTCCTGCCTCTACACACACACACACACACACACACACACACACACACACACACAGAGAGAGAGAGAGAGAGAGAGAGAGAGAGAGAGAGAGAGAGAGAGAGAGAGAGTTTTACCTGGAAGAAGGTGACATGGTCAGACAGGAGACACACACTGGGGAGTAGAGTGACCCAGGTAGGTGGATGACCTCAATGGAGAGTGACTACAAGAACTTCAGATATTTGACCTCAGCACACTGACTGAATGGATGAATCTCAGAGCAAAAGGAGGAAATCTCAGGAAAAATGCTCCTGACATCACAATCTTTGAACTGCTTTTATCAGGTGGGATCCATTTTTCCCCATAAATTCAGTCAGGATTCTTAAATTAAAGGCATAAACAAACAATAGCATTAATAACAAAATAGCCCTACAGTGCTACAAATGGGGTAAAAATAAAGCAAAGAGTAGATAAGCATAAAAGGATTTATCACACTCTCATCACTAAATATATCTGAAATATCAATAATACAGAGATTTTTGATGAAACACTACATAGTATTTCTTATAGACAATAACTGACAAATGTAAGGGAGAATCTTGTCTCAGTCTTTCTAAATAAATCCATGATGGGAAGGCTACTTGAGATACTCTATGAGAAAGGACCCTCATTCATTCTAGCAGGATGTCTTGAAGGTCTGGAACACAGTAGCTGGGACTTAATGACTTCACATACTATACCCTGGACTGTGTTAGAAAAGAAAAAATTAATAGCTAGAAAATTAAATGACTGCCCACCTGTAAGCATCCAATTCTCATACATTTATTGATTTGGGGCTTCGGGTTTAGTGCTTTAGCTATCCTTATACTTCACACTGTCCACAAAAGAACAGAGATTATGCTGGAGGGGAGGGATTAAACTGGAGTGGCTGGAAATAAGCTCAGGAGACCTGGGTTCCATTCTACACTCTGTGCAGATCCACCAGGATCTTGGCCTGCCATCTGCTCAGAGCTTTAGTGTCTTGAATTAAGGTACAATCAGTAACAGAGGACCTGTCTGGAAGAGGGTTTACATAGGAGATGGATTTTAAAGCCACAAAACGGAAATAAAATGGCATCCTATGATTAACAGTAGACACATACATGCAGTTCTCCCGAATTTTCAGATTGTTCTGAGTCTCAGAGGAGACTTAAGTGTAGGTGGGAGATACAAGAGGATTTAGCAGTCTCCTGAAAGGCATCAGTTCTCCTTGGTTTGAACCAGAATGCTTTATGCATTGTGGTAAACAAGAGTCCTTCCTATGTCCTTCCCAATCAAACTGTTCAGTTCTGTGAACACTATGTCAGGAAAAGGGGTCAGGAGATGACATTAAAAGGCAAGGAGTAGAAATATGCATCCAAGGAAAGATGGTGGTTACAACAAGAGCGAAACAATGCCTTTGGAAACATTTTTATTTTATGTGAATAGGTGGTTTGCCTGCCTGCATGTATGTAAGCAACATGTGTGTAGGGCTTGAACACAAGGTGGGGGTGTTGGATGATTCCCTGGAATTAGAGGTACATCAGAGATTGCTTCTTAGTTGTTGTTGTGAAGAGACACCATGACCATGGCAACTCTTCTAAAGGAAAACATTGAACTGGGGCTGGCTTACAGGTTCACAGGTTTAGTCCATGATAGGAAGCATGGCAGAATCCAGGCAGATTTGGTGCTGGAGAAGGAGCTGAGAGTTCTAAAGTTTGATCCAAAGGTAGCAAGGAGGATACTGAGTCACACTAGGCAGAGCTTGAGCGTAGACTCTCCTCCACAGTGACAGACTTCCTCCAACAAGGCCACACCTCATAATAGTGCCACTTCTCATGGGCCAAGAATTCAAACACGCTCTTCCGGTCAGAAAAGCACCGGGGCAGCTGGGGCGCAGGGTCGGCTGACACTCGCCAGCTACCCACAACACCCGCCACAGGATCTTAAGACTTCTGGTGAGTGGAACACAGCTTCTGCTCCAATCCAATTGCGCGCGGGACCTGAGACTGCATTAGTTAGGGAAGCAGAAAACGGCCTGAGTAGGGCCACAGGCCTCATCCGGCCGGATCAGCGCCAGGGTAGCTGGAGCGCAGGGTTGCCTGACACCTGCCAGCTACCCACGACCCCCGCCGCAGGATTTTGGGACTGCTGGTGAGTGGAACACAGCTTCTGCTCCAGTCCAATCACGCAGGACCTGAGACTGCTCTGGTTGGGGAGAGAGAAATCCGGCCTACATAGGGCCACAAGCCTCTTCCGGTCAGAAAAGCACCAGGGCAGCTGGGGCGCAGGGTCGGCTGACACTCCCCAGCTACCCACAACACCCTCCACAGGATCTTAAGACTTCAGGTGAGTGGAGCACAGCTTCTGCTCCAATCCAATTGCGCGCGGGACCAGAGACTGCATTAGTTAGGGAAGCAGAAAACCGGCCTGAGTAGGACCACAGGCCTCTTCCGGCTGGACCAGCACCGGGGTACCGTCAGCTACCCACGACCCCCGCCGCAGGATTTAGAGACTGCTGGTGAGTGGAACACAGCTTCTGCTCCAATCTTTAAACAGTGACAACGATAACAACTAACCCCAGAGATTACCAGATGGTGAAAGGTAAACGTAATAATCTTACTAACAGAAACCAAGACCACTCACCGTCATCAGAACCCAGCACCCCCACTTCGCCCAGTCCAGGGCACCCCAACACACCGGAAAAGCTAGACACGGATCTAAAAGCATATCTCCTGATGATGGTAGAGGACTTCAAGAAGGACTTTAATAACACACTTAAAGAAATACAGGAGAACACTGCTAAACAGGCAGAAGACACTAAAGAGGAAGCACAAAAATCCCTTAAAGAATTGCAGGAGAACACTGCTAAAGAGTTACAAATCCTTAAAGAAAAACAGGATAACATAATCAAACAGGTAGAAGTCCTTACAGAAAAACAGGAAAACACATCCAAACAGATGATGGAAATGAACAAAAACCATACTAGACCTAAAAAGGGAAGTAGACACAATAAAGAAAACCCAAAATGAGGCAACACTGGAGATAGAAACCCTAGGAAAGAAATCTGGAACCATAGATACGAGCATCAGCAACAGAATACAAGAGATGGAAGAGAGAATCTCAGGTGCAGAAGATTCCATAGAGAACATCAGCACAACAATCAAGGAAAATGTAAAATGCAAAAAGATCCTAACTCAAAACATCCAAGAAATACAGGACACAATGAGAAGACCAAACCTACGGATAATAGGAGTGGATGAGAATGAAGATTTTCAACTCAAAGGACCAGCAAACATCTTCAACAAAATTATAGAAGAAAACTTCCCAAATCTAAAGAAAGAGATGCCCATGAACATACAAGAAGCCTACAGAACTCCAAATAGACTGGACCAGAAAAGAAATACCTCCCGACACATAATAATCAGAACAACAAATGCTCTAAATAAAGATAGAATACTAAAAGCAGTAAGAGAAAAAGGCCAAGTAACATATAAAGGCAAGCCTATCAGAATTACACCAGATTTTTCACCAGAGACTATGAGAGCCAGAAGATCCTGGACGGATGTTATACAGACACTAAAAGAACACAAATTCCAGCCCAGGCTACTATACCCAGCCAAACTCTCAATTAACATAGATGGAGAAACCAAAGTATTCCACGACAAAACCAAATTCACACATTATCTCTCCACGAATCCAGCCCTTCAAAGGATAATAACAGAAAAAAACCAATACAAGGACAGGAACCACGCCCTAGAAACAACAAGAAGGTAATCCCTCAACAAACCTAAAAGAAGACAGCCACCAGAACAAAATGCCAACTTTAACAACAAAAATAACAGGAAACAACAATTACTTTTCCTTAATATCTCTTAATATCAATGGACTCAACTCCCCGATAAAAAGACATAGACTAACAAACTGGCTACACAAACAAGACCCAACATTTTGCTGCTTACAGGAAACTCATCGCAGAGAAAAGGATAGACACTACCTCAGAATGAAAGGCTGGAAAACAATTTTCCAAGCAAATGGCATGAAGAAACAAGCTGGAGTAGCCATTCTAATATCTGATAAGATTGACTTCCAACCCAAAGTCATTAAAAAAGACAGGGAGGGACACTTCATACTCATCAAAGGTAAAATCCTCCAAGAGGAACTATCAATCCTGAATATCTATGCTCCAAATACAAAGGCAGCCACATTCATTAAAGAAACTTTAGTAAATCTCAAAGCACACATTGCACCTCATACAATAATAGTGGGAGACTTCAACACACCACTTTCACCAATGGACAGATCATGGAAACAGAAACTAAACAGGGACACAGTGAAACTAAGAGAAATTATGAATCAAATGGATCTGGCAGATATCTACAGAACATTCTATCCTAAAACAAAAGGATATACCTTCTTCTCAGCACCTCATGGTACCTTCTCCAAAATTGACCACATAATTGGTCACAAAACAGGCCTCAACAGATACAAAAATATTGAAATTGTCCCATGCATCCTATCAGATCACCATGGACTAAGGCTGATCTTCAATAACAAAATAAATAATAGAAAGCCAACCTTCACGTGGAAACTGAACAACACTCTTCTCAATGATACCTTGGTCAAGGAAGGAATAAAGAAAGAAATTAAGGACTTTTTAGAGTTCAATGAAAATGAAGCCACAACATACCCAAACTTATGGGACGCAATGAAAGCATTTCTAATAGGAAAACTCATAGCTCTGAGTGCCTCCAAAAGGAAACTAGAGAGAGCACACATTAGCAGCTTGACAACACACCTAAAAGCACTAGAACAAAAGGAAGCAAATTCACCCAAGAAGAGTAAACGGCAGGAAATAATCAAACTCAGGGGTGAAATCAACCAAGTGGAAACAAGAAAAACTATTCAAAGAATCAACCAATCAAGGAGCTGGTTCTTTGAGAAAATCAACAAGATAGATAAACCCTTAGCCAGACTCACTAGAGGGCACAGGGAAAGCATCCTAATTAACAAAATCAGAAATGAAAAAGGAGACATAACAACAGATCCTGAAGACATCCAAAACACCATCAGATCCTTCTACCAAAGGCTATACTCAACAAAACTGGAGAACCTGGATGAAATGGAGAAGTTCCTAGACAGATACCAGGTACCAAAGTTGAATCAAGATCAGGTTAATGATCTAAACAGCCCTATATCCCCCAAAGAAATAGAAGCAGTCATTAATAGTCTCCCAACTAAAAAAGCCCAGGACCAGATGGGTTTAGTGCAGAGTTCTATCAGACCTTCAAAGAAGATCTAATCCCAGTTCTTCACAAACTATTCCACAAAATAGAAACAGAAGGTACTCTACCCAACTCATTCTATGAAGCCACAATTACTCTGATACCTAAACCACAAAAAGACCCAACAAAGATAGAAAACTTCAGACCAATATCCCTTATGAATATTGATGCAAAAATCCTCAATAAAGTTCTTGCTAACCGAATCCAAGAACACATCAAAACAATCATCCATCCTGACCAAGTAGGTTTCATCCCAGGGATGCAGGGATGGTTCAATATACGGAAATCCATCAACGTAATCCAGTATATAAACAAACTCAAAGACAAAAACCACATGGTCATCTCGTTAGATGCGGAAAAAGCATTTGACAAGATCCAACACCCATTCATGATAAAAGTCTTGGAAAGATCAGGAATTCAAGGCCCATACCTAAACATGATAAAAGCAATCTACAGCAAACCAGTAGCCAACATCAAAGTAAATGGTGAGAAGCTTGAAGCAATCCCTCTAAAATCAGGGACTAGACAAGGCTGTCCACTTTCTCCCTACCTATTCAACATTGTACTTGAAGTCCTAGCCAGAGCAATTAGACAACAAAAGGAGATCAAGGGAATACAAATTGGAAAAGATGAAGTCAAAAATATCACTTTTTGCAGATGATATGATAGTATATATAAGTGACCCTAAAAATTCCACCAGAGAACTCCTAAGCCTGATAAACAGCTTCGGTGAAATAGCTGGATATAAAATTAACTCAAACAAATCAATGGCCTTTCTCTACACAAAGAATAAACAGGCTGAGAAAGAAATTAGGGAAACAACACCCTTCTCAATAGTCACAAATAATATAAAATATCTTGGCGTGACTCTAACTAAGGAAGTGAAAGATCTGTATAAGAAAAACTTCAAGTCTCTGAAGAAAGAAATTATAGAAGATCTCAGAAGATGGAAAGATCTCCCATGCCCATGGATTGCCAGGATCAACATTGTAAAAATGGCTATCTTGCCAAAAGCAATCTACAGATTCAATGCAATCCCCATCAAAATTCCAAATCAATTCTTCAACGAATTAGAAAGTGCAATCTGCAAATTCATCTGGAATAACAAAAAACCTAGGATAGCAAAAACTCTTCTCAAGGATAAAAGAACCTCTGGTGGAATCACCATGCCGGACCTAAAGCTCTACTACAGAGCAATTGTGATAAAAACTGCATGGTACTGGTATAGTGACAGACAAATAGACCAATGGAATAGAATTGAAGACCCAGAAATGAACCCACACACCTATGGTCACTTGATCTTCGACAAGGGAGCTAAAAACATCCAGTGGAAGAAAGACAGCATTTTCAACAAATGGTGCTGGCACAACTGGTTGTTAACATGTAGAAGAATGCGAATCGATCCATTCCTATCTCCTTGTACTAAGGTCAAGTCTAAGTGGATCAAGGAACTTCACATAAAACCAGAGACACTGAAACTTATAGAGGAGAAAGTGGGGAAAAGCCTTGAAGATATGGGCACAGGGGAAAAATTCCTGAATAGAACAGTAATGGCTTGTGCTGTAAGATCGAGAATTGACAAGTGGGACCTCATGAAACTACAAAGCTTCTGCAAGGCTAAAGACACCATCAATAAGACAAAAAAACCACCAACAGATTGGGAAAGGATCTTCACCTATCCTAAATCAGATAAGGGACTAATATCCAATATATATAAAGAACTCAAGAAGGTGGACTCCAGAAAGTCAAATAACCCCATTAAAAAATGGGGCTCAGAACTGAACAAAGAATTCTCACCTGAGGAATACCGAATGGCAGAGAAACACCTGAAAAAATGTTCAACATCCTTAATCATCAGGGAAATGCAAATCAAAACAACCCTGAGATTCCACCTCACACCAGTCAGAATGGCTAAGATCAAAAATTCAGGTGACAGCAGATGCTGGCGAGGATGTGGAGAAAGAGGAACACTCCTCCATTGTTGGTGGGATTGCAAGCTTGTACAACCACTCTGGAAATCAGTCTGGCGGATCCTCAGAAAATTGGACATAGTACTACTGGAGGATCCAGCAATACCTCTCCTGGGCATATATCCAGAAGATGTCCCAATGGGTAAAAAGGACACATGCTCCACTATGTTCATAGCAGCCCTAGTTATAATAGCCAGAAGCTGGAAAGAACCCAGATGTCCCTCAACAGAGGAATGGATACAGAAATTATGGTACATTTACACAATGGAGTACTACTCAGCTATTAAAAAGAATGAATTTATGAAATTCCTAGGCAAATGGATGGACCTGGAGGGCATCATCTTGAGTGAAGTAACACAATCACAAAAGAACTCACACAATATGTATTCACTGATAAGTGGATATTAGCCCAAAACTTAGGATACCCAAGATATAAGATACAATTTACTAAACGCATGAAACTCAAGAAGAATGAAGACCAAAGTGTGGACACTGTGCCCCTTCTTAGAATTGGGAACAAAACACCCAGGGAAGGAGTTACAGAGACAAAGTTCGTAGCTGTGATGAAAGGATGGACCATTTAGAGACTGCCGTATCCAGGGATCCGTCCCATAATCAGCTTCTAAACGCTGACACCATTGCATACACTAGCAAGATTTTGCTGAAAGGACCCAAATATAGCTGTCTCTTGTGAGACGATGCCGGGGCCTAGCAAACACAGGAGTGGATGTTCACAGTCAGCTATTGGATGTATCACAGGGCTCCCAATGGAGAAGCTAGAGAAAGTACCCAAGGAGCTAAAGGGATCTGCAACCCTATTTTTGGAACAACATGATGTACTAACCAGAACCCCGGAGCTCTTGTCTCTAGCTGCATATGTATTGAAAGATGGCCTAGTCGGCCATCAATGGAAAGAGAGGCCCATTGGACTTGCAAACTTTATATGCCCCAATATAGGGGAATGCCAGGGCCAAAAGAATGGGAATGGGTGGGTAGGGAAGTGGGGGGCGCTATGGGGGACTTTTGGGATAGCATTGGAAATGTAATTGAGGAAAATATGTAATAAAAATATTAAAAATCAAAAAAAAAAGAATTCAAACACATGAGTTATGGCTCCATACATTTTCCATCCACCACAATCACTATATGGGTGCTGAGAATCAAATCAATGCAGATCATCTGGAGGTACAGTCAGTGATTTATTCACTGAGTGCCATTTCCAGGACAACAAAGTCATTTTGAGGGTGGGAATCTTCTAAGATCTCCATAACCATTATGATTACAATTGTCAGCTAGAAAAAGTGTGCGTGTGTGCATGTGCACATGTGTGTGCACACACTCTCTTGTTTCTTGTTGTCTCTCCTTGAACCTGGAGTCCATCATTTTAGCCAAGGATAGCTACTAAGGCCCCAGGATCCTCAAATCCCTCCTGCCCCAGGGCTAGGATTATAGAGATACACTGCTGGCATTGACGTGGAGACCAGGAGATAGATCTGGACCTAGGTGCATGAGGACCAAGCTTTTGCTCACTGGGCCATCTCTCCAGCCTAAGAAATTTTGGAGGGTGGATTTCCTTCTTGTTTCCCTAATGATAATTTGTGCTGCAGCTTTAATGGATTGGGATAGTAGCCCGTGGAAGCCAGGAGTTGTAACAAAGGCATCTAGAATTTAACAGCTCTGTTTCTTTCTCTCTTTTTATAAAGATTTATTTATTTTATTTATATGAGTACACTGTAGCTGTCTTCAGACATACCAGAATAGGGCATTGGATCCCACTACAGATGATTGTGAGCTACCATGTGGTTGCTGGGATTTGAACTCAGGACCTCTGGAAGAGCAATCAGTGCTCTTAACTGCTGAGCCATCTCTCCAGCCCAACAGCTATGTTTCTGATTGAGTTAGTGGAATAGACACATCCCAGGAAGTATGGGAGTTTATGAAATTCCATCCTTTATCTCATCTTGGCCCATTTACAATGAACCTTGTTATTTACCTAGCCGAAGAAGTTCTTACCTTCAATAAATATGTCAGAAGAAAAAGCAAACAAAGAAATTGAGAATTGGTTTTGTTTTTTTGTTTTTTTTTTTTTGTGCTCTATAATAGTGGGTGACTTGAGGAAAATTGTGAAATAGTATATGGTCAGTAAAGATGTTTGGTGAAACAAACATAGAAAATTACTCTTTCAAAACACTATTCAGTAAAAAAGGTGAGATGATAGTGTGCGTATGTACATGTAATATTGCTCTCAACTACAAGCTATTTAGATGAATTTACACATGACATGCTCATGATTATGGTGTATAAAATATAAATAGATTTAGAAAAGGTATATGTGCACACTAATTTATATGTGTATCTGTACACATATGTAATAAAATCTTATTTATAGACTATGCTTTCTATTAATATATTTCATTGTATATAATGATTTTGGCATAGTTTTGTTTATTTACATAATGTAACATACAATATAGTTTCCAAATATGTGAATATCCATGGGCAGCAGAATTATGAGAGAATTTTCACTAGGTGGCAAATTTTCCAAATAACATGTGTTGCTTCTACAATAAAATACCATCGTTAATTTTTAAAACTCTTCTATGGCTCCCACGAGAAGCACTGTTGTAATGTCAAGCCCCAGAGGTAATGGTCTCAGTCTCAGACTCACATCTTTGTCTTAGGTGCATCTCTAGGGTGTGTGTGTGTGTGTGTGTGTGTGTGTGTGTGAGGATTTAGTGAGGCAGATTGGAGCTGTGTCTCTGCAAAGCCAGCTCTACTTGCTGAAGGAGAATATGTCTTGTTTATGCTGCAGGCAAAACAAGATTTTCTTTTTTCCAACCTCAGGTCCATTGTGGAAATGAGCCATCTGTGGCCACCCTGGTGTGTTCCCAGCTTAATAGCACCTTCAGAATCAAACGCCTGGGCTTTTCCAGGCATCTCTGACAGCTGCTGAATTCATAACTTTTTTAGATGTAAAAAATGGTAAAAGGTTGTGTATTGGGAAACCATGCCTGTGTATGGGCTGTGGGGAGCAGAGAACAACAATCAGGTGACCCTGGTTTGGTTTGTAGAGTACCACAGAGAAGACTACCGCCCTGGCCTTCACCGGGTTGTGGCAATACCTCCTGCCATCTGCATCACACCCAGAGAAGTACTCACGGACTCTATTTTACTAGCTAAAGAGTGATTGACTTTTCTATTGAGTCCTTTCTACCTCTGTGATTAGAAAACTGAGCTCCCAACTGTCTATGTGCTCGAGAAGCAAGGGAGTTCTTTCTGGGTGAAAGGAAGGGGATGGATCTCACTGCCCTGCCCACCCATAGCTGGGCACTTAGCTGCATAGAGTCCTCAGTCTCGCCACGGCAGTGCTGGGCCCACTGGGGTTGATTTTATATATGCATCATTTTCTTGCTTACAATTGCTCCTTCTAAAGACAGGAAGGTTTTCACGGGCTGCTGATGTGTTAGGAAATACATCTGTAGCAAATCTGATGGCCAGTCAGGTTTCAGAGTCAGCCCATTTGCAGTCACTGGATCTCTCCTAGCAAGCCAGATATGTTGTTTCCCTACTGGCCTGCATCTTTAGAATGGCTGCTTTCCCTGTGGAAGAAAGCTAGAAGGAACTCTTGCTAACTTTCTTGGCCTCATCACTGACACTCCTCACACCACTGAGCAGGAGAGAAGGATCATGGGCAATTTGGATTCGCTCCTTCGGGGATGGCCAGGAAAATCTGTAAGGTGGCCTCAAACAGAACCCAAGTTTGCTTAGCTAACTAGACGCTTCCACCTACGAATGAAAAATATCTCTGACAGTCTACAGAAGTATCCCTTCTGGGCCTTCTTTGTTTAAACTTAATATTTCCTGTATTAAACCTTATAAGTCATCAGGAGGAAAGTAGAATACTAAAGAATTCAGAATCAATTAAGAATCCACCAGGAAATCAGAACCTTCTGTTAAGCTGTAAAATGCTCTGGGATGAACTGGTGTCACCTGATAATATTGCACCAGAGATGTATTGTAAAGCCAGATACTCCAGGCCAAATGTCTCCTTCCACAAAAGCTACAATCCCCTCACTGCATGGAACATATCAGTGCAGGAAGAATAGAAACAAAGAGTGATTATACACACCTTCAGCGCTTTCCCTCTTCACTAATATTTGGAGCAAAGATTCTTCACCCATATGAATACTTGCCATGCTCCCGGAGACAGATTCTGTAGTAACAAGGAGGAGGCAGGACCGTCTGGCATCTAGTCATGAGTATCTAATAGCAAGCCTTGTCCTCTATTCTTAGGTGTAATTTCAAGATCAGTAACTATAGATTAAAGTGACTGTAGACTCTCAGAGAGTGAGGGTCAGATGAGCCCATGTGTGGTTGAACACAAGGCCAGTGTCCTGATAGGCTCGCACACATACCTAGCTGTGGGCTGAGAGGAAGGTACTTATAACTTATACCTTTACAGTAATGAGTAAGCAGAACTATATAATTGTCACAGAAAAGAAACTGGCCGGTGGGGATCTAGCATGTCATAAACATGCTAAAAAGCAACAGCACAGTTTGCAGGAATCTCCTCACCACAGGAATTTCTAAAAAGAAACTTTACCTAAGGCAGGCAACACTATTCTTATTGTAGGAAAGCAAGCAGGCCATTAGAAAGTGCACTTTAATTTCAAAGTGGACAGTCAGCACTTTGCCCTTTGTCAGTCAGCAGTAACTGTGGGTATGATGTCCTTTATGCAGCATGTTCGAGATGTGTCTTTCAGGTAAACACGCACACGTGCTAACTACCTTTTCTCATTGCTATTACTGACTTCCTGACAGAAAGCAGGGTTCCTTTCACTCGTGGGTTATAGGTGTGGTCTATCAGAGTGAGGAAGGAACATCACAGCAGAGCTTACAGGAAGTGGGTCACATTCTAGTCATGGAACAGAGACATATACACTAGCACTTGGTTGGCCTACTCATTTTTTACCCTGTCCAAGACCCACACCCCCAGGTTGGTGTGGCCTACACTTCACAGTGAGTCTTCCCTGTCCAGTTTAGCCACTCTAGAAACTGCCTTGCAGACACACCTTGAGGGAGAGTTTGTTTCCTAGGTGATTGTAAATTCAGAGAAGTTGACAATGAAGACTATCCTGCCACATCAAAACAATCCAAGAATGGATGAATGCTTCACGGTAGTAAAGGCTGAAGGCTTGCCTGTGCTTCCTGTGCCTTTTGTTAGCGTGGATGGGGGCTTTTGAGGGGCTGCCTTTTCCTTTAACAGACAGACTTCCTGTTTTGATTCTCTATTATGGGAAAGACTATTTGGTTCACGAAACCTCTCTGGCTTTGCTAATGAGGCAGCCATGGTGTTTGGAGCTCGCAAGTAATTTTAGCAGGATATAGGTGGCTAATTCCATTGCCAAGCATACTGGAGTGTTTATGTGGTCAGTTTTCTGTGTCCTCACTCAGAATATATACAGAGGAGACTGCAGAAATACACAACTCCTCTCAGCACAGCATGAAAGCTGTTAGCAATCTTCTTTACATTACCTGAGGCTCACTCCATCACCTTCTCACTTAATATGATAGATTGCAGGACGTAATATAGAAAAATGTAGTGTGTGTGGCATATAAACTCACAGTGCATATCGGATTTAATATATAATGCACAGAAGTCGCTCTGTAATACATAGTCAAAAAAGGTTGCAAGCTGCTGTATTGATGCTGTACCCAGTTTGGGAGAAAAGGCAGGTTTCCATTGCCAAAAAATAGAGGAGTATTCAATTTCACATCCAGTATAGAATATAAATAAAACACGGCCTATGGTAAGACCAAACAGCATGGAGTGATTTCCCTGAGTACGTAAACTTATAGCACCCCAGTCTTTGCTTCAGGTTGAATTTTCCCACTTCTTGGAGATGGCAGTAGGGAATATATGACCTTCTACAGCAAGAGTTCCCCCACTTAACAGATTCTGGGCTCTGCTGCGCTCCACTGGGTCTCATGCTAATGGACAGCCATTAACCATCTCAAAGTCCCGGGAGCTTTCCAAGCTGAGTTCCTGAATCTCTCCAGAGTTGGCTGATGACAAGCAGCTGTCAGTCAACTGAAAACTTCCTAAAGCTATGCCCCGCAGTGAGTACAAGTCCTCAGTGTTTATAGTAATAGTAATGATTGTGCCAACATGAATATGATTTCATAAAAGCATTATCCAAGGTGATGTAGCCCTCAAGTCTAGTTATCTGTCTAAATATCCATGCATGATACACACTTCCTCTTGTTGACAGAGAGCTATTGATTTGTTTGCCTGGTAGTTTTGGAAACACCATTCTACTTTTGTAACTTCCTGTCAAATTGCATCACTGGTCCCTTCACATCAGAAGGGAAGTGAACTCTGTGATAGGCATACTTATTATATATCTTTAAGAACAGTTTCTTAGTCTTTATATTATTGTTATTGTTTTTGAAGATTTGTTGCTGTGTGTGTGTGTGTGTGTATGCATGTGCGTGTTTGCTTACCACATATGTGCAGGTGTCTACAGGCTAGAAGAGGGCATCAGAGCCTCCTGAGTTGGAGTTACAGGTGGTGTTTTCTTCTTCTCTCCCTTCTTTCTTCCTCTCTCTCTCTCTCTCTTTCTTTCTTCACTTTACTTCCTCGTAACAACACCCCCTTTCCTCCCAGTCCCATCCTCAAAAATTCCTCCCCACTCCCCTTCTGTGAAAGGGGAAGCCCCCCTTAGGTAGCACTCCTCCTCCCTTGGACATCTAGTCCCGAAGGACTAAGCACCTCTTCTCCCACTGAGCTCCAATCAGGCAGTCCAGGTAGAGGAAGGGGATCCAATGACAGGCAACAGAGTCAGAGACAGCTCCCTTTTCAATTGTTAGGGTACCTACATGAAGACCAAGCTTCATACTTGCTACAAGTGTGGGGGGTCCTAGGTTCAGCCCCTGCCTGCTCTTTGGTTGGTGGCTATGAGCTCCCATGGGCCCAGGTTAGTTGACTCTGTAGGTCTTCTTGAGGTGTCCTTGACTTCTTCAGATCATTCAATCCTATCCCCACTCTTCCACGTGACTCCTGAGCTCCTGATGTTCGGCTGTGGGTCTTTGCATCTGCTTCCATCTGCTTCTGGATGAAGCCTATCTGGAGGCAGTTATGCTAGCGTCCTGTCTGCAAGCACTGCAGAGTATCATTCATAGTGTCAGGGGTTGGCTCTGTCCCATGAGATGGGTCTCAAGTTGGGCCAGTCATTGGCTGGTCATTAACTGCTGAGCCATCTCGCCAGGTCCTAGAGATTTTAGTGGTTTGTCTTGTTTTGAGATGAGGTCTCTCTCCATAGCCCTGGCTGACCTGGAACTTCTGGAAATCCCCTCTGCCAGACCCTCCTAAGGGATGGAATTGCACGTATATGTCTCCACACCTTGCTTTCATCTTCTTATCTTTTATTTTTCATGGCTATCATTTTTGTAAACTGTCCTTTGATTTAGGATTTTCTCACTGTTTTCCCATAAGCAAAATGTCTCTTAAGGGCATTTTTCAGGGCCCAGTTTTGAAAGAATCTGTCCATTTTTCCTAGAGAACAACATTGTTAGAATCTAGTGTAGAAGTCCAGGGCTCCAGAGGGTGAGTGGATGAAGCCACCATATCAGCTAGAAAGAGCCACCTGTGGAGTAAACTTTAGAACTGGCTCTGAGACACTTCCTGTCTTACTCTCTCCTACCTTCTAAGCAGTGCGCGATGCTCAACATCCTGTCGAGACAATAGGCAATAAAGAGACAGCTCCAGAGTGTGAGTACCTGAGCTTGGGATTCCAGTCAGAAATGCATAACTCAGAGATGAGGGCCACGGGTGTGGGCTTTTTGTTACTTATATCACCTTTTATTATCTTAAGACTGAAAAGTTAATAACCCAGTGTGTAATCACGCCATTATCAGTTTACTTTGTAGTAAAGCCCATTCAAATGATGATTACATATGTTAATGAGCATCGTTATAATGCACTGCACAGTACATTACCTTCAATAAATATAATTGTTTATGCACTTTAATGAGGGGATATAATGCTCCAAAAGTAATGGTATTGACTGAATGGTGATTTATTGTTGGGAAACTTTGCCATTAGGAGAGGAAATCTTAGAAAACCTTTTATGTTTACCTAACTTTCATTTGCCCCTAAAAGCTACCACTCATGTCTGCCTCCCCTGGTTTGAAGAAGAAAATAGCTCCAAGAGGCTTCCACAGTGTTCCTTGTCAATGCTTTTCTCAACCTGAAGAAACAGGAGGTGGTTCGTTGAAAGGCTTAATGAAGATCATTATTTTACCCCTAGTAAGGTTTAATGCATTATCTGGCAACCAAACTGATAACCACGTCAGAATTTTTGGCTCCAAGTCAAATAACAAGGAATGAACACATTGCTTGTTAAACTACACATTAGGAATGGAAAATAAGACCCAAGGCAGTGTTTGGCCCACGGTCCCGTGTCGGCCTGGGAAGGAGCAACATGGTGATAATGATGATGTTGTCCGTGATTGCACAGACCTTGAGACCAAAAGAGGGGTGCTGGACCCCACAGTGCTCACTCTAGCTCCTGCAGCTTCTTCCCCCTTTCTCTGGAATGACTCCATGAGGAGTTATTTACTATCTGCTGATAATGAAACTAAAAACTCCTCATCTGATAATTTAAAAAAAACCTGATTGCTGTGTGACGACAGTTGGATTTAAAACTACATATGTTGAGATGCTAAAATCAAAGGCTCCAAATGGGAAACCTGGTGCCATGCATCTTGGCTTCCGCAGTCTTTGTGTGTCCAAGCATCTGATCTCCTTTGCAAAGGTTTTAAGTATAGTTCAGAGGGTTCCTGGCTGATGTAGATGACTGGAAAATCACCTGAAAGGTAATGGGTGTGACCCTCTGCTGGCTAAGCAACCTTTAGCTTCTGGGAGACTAGGACTTGCTCCTGCTGAAAAGCAAGCTTGCTGGAACAACTTTCTCAGAAGTCAATGGAAATGGGAGTCTGTCAACATTGCTTACAAATTTTCATACCAAGTCTTTCTCTCTCTCTCTCTCTCTCTCTCTCTCTCTCTCTCTCTCTCTCTCTCTCTCTCTCTCTCTCTCTCCCTTCTCCCTTCCCTCCCTCCTTTTCCCCCCACTCTCTCCCACCCCCTCTTTCTTCCATCCCCACAATATATCTGAAAGTATTCCAGGAGTCTTTGTGGATAAATAAAACCACAAAACTTAAAGAGACGATTAATTCATCTAGATATTCTAAATGCCCAGTAGAAAAGACAACAGGGGATCCACACTGGCATCTTAAAAGGACTTTTTGAACACTAGCAGTTTCTTAAAGCAGACTCCCTGGTTGGAAGGTAGTCACTTGAGAAACTTTCCAAGCTTTACAATGGTGTTCTGAATAGTTTGGAAGTTGGTTGTTTGGGGGAAATGACATTGAAATGCAATTTGTGGTAAGATCTAATTAATTTTTTTGCTCCTAAGAATAATTTATTATTTACACTTCTTATTATATATGTATTTTAGCTTCATTAGTCTGCAATGCTGGAAAAAATTATACCTTCAAGTCCTATTTATCAAATTAATGGTGCAATTTCATAGTGACACATTCCACATTCATTAAGCCAAGTACAGTAAAAATGCATTTAAATTAGATTAGTGTGATGTAATAAAGATTCCAGTGGAGGGGGTGATATTCTAACTGAAGGAAAACACCCAGATCCAGTTGAAAGCAACCTGGAGATAATGCTTCAAAATTGATTTGGGCAGTAGTTTAAGCCTAGGAATGAGTTTGGGCCTCTGCCTTGGCTCAGCTGCTGCTGCGTCCATGATGATGAGGAAGCATGACCCTCAAGCTTAGCGCTTGGACTTTGCTTATAGTGCAAGTTTCTCCAAAGCTTCTAGACAGTAACAGATCTGCCCACAATACTCTCCTGGGAAAAGAACCATAGAACCACTAGGAATGCTTCGTTAGGGAAATTAAAGAGGATGTTGCATGCGTTTTCCCAAGGTAGGGAGGGATCGCTTTCATGTTAAATGTAGTTCATGTGTTTGAAGCTGTTCCCCATCAAATACATAAAATATATATGTTGAAGCAGATCCCTTAGGAAATGTTTGTGGTGATATGGTTAGGCAGGCCCTCTGGAGGCTCTTAAATGGTCCTTTGTCCTATATTTGATACAGTAACTGATGCAAGCTAGCAACTAATAAATATGTTTAAGGTAATAGGTCTTGATTGGACAATGTAATTCATAGTAAGTGATCTGATGTCTGAAGGACATTCATGGTGTCAGCTGATTCGGAATCCAGTCTACAAGACTATAATACTGATGCAGAAGCCCTGGGACAAGTGCCAAGATGATGCATGGGTAGCGTTGTTCTAAAAACCACTTTATGGAAGTACTTAGTGAGTTCATTCTAGGCAATTTTAGCAGGCATGCTATTAGGACTTAGATGGGCACAGTGAGACCTGAGAAGGAGCCCATAGCTGGCATGGCCAAAAGCCTGCCTTGGGACTGAGAGGCAAAAGCACTGTACTGCCTTGAGTGGGTTTCTCTGAGCTTTGGGCATGGCAGAACTCCATTAGAAATCAGACTACATCTCCTTGAATCCAGCCTGTACCTAATTTTTAAATTGGGTTATTTGGTTTTTGGCATCTAACTTGAGTTCTTTGTATATTTTAGATATTAGCCCTCTATAGGATGTGAGACTAGTGAAGCGTTTTTCCCAATCTGTAGGTTGCTGATTTGTTCTATTGGCAGTGTCATTTGCCTTACAGAAGCTTTTCAGTTTCATGAGGTCCCATTTGTAAATTTTTTGTCATAGAGCCTGGGTCATTGGTGTTCTGTTCAGAAAATTTTTCCATGTGCCAATGTGTTCGAGGCTATTTCCCACTTTCAATTCTATTACATTCAGAGTATCTGTTTTTATGTGGAGGTCCTTGATCCATTTGGACTTGAGCTTCGTACAAGGAGATAAAAATGGATCAATTTGCATTCTTCTACATGCAGACCACCAGTTAAACCAACACTATTTGTTGAAAATTCTTTCTATTTTTCCACTGTATGGTTTTGACTTCTTTGTCAAAGATCAAATGACCATAGGTATGGGGGGTTATTTCTAGGTTTTAAATTCTATAAAATTGATCTACCTGTCTGTGTCTGTTCCAAAACCATGAGGTTTTTGTTACTATTGCTCTGAAGTACAGCTTGTGATCAGGGATAGTGATTCCCACAGAAGTTCTTTTATTGTTGAGCATGGTTTTTGATATCCTGGGTTGTTTTTGTTTTTGTCTTTGTTTTTAGTTATTCCATATGAAGTTGAGAATTGTTCTTCCTATCTCTGAGAAGAACTGAGTTGGAATTTTGATGTGGATTTCATTTAATCTGTAGATTGCATTTGGTAAGATAGCTATTTTTACTCAGTTAATCCTACTGATCCATGAACATGGGAACTCTTTCCATCTTCTGAGGTCTTCTTTGATTTCTTTCTTCAGAGACTTGAAGTTCCTGTCATATAGACCCTTTACCTGTTAGGTCAGAATTACACCAAGATGTTTTATATTTTTTGTGACTATTGAGAAGGGTGTTGTTTTCCTAATTTCTTCTTCAGTCCATTTATCCTTTATGTGGAGGAAGGCTACTGATTTATTTGAGTTAATTTTATATCCAGACACTTTGCTGAAGTTGTGTAGCAGGTGTAGGAGTTCTCCAGTAGAATATCTGGGGCCTCTCATATCATCCACAAAAAGTGATACCTTGACTTTGTCCCTTTGATTTGTATTATTTTGACCTCCCTTTGTTGTCTAATTGCTCTAGCTAGAATTCTGAGTGCTATATTGAATAGGTAGGGAGTGAGCAGCCTTGTCTTGTCCCTGATTCTAGTGGGATTGCTTTAAGTTTCTTCCCATTTAATTTGATGTTGGATGTTGGTTTGATTTGTTGTTTAGGTATGTGCCTTGAATTCCTGATCTTTTCAAGACTTTTAACATTAAAGGGTGTTGTATTTTGTCAGAGGCATTTTCAACATCTAATGAAATGGTCATGTGATTTTTTTTCTTTGTGTTTGTCTATATAGTGGATTACAGTGATGGATTTCCATATATTGAATTATCCCTGCATCCCTGGGATGAAGCCTGCTTGATTGTGGTGAATGATCATTTTGATGTGTTCTTGGATTTGGTCTGTGAGAATTTTATTGAGTATTTTTGCATCAGTATTCATAAGTAAAATTGGTCTGAAGTTCTTTTTCATTGTTGAGTCTCAGTTTGCTTTAGGTATCAGCTTGCTGTGGCTTCATACAATGAATTACATAGTGTTCCTTCCATTTCTATTTTGTAGAATACTTTGAGAAGTATTGGTATTAGGTTTTCTTTGAAGGTCTGATAGAATTCTACACTAAAACCATTTGACCCTGACCTTTTTTTGGTTGGAAGACTTTTAATGACTGCTTCTATTTCCTTAAGGGTTATGGGACTGTTTATATAGTTTATCTGAACCTGATTTAACATTGGAATATGGTATCTGTCTAGAAAATCAGCCATTTTGTCTAGATTTTCCAGGTTTTTTTTTTTTTTTTTTTTTTGAGTATAGGCTTTTTTAGTAGGATCTGATGGATGATGTTTTGGATTTCCTCGTGTTCTGTTGTTATGTTTCCCTTTTCATTTCTGATTTTGTTAATTTGGATACTGTCTCTGTGCCCTCTAGTTAGTTTGGCTTACGGTTTATCTATCTTATTGATTTTCTCAAAAAAAAAAAAAAAAAAACCCAAACCCTTAGTTTTGTTTATTCTTTGTATCATTCTCTTGGCTTCTAATTGGTTGATTTCAGCCCTGAGTCTGATTATTTCCTGCCTTCTACCCAGCTTAAGTATGTTTGCTTCTTTTTGTTCTAGAATTTTCAGATGTGCTGTTAAGTTGTTAGTGTAGGATCTCTCCAATTTCTTTATGAAGGACTCAGAGGTATGAGTTTTCCTCAGCACTGCTTTCATTGTGTCCCATAAGTTTGGGTATATATTCATGTTTTTGTTAAATTCTAGAAAGTATTTAATTTATTTATTCCACCGCCAAGTTATTATTAGTAGAGAGTTGTTCAGTTTCCATGAGTGTGTGGGTTTTTGTGGAAGGAGACATTTGGCCTGTGAGCCTGGTTATGACCAACCTCCTGGAAGTCAGGCTGTCTCAAGGTGTAGGAGGAGGTATGGAGCACTTGATCTGCCCCAGGCAGAGTTGGACTGGAAGGACAACTTGTCTTCTTATTTCAACCCTCTTTTTACTTTGTTTAAAACCAAAACTTTTTTTAAAATGCACTACAAAATCATGATTGATCTTGGATGACTGAAGTTTCACTGCCTGCTTCTTTTTCTTTCAGGCCCTAGGATTCAGTATCAGTTTTCTTTGTTGTGAGTGTGATTTGGTCTGAATATAATCTTAGTAAGACAGTGAGAAGTAGAAGATAAAGGAGTTCAAAGTAAAACCAACAGTTGGAACTACAGGGCCTGGAACCCAAGGTGGTTCACCCAAGAGCTGAGGAACCTAGGTACCCTGATTATAGAGAATACCCATGGCTTTGAAGGAAGAGACTCCCTCAGGAAAAATAAAGAAGCTGGTTTTTAGCCTAGCATGAAACTCTTTCTTTTATTCTGGTCCCTCTTGGCACTATTTCTTCATCTGTTTCTTACTAGGCTCCAAAGATAAGAAGAGACTGAAGCCTTCCTCCATCTCCCACAGTCTGCCTTCCTCTCAAGACAATATCAGAGAAAAGACTGCCAAAGTTCTCTAAAACCACAGAGATATTTTATTTGGGTTGATTTAAACTTAATGTTCACAATACATTAAAATTTACTACTCAAGCGAGGCATGATTTCTACCAGAGTTTCTGGCAGAAGAATGTTCCAGAAGTTTTGCCCCAATGAAGTGTCAGAGCAGATGCTTACAATAATTAATACATTAGCTTTCAACTACGGAGATGATCTTGCCCTGATCCTAGACAAATAGTGACATTGCCCTGTATCAATTCTATTATCCAAACATGGGCAGTGCTGCTCAGTAGCACTGTGCAATGAACTAGAGATAGTTGTTGAAATACTTCTGAAATATTTTGTAAGGGAAGAAGCTTGAAAATGTCAATTAATGGCAATATAGTCTACCAATCAAAAGCAAAACATGAGCAAAAAAGATGAAGGATCATCATACTCCATCAAAAATAGAGGGAGAATTCTGACATATTTACAGCCAGAAGCTAAAATGGTTTGAGTATGAGAAAAACAAATTAAAACAAATTAAAAACAAGCAATTTCCACTTTCTACTTAGAATATAGAGAGACAGAAAGATCTCCACTTGCACTCTTGACCAACATACATAAAAGCTGGTCACATCTCAAGTTGATAATTTTGTAAAATTCATGAGTAAGCTAAGGTCATTTGGAAACCAACTATCCTCAAAGCAAAAGAGATTCAAAGACTTTCAAGAAAGATGGGAACTTGGCATGTGTTCCAGGCAGATGCAGTCAAACCAGTCAAACACAAATATCAAATTTCATAATGATTATTAATATATCAGTGACAACTGAGGTGGACAGACTAAGAGAGAAAGTGTGTAGCTTCTTTAGACAACAGAAATGGGCTACACCTGCTCCAGCTTTTTGTCTCTTTTCTATGCATAGTACAAAAATCGACTGGAGAAACTCCAGAAAGCTATCTCTGTGGGATGTGGCACAGAGAAAGGAGAAGCATCTGCTTCAAGGCAGACACAAAGGAAAAGCCTTCACTACAGTGAGGGAGGTTAGGAGCATCATCATCCTGAGGGTTTCAGTTCCAAAAGAAAAGAATGGAATGTGAACTGCTTTTCCTGGGAGAGAGAAAGTGTTATGGGCTGAGCACAGAGCTACATCTACAAGAAGGCACAGAACACTGAGGAGACCACACTCTTGGGACTCCCTATGTACAGTCTATACAAGACTGTAGTTTAGTTAGTGCAGAAGAGAACACTCCCCTTACCCAGTAAGATGGTCTTTCTTTGTTGCCAACTTCACTCTGATTAGAATCATCTAGGAAATACATCTTGAGGTTAGTGTGCGCTTTTCCAGAGAAAACTAACTGAAGGAGGAAGAGCTACTCTGACTGAGAACCACACTGTCCTAGTGGCTGGGGGCCTAGGCTAAAGAAAAGGATGGCAAAGAGAAAAAGCAGTCCATATCAACATTCTTCTCTGCTTCCTGGCCCATCACCATGCAGCTAAGTTTATCCATTGTGCTTTTCCCTCCCTAACTCAACCCTCTGACACTGGGAGCCAAAATAACCCTGTCTCTTTCAGCCATGGATTCCAGGCATTTTTGACATGGTGATGTAAAACTAACTAGTATCCTCCCATCCATTATCAGTCAAAGATGATTTGAGTACAAGTAAAAAATACTGTCAGGAGTGTTGGTAAAATTTAGAGATTGTCTGATATGTAAATAAAAAACTCAGGGTTGAGGATGGAGCAGTGAGTTCCAACCCCTGTGAAAAGTATAAGGTTAGACTAATACATTAAAGGCCATGGCTCCCGTGCATTCAATGGCATCTTGAACACCATGACTAACTCTATGCCTTACCATATTGACTCACTCAGATCCCCATACTAAAATCCTCATAAAAAGAAAATGTGTTCATTTCCATTTACAATTTTTTATTTACTTTTTCTCAATATGTACTTCACTGTACAGGAAGCCATGCTTTCAGCAATAACTTATAAATGTTTTTGCATATGGGAAAAAGAAAAAAAATGTTGCCAACACATAAATCAAACAATAGACATGAGCTCAAATATGATGTAAACATTTAACTTTATGATAAGAAGTTTAAAGTAATTTTGATAAATACCTAAAAAGTTCTTGGGGAAAGTGTGGAAAAGGTGAAGAGTAATTAGGGAACTTCAATAGAAAAATAGAAATGAAAAGAAAGAGTAAAGTAGAAATGTTTGAAACAAAACAGTACAGTACACAGATGAAGACCGCATTTGGCAGGCCCAATGGTAGAGTCACAGAGCCAAGAAGAAAACCAGTCAACAATTGAAATGAATGAAAATGTAGAAAAAGCTTGAGAAATATCCAAAATTAAGGGAAGCAAATAGGCCTCAGATATAGAAACCTCAATATATAACCTTTATAAAAGTTACAAGATAAAAATTTTATATTTCAACTTCACAATAACAAAGAAAGCTTTAAAGTAACTAAAAGATGGTCAAGAGGAATTAAAGAAGTACAGCAGACTTCTTATACAAATTTATTTAAGTTTCCTGACAATGGAGTGCTATCTTTTAAGTCCTGAAAATTGAAAGAGAATGAAAGAAAGACAGCCTAGAAGTCTATGTTAAGAAGGTTCTTTCAAAAGTAAATCAGGAATAAAGAGATTGTTAGGAAATCAAGTTGAAGAAGTTACTTTCCAAAAGGCATACATTTTAAGAAGAAATAATAGAAATTCTTTGGGTCAAATAATACAGTTTCAGAAAGAAAAATAATTTATACGAGAAAAATGAAGATTACCAGATATGAAGTAAGTACAAACTATAAAATCCACCTTAACTCTTTGAATTACTAACCACATTAGTACTACTAATGTAATTTGTATTGTAATATTATTTGAATGGTTCCTTATTTGTCATAATATATTCTATATCTTTTTGTTTGTTTTGTTTTTGTTGTTTTGTTTTGTTTTGTTTTGTTTTGTTTTGTTTTGTTTTGTTTTTGAGACAGGGTTTCTCAGTGTAGCCCTGGCTGTCCCAGAACTCACTCTGTAGACCAGGCTGGCCTCGAACTCAGAAATCCACCTGCCTCTGCTTCCCAAGTGCTGGGATTAAAGGTGTGCACCACCACTGCCTGGCTTTTATTCTGTGTCTTTAGCAAAATCATAATACTATATTGGAAACAAGAAATTAGAAATACATTATATTCTTTTAATGTTCATATACAAATGTATACAATACTATTTGAAAATAGACCTTGATTTGATCAATTCACACATATGTTATGAATCCTGTAACATCTTGTAAACATAGTGAAAGTCCTGAAAACAATCAATTAACACTATAAGGCAGAGAAGGATGAAAAGGAAAAAATCGAATGTAAATCAAAAGCTGGCAACTCCCTTCCAGATTCACATTCAACCAAACCAGTGATTGTATTGTCTCAGAATACACCTAAAACAGAGATCATCAGGGTAACTTAAAAAGTAAGACCCACCTGGACTTGCATGTAAGAAATTTACCCTAGATATGAAAAACATAGTGGATAAAGGATGAAAGAACACACACAAAAATGACCATTCTAACCCTATCCAATGAAAGCTTTGCCTGCTAATCAGTGTGAGCAGAAGCAGCTCGCAGATTGAGTCCCGGGATCATAGGAGATACTGCTACTTACAGCAAGTAAAGGAAAGTTCTCCAATAAGATCTAAAATCTTAAAGATATGTTCACCTCATCATTCAGGAATCCTGTGGATTCCTGGTGCTTTCAGGTCAGTCTAGTCAAGTAAATGGTCTCTGGGCTCCGTACACACACACACACACACACACACACACACACACACATACACACACATACACACTCACACACACAGGACCTACACACACACACACTTTTAAAATTATCACTCCACAAAGAACAAGGTTAAGAAAATAAAAATACTCAACAGATTTATTTTCAGACTAATCATACATCTATCTCACAAAAAGTCAAATCCAAACTATGTTTTTTGAAAACCTTAAAGCTCAAGAAGACCAGCAACCCAATAAAAACTAACAAAATATTTGAATTCTCCTGGTTCTGCAAACATATCTAAGTGATAAATTAAAACACAGAAAAATTCAATTATTATTTAGCTACTAAAGCAGGCAAATTAAAAGCGCCAGGAACTAGCACAGTGTGTCTATTAGAGTGATACAAAAACATTAAAATCCCTGGTGCATGTGCCAGGAGCTGGCAGAGGCAAATAAAAGGTTAGAGGACTCTTACCAGTACCAAGGCAGAGATGGTGTAGGAACTTTGGAAATAAATTGGCATTTTATTGTAAAACAAAATGTTCCCATATTTATGAGGTGGAATGCCATGTCTAGCTATTTACCCATGAGCAATGATCATTTAAGGCTGCAAGAAAACCTACTGAAATGTTTACAGCAAGTCTCTTTATAATCAGTCAGAATTAGGAAGAGGGTGCCAGCTGTCCTTCACCTGATGAGTGGACAAACATTGGTCAGGATGGTGGAGTATGATTTCTGAACTAATAAAAGGGATGGGACAACAATGAATGCAGCAGCATTGATAATTCTCAAACTTGTCACATAATAGATAGCCAAACCTAATCATCCATGAATGATACCTTTGATCTGACATTTAGGGAGGATGGGAAGAAATATTGGGAAAAAAAACAAGAGAAAACTAGATTCAAGATTGGGCTGTGCTGGGGGGACTTTCAGCATGATACATTCATTAGCATGAAATTGGATACACTAATAATGCATTTTGCTGTGTGTGAATTTACAAGAAGAAAAGGAAGGAAGGAAGGAAGGAAGGAAGGAAGGAAGGAAGGAAGGAAGGAAGGAAGGAAGGAAGGAAGGAAGGAGTTGTAACAAACTTAGCACATGGCTACGTCTGTAAGCAAACAGTACAGAATAAACTTGATCAGGATTGTGGGTGCTGCAGGCATAGGCTATTCCTTGTGATACTTCAGATATTAAGCTAAACGGTAACTTCATCAGTACCCCTCAAAAACGTGTTGTATCTGAGGAGGAGAGAAAGTGGGAAAGAAGCCTATAATGAGTAATCTTAATATCCCATGCATTTGCTAACATGAAGTGCAGTGTTTACAGGGGCTAACTGATTCACTTCACAGTGTGACAACAAGGATCAGAATTTCCACTTTACTAAGGCATTGAGAGGTTGAGAAACTTAAAGCCCCTAGTGACAGAAGAATACGGATTCTAAATTGCAGGTTGTTTGGCAGTGTCTTTCCTCTTTAGTGCTAGGGCCACGATCTACTTGCAAGTGAGAGTGACCGAAGCAAGGCATGTTTGTCCTGTCCTGCTGTGTGCTCTTTTCCTTAAGGTGTAATGGAGTTTGCTGTGGGCCTCTGGATTTTTAAGATTGTGAGGAATAGATTCTAGTGTGTTTTCTTTTTTTCTATTTTCCTCTTTCTACTTTCCCTCAAATGATACTTCTATTGATTATTGATTATTTGGGAATTTCACATGATGTGATCTGACCACAATCATTTCCCAGTCTTCCTAAGTTGGCCCCCAACCCTGTGACCCTCTAAAAAAAAGAAGAAAAAACCATGTCAACTTTGTGTTGCCCATATACTTACTGAACCTGTCATTCTCCCAGCAGTGAGCCCCAGAGAAAACGGAGTCCTTTCTCACCTTCACCCCTGCCAGAAGCCATCGATTGTGGAGAGCTACGCTTCAACATCCTTATCCCACCTCGAAGAGTTCTCTTAGATTGTTTTCTGTCTAGGCTGTTAGTTGTACAGGCACGGGGTGGGAGGAGGGGTTGTCACAGGAGCCTTCTATGACTCTTTCTCAACTGTGAGTCTACAGTCATTGATACCACTGAAAAGGTAGCTTTCTTGTCCTTTACACTCAGCAGGATCATGGATCATGGACGTCTACATCATTTCTGGTGACAGCAAGGACCATAGACCCCCACATGTTCTCTGGTCTCAGCATGTGCTATATGACTCAGCGTGGTCTCTGATGGCAATACAGACCACAGACATCCAACATGGCCTCAGGTTGCAGCAGATAACACAGACATCCACAGAGCATCTGATGGTAACAAAAGCCATGGATAGCAACACAGCCTTCAGCTGTAGGAGGACCACTGACCCAGACAGAGTCCTTTGTGGCAGCACAGACTACAGATACCAATTTGGATTCAAGTGGCTGCAAAAACCACAGACATCTGTGTGGCTTTCGATGGTAACACAAGTCATACACAGCAGGGCCCCTGGCTACAGAAGAATCATGAACTCCAACATGGCCTTTGGCAGCAGCACAGACTATGGATGCCACTGTGGATGTGGCAGCCCAGACAACAGACATCTAAATGAACCTCAGGCTTCAACACAGCCTGGGACACCAACGTAGCATCTGGGGAAGCAAACTATAGAGGTCTTTCCAGGGGTCCTATTCAGAAAATGAACCAGTCTTCATTTTGCACATTTCTCAGAACTAGGGGGCTCTGGTGGCTCAGCAGCGTGTGTGGGGCTGAGTCTTCCTAAGCTCCAATCTACAACACCACACCCCATGCTGCTGACCTTACTCAGCAACAACACGATGCCCTGTAAACACAGCCTTCTCTCACCCCTGTGACCCTGTCAGGTCTCTAGTTCCTCCATCTTTCTCACTTCTCCATGTCATATTCCTTTGTCATAGTGGTCTGTGTCACACGATGCATCTTTTTGTTGTTCAAACAACTTTACATGCAAGTATTCATTTCAACAAGTTGTTGATCTGGTTCAAGATTTCTGGTTTCTGACATTCTATAAATATCGGACCATTGCTGGGACACCTCTTGGATATCCTGCTGTTTGCTGCCCAGAGTCAGGGTGATCTTGTGGCTAAGCAAGGCACAAGTGGGGAGATCTCTACAAACTCCAGACTGACACAAACCCCTGCCCCCACACACGTGATGTTGGCTGCCCTGAGGCTCACCCAGCTCAAGTTCTGTGCTTATAGCCTTCAGGCAGAACCACTGCCATGGCTCTCTGCCTCCTAGTAGGGCAAGCAGGGAAGGTTGGACCTTGGTTGGGGGGGGGGGCAGGAATGGCCTTACTCAGGAATGACATCTGGTTTTGTGGTACCTGTAGTGTGTAGCTTTTGTTACCCTGCTTTAAGCTCTAGGAATGGCTGCACTAGCAGCTCCCACCTCTATTCCCTCAGATCCATAGATGAAAATCACAACACACACACATTGCTCAGTTTCAACCTGCCTTCTTGGCTCAATTGCTGGGTGATACTAATCTCCCATGGTTAGTGTGTCCTTCCCAATACTTTTAGCTCAGCACCCTAAATCTTCCCTCAACTTTGTTTAGTTACCTTTAGTCCCAGCTCAACACCCTAACCGCCTGCCTGGAGAAGCAGCCTTTGGCTGCTCTACCCAAGATCTCACCTTTTGTCCCTCTGAAGAATGGTGAAAAACTCCCTTCCTCTCCTGTGTCTTCTCCCTCCAGGAACCCAGAAGTCCCACCTATCTTTCTGCCCAGCAGTAGACCTCTGGCATCTTTATAGATAGATGAAGAAACAATTGGGAAACAGGATCTTAGCATCAGACCCACTCCCTACAAGACCAGTTCTTCCATGCTTGCCAGCAGCTTATAGATAGAGCAGATGTTGGGGTAGACTGACTCAAAGTTGGCAGGATGGCAGCTGAGTTGGTCAGCCTGGGCTAATTCCAGGCGCTATAAGCAGGACTTTTTCAATTAAACACTAATTTTTTTCTTATGGATGGAGGATATAGCTCAGTGGTAGAACAGTTGCCTAACATGCCCAAGACTCCAGATTCACTCTTAAGCACTGAATAATTAAATACACACACACACACACACACACACACACACACACACACACACACACACACGCACACCCCACTGGAACATTTATAAGTGAAAAGAGAGGTCTTGCATTGAGTGTTACAAAATTTATAAAATCAATGTAATAGAATTTGTTCCTAAAAGTGTTCAGAGATTTAGAAATGTCTTGCTTAGAATTTAAGAGTAGCTTTAAGAATTGTGCAGACTAGGAAGCACAATAGAGCTGGCCTGGTGGGATGGATGACATTCACCTGGAGTCTTCAAATCCAGATGTGCTTTTATGAGGTCAAGGCCAGCCAGGTCTACATAGCCAACCCAAGGCCAGTCAAGGCTGCATAGTGTATCTTGTTTTCAAAAGCAAAGGAACAAAAAAAAAAAAAAAACAAAGAAAATTTAATTAAAACTGTTTTCTCTGTGCCAAGATATGATCCTTTATGTATATTTCAAATTCAGTCACTTTATATTACGAGAACTTTTCAAAGTGTCTGAAACCAGAAAGTATGTGACTATAAATCCAACAAACCCCCAATGTGAAGATAATGAGTATAAAATCTAAAATGTAATAAGCTCAATGCTCCAAAAACTTGGTAAAAGATCAATTGTCCAAATAGCAGTTTTTTAAGAAGTTTGGTAAACAAAAAAAGTTAGAGCATTGCTCGACATGCCAAATGACTTTCAAACAATTTAAATAGTTAACTATAAAAAGAAGTAAAAGGAAAAATACTAGTGCAAATGAGATTTATTTTAAAATAACATGTAAATATGACATAAACTGTAGATTTAAAAAGATAAGGTGATTGTGTCAGTTACATATAAAGATAAAACCACTATAATTAAAACCTTTATGAGCTATATTTAAATAAAGTGTAGCTAAAAAAAAAAAAAAACCTACATGCAATCCTTGTTAGAGGATTGCTTTCCTGTAGCTCAGATCCCAAACAACATGAGCATCTACTAAAGATGAAGATGAAGATGAAGAAAGAACTAAGCAAATTCTACACAAAAGACTATAGCTATTTAACTGACCAACATGAAGACTTTCTGCAGATAAAATAGTCAATGAATGAAATCCTCACAATAAGGAAAGGCCCTTTGAAGCTTATCATGTTGGTGAATGATAATCTCAATCCAGTTGTGGTCAAACTGTCTCTCCAAGAGAACAAAGGTCGGCAATACTTTTATGTATGCGTCTGACAATAGATTCTAAAGTCTTAAAATGCTGCACAAAACTTGAGCAGACACTCCAGTTTTAGGCTACTCTAGTAAAAGACTTGTCCATGTGCACCACCAACACAGGGAGAGATAACCTGCACATGTCAGGAGTGACCCAGTCTTACTGTGTTCACCAGGAATACATTCAGTAATGTGATGACGCTAATTCCTGTTGACCTGCAAGTGTCAGATGGTAAAATTTGAGTTTTACAAGGCATCTGTTGGGCTGTAGGGAGCCGAAATCAACCATGGTGGGAATAACTATACCATGGAAATCGGAAAAGTCTATAAATCCAGGCTGCTTACACTCTCCAGAGAGCAGGATAAGCAATTGCCAGCACACTCCTGCCTAACATTTGTTATTAGCGGTATCTGTATCACAGAAATGCAAGACAAAGTAAGAGTTTTTTGTTTTTGTTTGTTTGGTGTGTTGTAACATCAGACTCCAAACTCATGTTTATTTACATCCAATAAATAAAGAAAAAGGAAATACATACACAATGATTGAACTGTAGACTATGTTTTGACTTCTTAGTGATCAGAGTAAATGTGTTCATTGTCTTGCTTTAACATATATGAATATTCCACATGAGATATATGATACTTTTGTAACAGAAACTGTTTGTTTGGAAGTGTGATGTTTTACAAGTTCCATTACTGTGAAATACCATGATTAATAATCCCTATAGTTAACCGAGGAAGGGGATAGAAGTCTCAGTCTAGGGGATGGCCCTAGCCAGCCATCTCTAAGGTAAGTTAATGTTTTTTGTTTTTTTATTTTTTGCTTTGTTTTGTTTTGTTTTCTTTTTTTAAAAAACATGATCATGATCCTTGGCTTACACTTTCTTTTTTGGTGCTTCTATACAACTGACAGAATTAATAAGTGCACAGAGACAATGCAGTACCTGATTGGCTCTTAAAAGAAGTTTCCTAGCTTTTACCAACCACAACCAAGTTCTTGAAGAATCTATTCTCCCTTACAAATCCTCCTGAATGGGATCTTCCAAGTTCTGTTCCATTCTCCAGCCCACGACCGATGATTGTTCATTGATTGACTTATGTTCTACAACTAATATATTCATCAGCTTTTTTCTGGGGGAATTTTGTGTTGGGGAATGAGTAGATTGTTGAAATTGCTTGTAGATGTTTCAGTGAGAACCCTAAAGCCACTTCACCCTTACATTGTGTGAAAGCAATGAATACAGCAGTGAGTCAAAAAAAAATGAGGAAGAATGTGGGGAGAGGCACCATTCAAGTGAATCCTCTGAGTCTTGTCCCTGATGGGCCAGGGCTGCCCTTTGGTTCTTGTATGAAAATTATTTTCCCTAGTTTTTAAAGTAGTTCTTGGGCTGGAATGGAGTGTAATCAGATGATGTAATTAGATTGTGTTCTCTTGGAAAAGACAACATAACTGAGAGGGATCTTGGGAGTCAGGGGTGAAGTTAGTGGTTACAAAGTGGTAAAATAATTGTCATTTGTGATTAGGAACAGTCTGCAAATTTTCTCCAGGACAATGACGTGTGCATCATAGTGATAAAAAAAGTCACAATAAGATCACTTTTGGAGGCCAATATGCCACTCAGATGTATATTAAAATGGTTCCACGAATGCACATGCTGCACAGAGATGGGGTGGGTGGTGGCATTGTGAAAGACATGCACTCTCAGATGGCATGTGCAGAAGCAGCTGTCCAGAGAAGTGTAAGCTTTCTCCATGAAAAGTCAGCAGTCTCCCCAGGCTCAGGTCAATTCATTTCCTCCTCCAGCTCTTCTTCTAGTCCTTTCTTTTTTAAAGACACCATCTCATAGAGCACAGGCTGGCCTTGGACCATCCTCATCTCTAAGGATAACCTGAAACTTCTGATCTTCCTGCCTCAATCCCTAGTTTGAGCTACCACACCCAATTTCAGGTTTCTTGGTTCTCATCTCTAGTTCCTTGGAGGGACCTAGCTGAACAGTTGACTATTGTTGGTCTGACTTCTGAAGTCTTCATTGATGCCTTCACATTGTGCCACCTTCATCCTTTATATACCACAAACTAAATTCTCAACAATATAAATTCATTTTCTCACAATTCTAGAAGCTGGGAGTTTGAGATGAAGAAGGCAGCACATATGATATCCAATGAGGTCCGTTCCCTGGTTCATAGATGGATGAGGACCACGTCATTGTTCTTAAGCAAGCTTTCCTGAATCTCTTCGATAAGGCCACAATCCTGTGCATGAGTCCTCTGCCAGAGGCTGTCGCTCTTGGTTCTCTACCAGGTAGTAAGGCTCCAACATCCACTATGAGTTTTGGAAGCAAGAATAATGGTATACAGCAGGTGCCAAATGAAATCCCTTAGTTAGCACTACTTCTATTTCTTCTAGAACAAAGTTGAAAAGGAGAAAATGGAATTTGATGGGAAATGAAAACACACCTGTTCTTACTGTAAACACATTTTTAAAAAGCCAACCACCCCACAGTAAGAAAACATAAAATACTCACCTGGAGTGCAAGGAGGGATTGGGCTTGTAATGTTGTGGGTGTGTGCAGTGCACATGGTTAGCCATAAATAGACTAAGCATTTCAGTGTATGTGTGTGCGTGCGCGTGTGTATGTGTTGTTAGTATGTAGATGGATGTGTACAGCAGAAAGGGAAAAGATGAACATGAAACAGGTTTCTATGTTGGACAAATATGTTGTGTTCACAGAGTTACACACTTTCTATTGTGTGCGGCAATGCTGAACAGAATGGACGCCATGGCCCTGAGAAGTATGCACTCTGGAAAAGGAAACAGACGCATAAATAATTAAGAGACAGACAGCAGGGCACTGCCAAATGAACCGACAACTCTGGGAATTCTGGGGAGCCATTTATTGTCCTCATGGGAATGAGAGGTAAATAGTATTCCAGAGAGTTCTATCTTGGTCAGCGTTCAAAGAGAAAAGTGGAGCAGAGATGCTCTAGACAGCTGAGAAGCAGCTCAGGCTGTGCTGCAGTAGGATTCAGGCTGCTCATGGAGGGCTTATGTGGATCTCTGTTCTGATGTTGTCAGGAGATGAGAACGGTTGAGAAAGGTAAGGAGGTCAGATCCAAAAATGACAATGGAGCTAGGGTGCTGCAAGGATCAAAATGGAAGCCAATGAAAGAAAAGCAGAGAACCATCCTAAGCACATGTATTGCTTTTTAATAGCATGGTCAAGGGGTTCACAACCCCACAGAAGAACAACAATATCAACCAACCAGACCCCCCAAAACTCCCAGGGACTAAGCCCTCAACAAAGGGAGTACACATGGCTCCAGCTGCATATGTAGCAGAAGATGGCCTTTTCAGGCATCAATGGGAGGAGAGGTCATTGGTCCCATGAAGGCTCGAGGGGAATCGAGGGCAGCAAGGTAGGAGTGGGTGGGTGAATGGAGGAACACCCTCATAGAAACAGGGGGAGGGAGGATATGATAGGGTGTTTCCGGGAGGGAGGGAAACCGGGAAGGGGGATAACATTTGAAATGTAAATAAAGAAAATATCCTAAATAAATAAATAAATATCATGGTCAAAGTCAGGTATGCTAAGGAATCTTTTTAAAAATATTTATTTTATCATTTTAAAATGATATGTGGATATGTGTGCCAATGTGGGTATATGCACATGAGTATAGGTAAATTTGTGTGATCCCCTGAAGATAGAGTTGCAAGCAATTGTGAGCTGCCTGATAAGGGTGAAGGGAATGGTATGTACGTCTTCCATAAGAACAGAATGTGCTCTTAACCATTGAGCTCTCTAACCCATAGGAAACTATTCTGAAGTCCAAGTATGGCCAAGTTTCTTTTGACCTTGCCATGATAGAGTAGTCCTGTATCACCACTGTCTGTTTCCTATCACATCCTTGCCCAAGGAGGCACCAAGGACAAGAGGTAACATCTTCACTCCTTCTTCAAAAGATACGCATCTATCACTGGGGGATGAAAAGGGAGACAGGATGCTCGGCTTACAGGAGCTGTAGAGTAGTTGATCTGGCATACAAGAAGGAACCTCCTGTCTGGATTGAACTGGAACAGAGGACAGAGGCCATGTATTAAGATTGAAATCAGTGGAGATGAAGACTGAAGGTAGCAGCCCTGCTGCTGAGCCAATAACAGAAGGGGAAGCTAACGTAAGTGCAGCCCATGGAAAGAGTCAGCAGCACTGACCCCACACATGCAGACAAGACAAGACAGCAGCAAGAACATGACCATGACTCAGTGTCAGAAACTTTTTTAAAAATTATTTCTTTACTACTGGAGACAGAACCTAGGGCTTTGTGAGTATGAGGCAAAGAAGTGATCTACCACAGAGCCACAGCCATAGGTCTGTTTTAACTTTTTATGTTAACTTTTGATTTTGAGGCAGGGTCTCACTAGCCTATGTTGACCTTGAACTCACCAAGATGCTGAAGCAGGTATTGAGCTTTCTATCCTCCTGCTTCAGACCCTGAGTAGAAAGAATTATAGTATAAATCACCATTCTTAACCAGTACTTTTGACAACTGCTAAGCTGTATCATACATGACCATGTATGTACATGTTTGTCCATGCCTGTTGGAGGGGCATACCTGCACTCTTGTGTGGGCACATGTGCACATGACAGACACTAAAGTCTCCAAATAGCAATAAGTAACAGAGACATTTGCTAACTGCACCATCATAAGAGGGATACAATGGTGGTGTCATAGAAACTCTAAGGTGCCCTGACACAGGTATCAGTGTCACTTGCCTGAGCTTCAGAATTACTTCTGGAGTGATTGAGAGTGCAAACTGTCTGCAGGGGTGAAAGAAAGTAGTCCTATAAGCTAAGAAGATTTAAGACTTTAGCTACACATCAGAGGCAAGGAGACTAAAAGTGAGACTCAGGCCTGTGGAGCTGATAGCACCAGAGGCAAGAGCCCAAGTCCCTCCTAGTGATCTTTGTTCCTTTATGATGTTTTCACAAGTGAGCATCCTGTTGGCATCACCTGTCATGTGATACGAATAAATGAAACCTGGAGAGCCACCTTTAACATCAAAGAGCCCACCTATATCATGGAGTGACTCATCTAGTGTCAAACACAGTGGGTACCTGATAGATTTCAGAGAAGTCACTCGTGGTTAACCCCCATCCTAATGGTGAGGACGGGTGCTGTAAGTCACTTACTTTATTCAGGGAAGCAACAATGGCAGAAGCCTTTTGCGGAGCGAATCCCTACAAGGGTCTGTGAGCTTTAGCATCCGGCTTCTTCTCATTCCCTATACCTTGTGAGTGAATTTGACCTTGTAGAGACAGAGAGAATTTAAAGTCATATGCCTCTTTTATAGCCAGCCACATAAGAGATAAAGGTTTCTTTTATAGACAAAAGCTTCGATATTATTGCTGGTAACTATAGATTTTTAAAATGGGTTTCAGAGTCAATAATACTCATTTCAAGTGCTGCTGTGCCATAATGCTTTCTCTAAGAATTGCTGGACATTACCAGAAAGGAGCAGGCCTTACTGTCTCTCAGTGTGTCTTCCCCTATGCCCACATGGGCAAGCACTAAGTAGCATTAGGCTCAGAAAGGAAATCTGATAAGCAGGCAGAATAAAGGCCTTGTAATTATATTCAACTACGTCTGCTTTCCCAGGGACTTCATCTTCCCTCAAAGATAAAGAGCAAAAGAGTGTGTTCTCTGAACTCAGCTCCATTTGGAAAAGGTTGGGGAACTAAAAAGAGTCAGGGGTGTTGAGGGTGTGTGGGGCGATCTACCATCTCATGTAGGATGCAAGACTGTTGTAGACAGAATAAGGGAATTTTATTTTAGATCAAGATAACAGGGCACGATATCCTTCTTTTTAATGTTGAGTGTGATACGTTTATTTTTAATATTTAGTGAGGTGGCCCATATAGTACCGAGTCCAGGTAATTTCTTCTAAAAGGAAAGAGGAGGGTGGGAAGGAGTCAGGAGCAGGCAGTGGTGATTGATTCAAGGTTATGCCAAGTTGAATTCTGTGATCTCCTGTTATGTGTGTTGGATGGGGGGGGTACTTTATACCAGCACTGTATAAAGAGCATTGGTGGTACAAGATGTCATGCATCTCCCTAATTATTGTGGCTATGTGACCACAGGGGCCACCAAAGCTCAAGTTCACAGTGCTGATAGAAGAGGGACAAGAGATGAGGTCATTGAAATGGACTGATGTGGCAGCAAGTGTCCATGGCCCTTTTAGCTTGGGTGGTCATCCTCTCCCTCCTTTCTGTTCAGACAATTATGCCTTGAGAGTTCCACTCCTGAAATTACTCTGATTCCTTCAAATTGTGATTATCCAAGAGCTAATTATTGGCTTTTGCACCATTCATCGGTGGCTTTTTCTTGCCTTCCCCTGTCCCTCCTGCTGGTATCCATTTCCCTGTCATTAACACTTCCACCAGAGACTAGGGACAGAGCCACAGAGGAGGCTGGGCTCCAATCATCCCTGAAGCTTGGCAGCCGCTCTATGCACAGGCTCCTGGTTGGAAGGGATTAGAGTCTGAGGCTCAGGATGACCCAAGTGTTACCATTTACACAGATGACTGAGGATGCCAGGGTCAAAGGCCTCATGTCAATAGCTTCCCAGCAAACATCATGCTGGTAGTTGGGAGAGTGAGGTTGGTGTCATCCTTATCTGGCCAGATCTGGGTCTCCTGGGGTCTCAGCTGTGGCCAGGCCTAAGGTAGCATTTGTACAGATTCAGTTTATAGACCCCATTTTGAGAATGTTACTCTGCACTAAGCTCTACATGCATCTCTTTATTAGTCATTTGAACTCAGGTCTTTTAATATAGCTGGTGGCTGTGTTTTGGCCACCTCAACATTCCTTTCTTCTTTGGTCATGGAAACAGTGGTTGAGTTGTGGGTAGGAAACAGAAATATTCTCCAAGTCTCTCTGGCTTATGAGGTTCAAAACCTCAGCCCTTAGAAGGGGATTTGTTGGCATTAGAGAGTAAGAAAAGCATTGAGAGGCATAGGAGAGAGATGTAGGCATGCCTTTCAGTAGGTTGGAAGTCAGTAGTTCTCAGAGAAGTGTCTATGCGGCGTGTCTTGGCAAGAGAGCATGAACTCCAAGCACGGCCCTGATGTCCTGTCCTGTTACTGAACCTGGAAAGCTGTGTGGTCCAGGGAAAGTGGAAAGGAGAATTTAGGAGTAAGTGAACACTCCACACTCCGCAGTCCCACTATGTCCTTACCTAAGGTGTTCAGGGGAAACCTCCTGGACAAAGTGAGACTTGAGTGCCTTCCCACTGTGGAGGAGCAGCTCTTGACATCCTCAAGTAAGCTGTGTTCTGTGCACTCAAAGTTAAGTCATACCATTTATATTTGTACAATAACAGATGCATCTGTGATAGGTGTGGGTTGAAAGCGTGTGTTGACTTGAATAGAAACTATCTCACCGAACATGTGTCAAAAGATTGGTCCTCAATGCTCAGTGGTAGGATTTCAGAAGCTGACTAAAACATTAAGGCCTTAGACTCATGAACTGGCTAGTCTATTTATGGGGTCAGAGCTTAGTGTGAGAGAAATAAACTCCTTCTCTTTGCTTCCTGCCTATGGAGCAATAGATTTCCCCCATCACCTGCCCAGACATATGATGCTATAGAATATGTGTATAGTCCCCAAATTCTTCATGAAATGTTTTATCATAATGCAATAATCATGAACACATCCAAAGATTTAGTTAAATTAAAGGATGCTTATGAGGGTAACATTGCTAATTTTTATCCTTTTTCTAAATGTTGCTTAGTGTGGTGTCATTTGCTTATGGTGAAATATTCAAATCTTTGCTTATAGTAAAATACTAAAATCTTTAGTATAGAGTTCTCTGATTTTCAAAAATGCACACATTTGTATAACTTATAGGTGCTTACAACATATAGCATATTTCTGCTATCCCAGAATATTAAAAAAAAACCCTTCCACTCATCTTGCCCATAAATAGCTGTGGTCCTGGTTTTATCATTATACTTTAATTTTGCTTCTAAATATACTATGTGACAGTATTAAATGTAGATTTTTAAAAATCTCATACTTTGGGGTTAGGGGCCTGGGAAGATGGCTTAGTGGATCAAGTCTTTGCTGTGCAGCCTGGTGTGGTGGTAGATATCTGTAACCCCAGCCCTGGGAAGATGGAAACAGGAGGGTCCCTGAAACTCACTGTAGAGCCAGCCCAGCCAATCAGGAAGCTCTAGGTTCTTCTGTGCAAGGTCTGTCTAAAGAGTGAAAACAGGTAGAGAAGCTGTGGAGGAAGGTATCTGCCATCAACCTCTGGTCTTCATCTGAACACGTGTGTGCACACACATACATATACACATGCATACACATCTGTACCCACACATGCACACATGTACATACATGGATACATGCATTCACGTGCGTGCACACACACACACATTCCATTTTCTATGAATCATAACTCTGAGCTGCCATGGATTTATAGCTCTAGGGAAAGACAAAATCTAAATGTTGCCTCAGGAAAGAGGAAGTGACAGGATTCTATCTTTTGTCACCCCGAAGCAGAGAGGAGTGGAAGTATGTGGCATCTCTTTTCTTGACAACTTCTACGAGCTCACCATTCCAGGAGACGTGTCTTAAGTAGAAGTGATCATGCCGGGGCCAACATGAACAGAAGCGCAATATATGCTTGACTCAGAGTCAAGGCCAGAGGACTCTGCATGCGTAGAAATCTTCCGCCAGCTGGTCTAGTTTAGTAACCTCTAACTTGTTCCAATTTGCCCAAATCTTTCCAAGCTTTAGAGTCTGTGGAACCTCCCAATCCTGAGTTGCATGGATGGGAGCTGGAACATCTGGCCTTTCCCAGCCTTTCCTACACTCTGCCACTATCAGATTAAGGAAACCCTACATAAAGCACAGGCCTCTGCCCCATTGTTTTTGCTTTCACATAATCTGCTCAGAGTGAACACTAGATAAGTCGTCAACCATGGACAGCTATGACATGTCACTGTGGCCATGTGGTTCCTTTATGTTGGTGCTATTGGTCTTGAAAATGAGGGGTTTTTTTTGTTTGCTTGTTTGTTTATTTGTCTGTTCTTTTTTTTAAGAGAACAAAATCATACTGTGACATCCCTTTCTTCAGTTAATGGCACAGGCTTAGAAAGCCATGCGGGTCTCTTGTGCCTTCTCTCCCAACAGAGACAGAGCACAGTGCACATTTATAAAAGTTGACAAACAGAATAGCTTATACCACAGGCAAGGAACAGGGCCCACCTCCTGGCTGCCACCATGCTTACTTCAGGGTACCGGGATGTCAGTCCACTGTCAGTGGTCTTGCTGCTACTCTACTTCCTGAAGTCACAGCAGAGAGGCGGCTGCTTTTTAATGCTGGAAGCATACTTACAAATTCTTAGACTACTAATTCCCAAGGAGCATTTGATCACGCTAAGTAGTCAGCTTAATGAAACTCCATCAAACACAATAGAAAAAGCAATATTTTTCTTTTGTTCTTTTTATCCATTTTCACATTTTAACAAATGTTATTTCCTGAAATGGATATTTAGATACACTCGCTGCTGAAATACTCCATTATTAGTATGCATTCTATTAGCTGGTGTGCTTATTATATTAATGTTCAGAACAGGGATCACTGGAAATGACATTTATTTCAGAAAATTAGGAGAGAACTCTTCAGAATTAAACAACTTAATCCTTGTTTCTGATTGCAATTCGCTCTAGTCTGCGGAGTTCTTAACTCCCTTGGAGACCTGCATTTAACTCTGTCTGTGGCTGCTCTTTGCCTAGGTGGGGGGTGGGGTGGGCACATTTCAGAAGCCAGAACTTACTCTAGCCATGTGCCCTTGCCATTCCGTTCTTACCTATATTCTGTTCTCACTACCTCAGGCAGCCCTGCCCCCTCCGTCCAGAGTGTTTAATTTTGTACAATGGTGTTATGGCAAGAGGTTTTGCACAGGTGTCGTGAAGTTGCTCCCCACTCTTGCACACTGAGAACAATGTATTTCTGCAAGCAGGTCTGTGATTTCAGCTGCAAAGTGTGGCTTTTGTCCTTACAGTGGCTCCCTTCCTTACAAGTCTCCTTTCCCATTCCTGGGAAGAGTCAGGGAGAATCCAGATGATAAGACATTCTAGAACACCATTTTTGTATGAGTGAGTGATCCTGGCACTTGAGCTGAATACTACCTAGTTTTGGATTGCTTCCATGTCTGCATGCCACCACAGGACTTTAAGCAACTGAGTTATTGTGTTTCTAGTCTGAACTGTCCCCCTAAGTCACCATGCAGTTTTCACCTACCAAAGACTGACCCTGCACAAGCTAGCAAGGTTAAATGAGCTCAAAAAATCCAGGCAGAAACCCAGGTAGTTGACTAACTCCTAAAAATCTAGGGTTCAAAGTAGACCACAAGGCAAGAGTTAGGGGTTCACAAAACTGATTCTAAAATAGTCTTATCTGCTTTGTGTACAGAAGTGAGCATATGACTGTTTAAGGGGAATTAAATGATTAGAATCCTAGAAGTAGAAACTCAATTTTTTAAAAAAATTAATGACATCTTCATACATGAGAAATTGAGTAGTGGCCAGATGGAATCACAGGGTTTGGGGTCAACTCCAGCATGGTGTCAAGCACGCACACACTTTCAGGTTAGTCTCAACTGTTTCTGCTGGGAAATCTGTGCTTCCACTTCAGCTCTCTCTCCCGAACTGCATCGTAGGTAGCTTCTCCTTACCCGGCTCAGCTAGAAGGTGCTTCATGAAGCCTGCTTAATCCTCCCTTGCCATCACTTATGTCACTGTCCTGGTTGTTCCCAATGGTTAATCCAGTTGGCATTGCAGTGATAGTGTTTCTTAAGATCCAGTTAGTGTTCGGGGCTCTGGATACCGTGTCTTATTTAGACACCCTTGCAGTATTTTAGACATGTACTAGCAATATGCTTAACTTTCAGAGATAAAACTCGTGGTGGTGGTAGAAACCTACTCAGTTAATGAGCTAATGAGTCCCGCCCTTTCGAGAATCTACAAACTGTTATTGGACACTAGGGGAGAAGGACATATTTTCTTTAGTGATGTAGAAACTAGTAAGTTGCCCAATCTCCTGCAAATAAACCTGCGCCACTGCCCCTTGCTTGTGTCATACACACACACACACACACACACACACAGACACACACACACACACACACACAGACACACAGACACAGAGAGAGAGAGAGAGAGAGAGAGAGAGAGAGAGAGAGAGAGATCAAAGAAGAAGGGGGACCAGTTATGAAGAGGAAGAGAAGAAGGGGTTTGGAGAGAGTGAAGAGATGACAACAGAACACACTAGAGTGAATTAGATCAAAATGTTTTATATGCATGAAATTGTCAACACTTTAATTAGTTAATATTCTCAGGAGAACTTGAGCTCTCCACCATCACGTGATTACAGTAGTCTAGAGCTCTGTGTTGAACTTCAAAGACATAGAGGTTCAAAGATAACACAACACATTCTGTCCTCCACTCAGAGTTGTTTCTAATAATCTTAACCACTACATTAGTTAATTAAAATACCACATGTATGAGAAAGAGAAAGTTTGTGTGTGTGTGCACATATGTGCACATGCATGTGTGCAAGTGTGTGTTTGCATTTAGCTGACAGCCATCTGTCCTCATGATTTTTGTCAGGACAATCTTGATGTTTTCTTGCTTTCTCATTCTTGACACTTGACTCAGAGTCAGACCCAACCTTCAGATGTTGGTTTCTTCCCCATGATCAATATAGAAAATATAAACAGGTTTCAGAAATGACTCCTTGAGTCTATAACAAATCACATCTCAATTTTCTTCCATTTGGCAACAATTCCAACTAAACACCTCCTGTGCAACTTAGATAAATAGATTTCATGGCTCCTGCCCACACCCACAGTAGACAGACAGCATTAAAGACAGACTAGTTCCTAACCCAGGGAGGCATTATTAATTAAGCAGCTCTGGCATATGATATACAAAGTTTCTGCTACTCTTCTTTGATTGTGTCATTGTCTCATATCTTCCTTTCAATATTAAAGACATTCGAATGGATGTATTTTTTTCAATTAGAGGAAGAAGAGATGTTAGTATTTCATGTGTTAGAGTTTTCAGTAGACTGCAAGAAAAGGTTTGACATACAAAGTATTCTTCAGTCTTAGAAACAGATTTGAACTAAAACTGTCGATTGATACATAATAATTTTAACATGGTTTCTGATTCTCTCACAGAGTTTATAATTAAAATGAATTTTATTACTTTTTTCCCTTAAGAAAGCATCTAAGAAATGCCCATTTATGCATGGTTCAATGGTAAGCATCAGATGAATAGATTATCTTGATACAGCTTTAGACACAAATCTAGAGACACAAATTATTTTAGTCCTAGACTGCAGTTTATCTAAAACTCATTGCATTGTTTTAAACTTATTATTGCTTGTTAAATGTATGTGTCAAGAATTCAAAGGGCTACGTTGTTTGCAGTGCTTGTGTTTATGGTACCTAGGTACTGCTGGGCTCCAAAGCAGAATTCCAGATCCACGGAATCAGTTTACTACCAATTGCTCCCTCCACCTCCACCATTTCAGAAAAAGTGTTGGGTTGCTACCCAGCTGCTGGGAAAACTAATGATCAAAAGTCAGGACAATTCTACACTTTATAGGGTTTCTGACAGGGAAACCTATACTCTAGAGGTAAGGGTACTTTGGTGAAAATGACCATGTTTGCACCAAAACCACCAATAGATATTCATTGGATTCCTGTCTATCATGGAATACCCAGAACATATGGGCTGGAGTTAGCGTAATGGAACATCTCCCCTCTCTCTAGGGAAGAGACTTTTCCTTTGTGATTTGTTCTTAACAGTAACGATCTTTATAGCTTTATAGTCTACTCTCAATAAACAACCTCAGAAATGGAATAAATATTGGCTTTGACTCTGAACTTATTGTGGAAACTGTTTTCTATCTCATGTGCAGTATACTGAGAGCGGTTCTCTCCATTTCTAAATAACACCGTCAGGGACTCAGTGACAATATAAACAGCAGGGAGCATAATAATGACTTTCTAAGCATCCATGCAACTTCATATTTCTTTGAGTGCTGAGGTAGTGAGCTGAGGGATAGGTGGGCATAGAACTTTCTCAGCTCGAGAATGCTGTCTCATTTGTCCTTAAGACTCAGCCATTGAGTACCTGCATGTGTAAAAGACCAGAAGCCAGAGACAGAAGCTCAAGTGCTTTTTAGACCTTGGCAGACGCTCACATGCCACCTCAGTAATAACAGTATTCTTTCAGGACTGTGACCCACCACAGGAAAATTAGGAAGGTCATACAATGGCCAGAAATTAACTCTTGATATACTTGTAACTTTTCCAGCAAGCACTAGGGCTTAATATTCCAGTCCTGAAAGAGTTGATCTCCCCTGGTGATAGCAATCTGCCTTTCAATTTCACTGTCTTGAACAGCCAGCTGTGAGCCTTTATATAACATTTCACAGTCTCTTAATTACCGCATGACAACCTCAGGGTTGCTAATCCTAATACCGTACCGAAGTGAGGGGCTTGTACCATATCAGCAGCTGAACACAATTCTTTCTGGGGTAATTGTACTTGGTGGAAAATAAGAGTTCTTCCTAAACACAGTAAATGGTGACCTTAAAAATGTTAAGATAAACTTGTAGTTTTGCCCTTTATCCCTGGAGATAAATGACCTCTTCTGTCCTAGGCAATAGGTGTACCAGGGTGTTAAATACATAATGAAGAGCCAAGCGAGAGTGACTTGGAGGGAGAAAGTGGGTCTAAACTGGCAGGGGGATGCCTTGGATGGTTTGTTTTATTGCTCAGGCAGAGCATGCTGGTCTTTTTTCCTTTCTTGGTAGAAATTAGGTCATAGATGTAACATTCCTAAGCCATGCAATGACACAAGAGGGCTGTAGGTTTGATTGTCTTAACAGGGCAGACAGGATGGGTTTTATTACTTATGGGCATATCACAGAGACCAAATGGCTAGTTCTAATCACGCAATACTGATATTTCCTGGGACTCAGAGCTTGGTTGGTTGATTTAGCCTGTCCACGTTTTTGCTCATGGTGTTATACTACCAACTGCCACAAAGAGGTGACTCAAGTCTCCAGTTCAGATACAGCCATGAAATCTAATATGAGGTGAGAAGTTTGGCGAATTTCCTAGTATCGCATGGTGTGTTGACCAATGAGCAAACACTGCTGCACTGCCACACAGTATTTGGTCAGTGAAGTTTCCCTTCTACAGCAACATCAGTGAGATGGTTTGAAGTCCAGTGGGCTTGGGGTTGAGGCTTCACTGACATGTTACTATTGCATGAGATTTGATGCCAAGCTACAGCTTCAGCGTGAGGGGGGTCCTGAGAAAGGGGGGAACAGGAGAGGGCACTGATTAAGGAGTTTTATAGGGCAGGGGAGATGGCTCAGTCATTGCCTCAAGTATGAGGACCTGAGAGTCCCAACACCCATATAAGAGCTGGAGGAGGCAGTGACCCATACCTGGGATAACTTTGCTTAGGAGGAAGAGCATAGAAGATTCCTGGCATTTGCTGGCCAGCCAGACAGGTAGAACTGCAAGCTCCATGTCCACTGACAGACTCTGCTCATCTCAGAATATGAAGAAAGTAACTGAATATAATATTAAACATTTATCTCTGCTCTCAACATGCATGCATGCATGTACACTCATGTTCAAGTGCACACACAAAGCTTTAGGAGTTTAGAATTTCTAGCTCATTCAGGTTCTCTGAGCTCCACACTTGGATAACTGAGAGTTCGCTTGCTGTGTTCGTCTAGGTATGAAGTTCAATCACAGAGCATATACACCCAGAAGCTTGACCGTTGTCCACCCCTGCTGAGGCCCCTGGTTCAAAGAGTCTCCTCTCTCCTGAAATGGCATCTCAAGTGCACTGCAGGTCCTTTAGTCCTTAGGTAATTCATTGGCACGTCCTGTTGGTGTTTCTCTGAGGATGCATCTTTGGTCTGGCTCCTTCCACATGTAATTCACCAGGACTCACTCCCCCAGGCTGCTATAGCAGCTCTCAGTCTGGACTCACAGTTTATTTAACCTTTCAGGATAATCTCTACAGTGAAACTTACTGAGCTTGTTATTGTTGTTATTATTATTATTGTAATTACATGTGTGTGTGTGTGTGTGTGTGTGTGTGTGTGTGTGTATGCATGTGTGTGTTTCTATATTGTCTCTGAATTTTGAGTCATGATTAGAAAATCTTCCTTTCACTCAGTTGTGTAAGAACCGGTGTATGTTTTACAATTTTATCCTTCTACATTTAGATTTCTAGTGTATTTCAAATTTTTTTTTCTGTATTACATGAATAATTAGAATGAGGAGACACTTAATTTTATCATCACTCTTCAGAATAAAAAAATATAAGTTTTAGGTATTAAATATCCTTGAGATACCATCTTTACTAGGTACTAAATTTCAGTTTATAATTGAGTCCACATAATCCAGTCATTGATATTTAAAAAAAATCTTCTAGCGAGTCTGTAACGGATTCATTTTCGTTTGATATCTAACAGCAAATGTTTCACAAGCATTTACTAGTAGCCTGTGAGCTGATAGAAAGATGACCGTTCAGAAGTGCCCCAGGCACTGATTATGTCATCTCTGACTGGCCAGCTCTTTCCCATGAGCCTTTGTTGGGTGCACACAGGTATCATCCTAACACCTGGAGACAGGGCAAGAGATCTTTAGAGAATCATATTGCCCCCCAAACACAGCTTACCTCCTACATACAAAACGGTGCCACTGTAGAAACACCCTGCTGAGCTCTATTTGAGTTATTAATGCTGTATGGAGTGTGAATGCTGCTAAGTTTCAGCATATACACAGCAAAAGACTTACCAGTACTGTTGAGCACTGTACTGAAAGTCATGGTCAATAAACTAAAGTAAGGAAGATAAATAAGATGTTAAGCTTTCAATGTTTGTAGACAACATGATCGACAACACAGAAAACATGAAGGGAATTCAACACTAAAACAATAAGACTAAATTAAGAGTTTTTGTAGCATGGCTGCCAAACACATGGTTAATATGTAACTTGAAAAAAATGAACTTAAAATAAAACATTTATAGTATCAGCAAAAATAATCAAATACTAGGATGAAACCAAGTGTGATTCAAGTTAAACACAGTGTAACAGCTCAGCACAGTACACTGTAAGGCATCGCTGAGGGGCAGCACTGCTTAAAAATAGATACGCCCACTCAGCTATTAAAAACAATGAATTTATGAAATTCCTAGGCAAATGGATGGACCTGGAGGGCATTATCCTGAGTGAGGTAACCCAATCACAAAAGAATTCACATGATATGTACTCACTGATACGTGGATATTAGCCCAGAAACTTAGAATACCCAAGATACAATTTGCAAAACACATGAAACTCAAAAAGAACAAAGACCAAAGTGTGGACACTTCGCCCCTTGTTAGAATTGGGAACAAAATACCCATGGAAGGAGTTACAGAGACAAAATTTGGAGCTGAGACGAAAGGATGGGCCATCTAGAGATTGCCACACCCAGGGATCCATCCCATAATCAGCCTCCAAACTCTGACACCATCGCATACACCAGCAAGGTTTTGCTGAAAGGACCCAGATATAGCTGTCTCTTATGAGGCTATGCCAGGGCCTGGCAAACACAGAAGTGGATGCTCACAGTCAGCTATTGGATGGAACACAGGGCCCCCAATGGAGGAGCTAGAGAAAGTACCCAAGGAGCTAAAGGGATCTGCAACCCTACAGGTGGAACAACAATATGAACTAACCACTACCCCCAGAGCTTGTGTCTCTAGCTGCATATGTAGCAGAAGATGGCCTTGTCGGCCATCATTGGGAAGAGAGGCCCCTTGGTCTTGCAAACTTTATATGTCCCAGTACAGGGGAACACCAGGGCCAAGAAGTGGGAGTGGGTGGGTAGGAGAGCTGGGGGGGAGAGTAATGGGGGACTTTTGGGATAGCATTTGAAATGTAAATGAAGAAAATACCTAATAAAAATTGGGGAAAAAAAAAGAAACTAAGGGTTTCAGACACTGAGACCTAAAGATGACTGAACTGAAAATAAAAACCGGCTTGGACTAGTGGGAAAAAAAAATAGACACGCCCACAGCAGTGAGTCCAGAGACTCCATGCTAAGGAAATGTCATTTCCTCCCAAATTGGTATTGAGATTTAGCACAGTCTTAATCACTCTAGAGAGAGAAAGGACAAAGTGTACTTCTTACACATGTGAAAAGTACTTAGGATAGCCATAACTCATTTTTAAAAAAATACCAAATTTGGAAATTTATAATACTTGCTTCAGGATCTAAAATAAAGCCAGTGTAATCAAGCTCACGTGGCACTGGCACCAGAACAACAAATGGATGCACCAGGGCAGAGTGGAGAATGTAGAAGTCAGCCATAAAATACGGTAGCTTGATCTTGACATGGCCTGCAGTCAGCTCAGAGACAGAAAGTTCTTCTAACAAGTTGTGCTGGAACAATTGGCATCTAACTGATTGGGTACTAATATATACATTCATTGTATACATACATACAAGCTCTCTACACTCAGTGCATGCTCATCTGCAAGTAGGAATATATGTTTAAATTAATGTGAGGTGACCACAGGCCTAAGAAGCTGGGATAATGAAGAAAACACAAACATACAACGAAGTCTCAAGCAACAATTTATTGGAAAATAAAATTTAAAAAAAGTAAATTTAGCTGCATAAAACATTAGAAAATGACCAGGTGAGTCACAGACTGGGGAGAGGTATTTGTAAAGCACACCTGAAAACACATCTGACAAAAACATGAATGCTTATCTACATAAATGACTCCTCCATCAACCAAGGCAAAGACCTGAAGGATACCTGTGTATCCAAAATACCTGAGAAAGATGCCAAGCATCACTGCTACCTTGAACATGCAAATCAGAAGTGTGCGGCTTCACCTCCTTATTAGCAATGCCTCAAGAAACCAAACCTGACAGTGTCTGCTAAATGTTCAAGAGAGTGTCTGCCTCACGGAATTTCCATACTTGGATAGCAGCAAAGCATAATATTAAAACTAGCTAGAGGGGCTAGAGAGATGGCTCAGTGGTTAAGAACACTGACTCCTCTTCCAGAGGACCCAAGTTTAGTTTATAGCTCACAACTGTCTGTAAGTCCAGAGTCAGGGGACCTGACACCCTCACACAGAGGTACATGCAGGCAAAACACCAATGCCACATTAAAAGAACTATCTGGAAAAGTGGAAGGTTCTTATAAAACTTCACAGATACTTCCCCAAGGGGGATCATGCCTTTAAATTTACCCAAGAGAAATGAAAACAGACATCTGAATGCAGAGGAGGAAAGCACCCTTTTCCTCATAGCCAAATTCCACCCAGGACTGATGGTCTTCAATAGCTCAATAGGAGCCCATGCCTGCAGTAGAGTGTTCTCTAGCAATTAACATGGAATGTATGGGTGACATACACAACGTGGGTAAATCCAATAACCAGTATGTTATTGCAATAGCAGAACCCAGACATATGAGCAGGCACGTACTATTTTGTTCTATTTAGATGAAGTCCAGGAGTGATCACAATGATGAAAACCTTATCCATGTGAAAATAAAAGGACCAACTTACAATTGTCACTTTCAAAGGGTCTAGAATTGAGAGAAAGGTTGTACATAGGTTTAGGTGGTAGTGACCAGGTTCTGCAAGTTTAAACTAAGTCATTTCACTCTCTTTGATGCTTTAGTTGCCCTGGGACATAACAAATGTCTTAAGTGGGTCTTTCATTTACATTTATAGCAATTTGAAAGCAGTTTACTTATTGAGTATTTCCTACAGTGAAGTTGTATTTCTTTGATTTGAGGGATTTGGGTCACCACAATCCACCTACTATCTGGATTACGACTACATCCAGAGTGTCTGAAGTCTCTGGAAATACCTATTGCCTTGTTGTCTTCCCGTTCTCCCTACTCCATTCTACAGGGATCTGGAAATAACCAGTTTCTGAATTAGAGCTGATAAGAGATGCTGTTCTTTGTGAATGGAGCATAACTCTTCTCATTTGACTTTTGTTGTATGCATGCTGCACATACTGATGAGATATGTGCTACAGGTGAGGGGACTACAGCAGCTACCAACCTGAAAGCAGGTGTGTTAGAGAAGTTCTGAAGCAGGCGCTTAGGCAAACCTCTTATATTACAGGTTAAGATCTCATTTCAACTCCTTGTGATGAGAAATTCGTACCTCCTACTGAATATAAAAGAATGATTAGAAACAGTGGACCTGTTTATGCTGTCCATTAATTGGAGTTAATTCATTGAATCATTTCCAGAGTTACCATCTTATAGAATAAGAGTAAATATCACAAAGACACCATCCACCATCTGTTCTGGGTATAGATTTCTACAGTATCAATTCATCAGCAATGGTCACTGTGGTTATTTAGATGTGAAGGACCTCCAAAGACTCCATATATTTGAGTGCTTGATCCCCAAGTGGGTGGAAGTTGGTAGAAATGTTTGAACAAGATTAGGAGGTAAAGCATTGTTGGAGGATTTGTGTCACTGGGAAGGGACTTTGAGGTTTCAGAAGTCTACGCTAGGCTGAGTTCTCTTTCCTGTCTGTGCTTATGGATCAGAATGTAAGCTCTCAGCTACTGTTCTTGTGTCATACTTGCCTGTCTGATGCCCTGTTCTCAACCATGATGATCATGGACTCTAACCCTCTGAAATTTAAATCCTAATAAACTCTTCCTTCTATAAACTACATTGACAATGGTGTCTGCACAACAGAAAAATAGCTAAAACAGTCATAATTTTTTTGCAACTACAAAGTCATTTAGAAACAAATGTTTACGTACTACTTGAATATTTTGCATAAAATAAACATTTAGTGAACCATTACTGTGAAAAATCTTAAATTATCTATTTAATAATTTATTTGTGGAAATGGGTCTATTGATATAATAAGGCAAGGGCCAGGTATAGCACTAAACTAAAAATTTCATTCAAACCAAAATCAACAGTTCATAGAAGCACTGACACAAAGCCAGTCATGACAAAGAGGATGGTATAGTAACAGCAATCTCCAGATAGCAGTGGAGAAGGAAACCAAGATTCACTCACCATGGCCACCATGGATCCTATGAGAGAGGAAAGAAACCATGTCTTCTCTGAGATTGAGGAGAAAGAAATAGCTGCTAACATGAATATTGTTTATTGTCGTGGAAGGAGAATAAGAGTGAGCACAGAACATTCAATGGCTCCTCAGAAGGCATGGAGATTTCTTACATTCACTCATATTTCATAAGCCAAAATGAACCACAAGGCCATTTAGAAGCCTTCATCAACACACCCAGAGCCCTCTGCCTTTATGCCTGATGAAGCTGACTTTTCCCCCTACTGAATGGGGTAACTCTGAGCAATTTGCAATAAGGTAGAGTGACTGGTAGAAAAACAGCAACGCACCCTCTCACTGCCTCCCTGCCCTTCCTCCTCTTCTCTTTCCTTTGACATGTGTCCATTTTCCCAGCACACTGCTTGTTCACTTTTCCTGATCCTAGTATCAAGGTATGAGGGGCACTAAGGGGCACCGAAGAACAGCTACTATTGAGGAACTCATGAAATATATATGCTCAAACCTGAGTTTGGGTTTCTTTAAAGAAGCACTGTGTCTTAGTCAGGGTTTCTATTCCTGCACAAACATCATGACCAAGAAGCAAGTTGGGGAGGAAAGGGTTTATTCAGCTTACACTTCCATGCTGCTGTTCATCACCAAAGGAAGTCACGACTGGAACTCAGACAGGTCAGGGAGCAGAAGCTGATGCAGAGGCCATGGAGGGATGTTCTTTACTGGCTTGCCTCCCCTGGCTTGCTCAGCCTGCTCTCTTATAGAACCCAAGACTACCAGCCCAGGGATGGTCCCACCCACAAGGGGCCTTTCCCCCTTGATCACTAATTGAGAAAATGCCTTACAGTTGGATCTCATGGAGGCATTTCCTCAACTGAAGCTCCTTTCTCTGTGATAACTCAGCTGTGTCAAGTTGACACAAAAATAGCCAGTACAATTGACCCCTTGTCAACTTGACACACAAACACATCACTAGTAAGCCTCAACCCTTACATTCTTATTCATCCCCAAGATCTAAATAACTTTAAAAGTCCCACAGTCTTTACATATTCTTAAAATTTGAATCTCTTTAAAATATCCATCTCTTTTAAAATCCAAAGTCTTTTTACAATTAAAAGTCTCTTAACTGTGGGCTCCACTAAAACAGTTTCTTCCTTCAAGAGGGAAAATATCAGGGCACAGTCACAATCAAAGCAAAAATCAATCTCCAACTGTCCAACGTCTGGGATCCAACTCACGATCTTCTGGGCTCCTCCAAGGGCTTGGGTCACTTCTCCAGCCATGCCCTTTGTAGCACACACGTCGTCCTCTGGGCTCCAGATGCCTGTACTCCACTGCTGCTGCTGCTCTTGGTGGTCATCTCATGGTACTGGCATCTCCAAAACACTGCATGACCCCTTCAGTCCTGGGCCTTCAATTACAACTGAGGCTGCACCTTCACCAATGGCCTTCCATGGCCTCTCACAGTGCTTAGCCTCAGCTGCTCTGCATGACCCCTTCATGCCTTCAAAACCAGTACCACCTGGGTGACCCTTACACATTACCAAGTCCCGCTGCAGAAGGAGTACAACCTTGCCTATCTCTGGAACACAGCTTCTTTGTGCTTTCAGAAAACACTTCCCAGAAGATGTCACCTCAATGATGCTGGTCTCTTCTTAATCACCGCTAATTTCTTAGCTCCAGCTAACCAGCATCAATAGTCCCAGTAATGCAAAGTTTTTGCTTTAGTAGTTCTGGTATCTTGTTAATCACAGCTGATTCTTCAGCCCCAGCTAACCAGAACTACAAAATCTTCACAAAACAGCAACGGCCCTGAAAAGAGTCTTTAATTTTCCCTCTGAAATTTCACAAACCAGACCTCCATCTTCTGCACTGTTCTCAACATTATCTTCCAAGCTCCTACACAACATCTGACAGAGCTCTTAACAACGAATGGATCTTCAAGCCCAAAGTTCCAAAGTCCTTCCACAGTCCTCCCCAAAACATGGTCAGGTTGTCACAGGAATACCCCACTCTGCTGGTACCAATTTGTCTTAGTCAGGGTTTCTATTCCTGCACAAACATCATGACCAAGAAGCAAGTTGGGGAGGAAAGGGTTTATTCAGCTTACACTTCCATGCTGCTGTTCATCACCAAAGGAAGTCACGACTGGAACTCAGACAGGTCAGGGAGCAGAAGCTGATGCAGAGGCCATGGAGGGATGTTCTTTACTGGCTTGCCTCCCCTGGCTTGCTCAGCCTGCTCTCTTATAGAACCCAAGACTACCAGCCCAGGGATGGTCCCACCCACAAGGGGCCTTTCCCCCTTGATCACTAATTGAGAAAATGCCTTACAGTTGGATCTCATGGAGGCATTTCCTCAACTGAAGCTCCTTTCTCTGTGATAACTCAGCTGTGTCAAGTTGACACAAAAATAGCCAGTACACACTGGTATCACAGCACATAGCTGTCTGAACTAGAAACCCAGTGTTCAAAGGTGGCCAACTCCGCTTCCTCGCAGAGTTGGAGTGACTCAGGAATTGATGCCATGCTGGCCTAAGAGGAGATATGGAAGGGATGAAAAGGCCATATGTGCTAGGCCACATGACAATTTGTGTGTGTGTGTGTGTGTGTGTGTGTGTGTGTGTGTGTGTGCATGCGCAACTGTTAAGACTTAGGGGCAATTGAGGCATTCATTCATCATTTGCTTTCCATCTGGTGAGAAGAGCCACTGCTGTTTTGTTTTGGAGTGCTGTCTGCCATTCACAGGTGTGCCTTTCATGTATGGCTCTGCCTACTCTCTGGGTCCAACTGCCAATGCATCATTTGCAGCCACCCAGTGTTCTCCCCACTTATTCGAAGGGGGAGGGTTTGCCACCACAGGGCTTTTCCTTGGGGAATTCTCTTCCCACTCCCCCTGCTCCATATGCTCAAGGACCTGCTTTAGACTGAAAGCTTCAGTCTTCAATATGTGCATCTACTTCAAAGAGTTATTTAAATAATTTGTATCCATTTTTAGTTCTTTCCCCCCATGAGTTAGGAGGGCTGTATAATGGGCTCTGTATTGAATATCCCTTGCAGTTTTGAGGGTAGGCTTATCATTCTCTTCTTGTGTCTGAAGTTCAGTGCACACACATTATTACCACATGTAGTTCCAGTCTTGCTCTCTGGATACTTCTTTCCATGTGTTCAATCTATGAAAAAGTCTTGAATTCCCTCCTCCTTGCCTACCACATTTAGACAGTCAATAAGGTCTGTTTTCACTTGATTTCACTTTGTAAAGCTCTCATATCTCTTCCTTGCCCTGGACCTTTACAACCCTTCCTCTCAGGCCCCTCACAGGCCTTTTGCCTCAATGTTTCCTCTTCAACTCTTTCCCCACAACCCAGTGCAGACTGATCCCACCAGAGTCCACACATAATTGTTTTCTTTGCATTGTTCCAACTCAACACTATTTCTCTCTTTCTCTTGTAAATGCATACGTGCTTGTGCACACACACACACTACACACACACTCACGTGCACAGCCCTGTGACATTTGTTGCTGTTTAAGAGCCCTGTCTTGTCTCCATCTCCTAATCTGATAGTTCAGGCTTTAATTTGACTTGTCCTTCCATGCTCTTCCCTGGATACCCAATGCAAACTGGACTGTGCTTTGATTTAACTGTCTTCCCAGTCAGACTTCAGAGTGTGGAGGAAATTTTTGCTGATCTTACTGTATTTCTGATCACACACTTCTCTGTGTCTAACATGGTGAGTGGATTTCAAGTTGATCAGACAAAAGACTTCAAGTATTTTTTCTCTGGTATCAAGAGAAATAGCATCCTACAAAGCTGTAATTGGATATTTCTGATCCAATGTCCGGTCATGGCCTAGTGACATTAATTGTGCTCAGTCAATATATGTTAAGAAATCATCTCTAAGGAGGCACTGTGCATACTTTTATGTGCATTGTTTCTCAGTGTAGTATATTATAACCTTGCTGATTATAGAATGCAATAGCATAGCTCTGCATAATTATTTGGTTGTGATTTCTGATATCATGGCTACATTTTTAATTGACTCTTATCTCTATTTGGATTTTTTTCTCAATGAATACAGAAAAAAATCATTGACTATTAAAGTGATTTTTGGTACATTCATGGAGTATGTCTCCATTTTGCTCTTCCTTCAGAAGCTGTTTGATTATTGATTGACAGAGCACCAATGCGTGATTTGTCCTTACTGCAAACCCAGAAACGTGTTAACATCCTCTTCTGTCTGCCATAGCTCTCTTTGTGCTTTTAAATCAAATATGATGTGGGTATCAGCTACTAGTTTTTTGCAGAGATTCAAACACTCACACACACACACACACACACACACACACACACTCCCTGAATTAATATAATGTTGACTAGATAGATGATTCTGGAATTTCAACAGAGTATATGCAAATGACAATATAATTCATTGATTTGATTGTGAAGAAAGCATTGAGAGAACACTTACTTGTGCTCTGGCATCAGATATGCATCTGTTCAACATACTTACCAAAAAATATTCTCCTGTGTTCTTCCTAAGAAAACTGAGTTCCTGCAAGTTTCATATGTAGCATTTAGTGGACCTAAGATCCAAGACTTCATGGCTTTGGACTCTATGTCTCCAAACGCAACCTCTATTTTGCTTTTGCTTGTGTGAATATTTCCAACCAATAGTTCCTGATGGCTGAGTGAGTGTGCAGGGACATAACTGACATGTGGCAGTTTTCCTTTCCAGGAAATGTGAACCCTAAAGCAAGAGGCAAGGAGAAACAGCATCCATCTTTCTTGGTTCTTCCCAGGTTTCTGCCCTTTGAATTCCAGTAGTCAATATAAATCACATTTTGGGGGGGGTAGTCAATCCAAGGACATCAGCACTGTGAATATTCTACTAGAAAACCAAAAACCAAAACCCAAACTAGATCTTATGTTTAAAACGGTCATGTCCAAACACATGACAAGAGCAAGCCAAAAATCTTTTTGTCTAAGCAAGGAGTGTTACTGGAGTGCAATAAGTCCTTGATGCTTACATATTACAGTGGCTGGAGCTGCAGACAAGAGGCCGGTGGGACAGAGAATATGCTAAAAATGCCCCTTCTCAAGCCAAAGACTAGTAAATGACTTTTCTATGGGGACAGTCTTACACATTCAACATTCAAACTGCGCCATCCATCTGGACACATCTCTCAGCCTTCTTTTGCCTTTCAAAAGGGTCCTTGATGACATTAGTAATTCTATTTAAAATATTAGGGAACAAGAATACATCGTGATATACCGCAGGCCCTGAGAACTATGGTACCTTACCTTTATAACATCCATTCTGCACTAATCATGAACTGGATGCTGTTAGTTTCCTATTTCTCTGTTTGAAGAGATCCTGGAAGACTCACTAAGGAGTGTTTACAGGGTAATAATGTCACAGTCTTCACTTCTTAATTTATTGATTCTCTGCAAGCCTTCTTTTACTTTAATGGTTGCTTCTTCCCACTTTCTGCTTCCATGAGAATTAAGTTATTTGGTTTGTTGTTGGCTTTAATACAGTTTATTATTAGCAAGGTCATTATCTGAAATCTAAGGGATGGTTAAGATCCTAGAAACCACTTTGAATGAACTGTGGACACAATTGGTCTTCGTTATTTTTAGTCAACACTCACAGGATCTGTTCTTGGCACTCCCAGGGGTTCTTTTCTGCAGATATCAATGATCATTTAAAACATAATACAAAGATATTAAGGAAGAGATTTGTGCTGTAAAACCCCGACAAGCTTTATCCCCTAGAATAAAATAATAAATACATGTATTTCTATTTCACCAATGTTGGCAGAGACTTTGAAAGGCGATTGTAAGAAGCACTCTTCCTCCCTAACACATGAATTATTTGGCTCTGTTACTGAAATGTCAGCTAGCCAACCAACACAAGGAATTGAATTTAACTAACAAACCTATTTCTAGAGCTGTATGGATGCAGCTTATCCCCTTCCCTGGAGAGGTCACTTTGTAACCCAGTCCGTTTTTTTTTGTTTTTTGTTTTCCCTTGTCATTCAACCTAAAACTTTCCTTATCTGAGATTATCTTATTAGTGAGGAAAAACAAAACAAAATAAAACCTCATAGGCAGTCAGTTTTAAGAATTAGCATTTGGGGGCTGAGAAGACAGCTCAGGAGGTAAGAAACCTTCTGTGAAGGCAAGAGGTCCTGAGTTTAACTCACCAGTGCACTGATGGAATGGCTAGGCATGGGCATGTGTGTAAAGGAAAGCATCTCGCTGGTCAACGCAGTCAACATGATAAGCTTCAGATTTAGTGACAGATCCTATATCAGAACTAAAGTGGAGAGAAATAGAAGACGAGTCCCAATATCCTCCTATCCTTTGCACACACACACACATGGCCACGAACACGTATTCACACACACACACACACACACATGCCCCCACCCCCCACAAGCACACACGCATGCTTGCCAATACCAGCACCACAGTACAAACACATATTTCAGTCCATTTCTTTGTTGGCTGCCATGTGGGACTCATTCTTCTTTGCTACTTCAATGAATATTACTGTTTGCTTCTTTTGTGGGCTTAGTCTGCTTTCCCCTGGTGTAAGTAGAAATCTAGATGCTGTTATTTCTCTAATTTGTAGACTATACTTATTACATCATGTTCAACTTTTCTGAGGACATGTTCTGAATGGCCATGCCAGGATTAACTCTGTCATCCTGGACTCACATATCAATGTCTCCTATGGACAGCTTGATTCTGTGACCCTTTGTACCAATGATCATCATCTTTGTCCTCTTTCTCATCCTCCTATATCTCTTCTCCCCCTCCCTCTCCCCCCACCCCTCTTTCTCTCTCTCAGCCCCTTTTTTGATAAGATTACTTTTAAGGCTGAGGATAGAGCCCTAAAAAAAACGTAAAAAAAAAAAAAAGTAAAGTATGTCTAGCAAGCAGTTGTACTAAGAACACTTTTTAAAGCTTTCTTTTATTTTAATTAATTGTGTGGGTGATTTGGGGGAGGATATGAACACATGAGTGGTTGTAAGTTGCCCTTATATAGTGCTAGAAAGAAACTTGGGTCCTCTACAAGGGCTGTGTGAACCCTTAACCACTGAGCCATCTCTCCAGTCTCAGGATGACTTTTTTAATCCCTGAGTCTGAGCAGCAGGATGCTTGGGTGCCCTTCTTTTCCTTGATTGTAAAGCTGTCAATAGGAATCATTTATTTCTCACCATTCTTCCTAGTTCAAGAATATCTTATCAAATAGAAAATAGTTTTTGACTGATAGGAATGTGGGTGTGGCTACACACACACACACACACACATTAGATTCCACTAGTTAGGTTCACAGAGAATGAAGATCCATGCACAGAGTTCTCCATACCCCCTCTATCATAACTACAATATCTTCTCCATTGACATCTCTTTTCCATGTGACCTTTGTAATGATCCATGAACAAACCATCACATTTATCCTTATAAATCAAAAGTGTAAGGATTTCTAAATATCTAATGATTTGTGCCCACCAATAACAACATTATTCAGAGCAGTTTCATGGAGCTAACAATGAAACCCCTGATATATTCTTACAGTCTCGAACTCTTGTTTATTGATCCAGTTTCCTTGGTTTTGTGTAAGAAAATCATTAAAAGACATTATTGAGAATTGGTGTTGTCTGGCAGTCGTAATCATGTATTCTTAGGCAGCAGCCTGACTGGAACTTTCTGTTTCATATGCTTTGAACACCTTGAGGTGATCTGGTGTTATGATGACTGTTACATTTGATTATAGTGCTAAATATTATATGGTGTGCCATTGACCTGACTCCCAGCATTGCTAAATGTTGAAAATATATTATATCACAATTAGACCTCTCAGGTCAACACAATGCTGGGCTTGGGAGATGGCTTGATGGGAACAGCTCTCACTGCATGGACACCACGATCGGAGTTTGGATCCCCAGTGCTCACATCAAAGCTACACTAGGATGTATATATCTGTAACCCCAACACTAGGGTGTGTGGAAAGAGCTAGTGGGTCTTTGGGGCTCACTAGCTTATTAGTAAGCTTCCAGTTCAGTGAGAGACATTATCTTCAACAATCATGATGATGATGGTGGTGGTGGTGGTGCTGCTGCTGCTGGTCGTAGTGGTGGTGGAGGTGGTGATGATAGTGGTGTGGTAGGGGTGGTGGAGGTGGTGATAAAAAAAATGAAAAAACAGCTGACAAAAGCTACCTGCCTACCTCTATACCTGCATGCCTGGACACATGCCTGCATATAACATACATGCACATGCATACACATACATATGTATATGCTCCCACATACATGCACACATGCACACACACACACACACACCAAAATATTTAAAAAGAATATTCTAAATGTTATTAAATTATAATGTCCATTTTCAGATTGAATCCAAGTTTTTGCCCTGAGCAGCAGAGGAACAGTAAACCCAGTGAGGCTTTTATTATCTCATGATTATACCTCAGTTTTACTCAGCTATGAAAAAGCACAGCCTAAACACAAGCGCCTGACTTTTGTGCAGTGTTTGCTGGTGATATAAGTAGATGCCTGACACATTAAAGGATCAGGAGCTATAGTTTTTGTTTTGTTTTATCTTATTTTTATAAGATGTTTGCTTCACCAGCATTTTCTTGATAAACCTGTATGTACTTCCCTTAACCCATTTCCTGTGGTTTTTGAGTAAAAGTTATTTTAAAGATTTTTAAGTCATTGGAAGTATTTAGGAAAACACTGTATTCATCCTGGGCCTAACTGGACTCTGCTGGTTTGTGGGTGCCCCTTACATTACAAAATGCTCAAGTTTTCTTTCTCTGTAGCTAACACTGCGGGCCTCACAGACAGTCTAAGTTTTAGGTCCCTTCTGCAGCTGCTCAACTCCTTCATGAACATGTATACCCCAGATTCATTTCTTACTATGCAAACCGAACCTTGAAAATATACTTCCGACATTAAATGTTGTGCTGAATCTCACATTTATTAATAAAATACAGTGGCAGCCAATATCTCAGCTTGCAGCTTTAACGATGGCAGGACAAAGCCTTCCCAGTGTGTTCACTGTTCCGTGTGTCCCGCCAAAGCAAATCCTCCCAGATACTGTGGTCTTCATCATCACCCAGTGTCTTACTTCGTGCTGGGTCCCGTTGCTTTCCTTCAGCAAATACTGATTGATCCCTTGTGTATGAGGTATTACACAGTGAAGAAAAGTGAATTGCAAAACACAAATCTTGCCACCCAAGTGCTTGTAACTTAGGCAGATAATTTACATTCATTCATCAAATTCTGCAAAACATTATGCAATATCATAATACATGAGCTGTATCAAATAAAGAAGGAAGAATTATGTTTGGAATATCATCCTGTCAGATGGCTCCAGTGCTGCCTTCTCTTGCTGGGTAATAGTTTAGGAGCAGAGCTTTTGACATTTGCCACAAAGAGATGAGTATGCAGTAGAGTTTCCTCTGACTATTCTGCAAGTGCAAATGACGTTTCAATCCATTGACTTGAAAAAGCCAGCCTTGCTTGGTCCACTCATGTCCTTTTATTTAGTTCTTAAGACTTACAACAGAGCGGTCCAAAGAAATATGAAACTAGCCATGTGCATACTGCTAAATTCACTTTTAAGTGCTATGAAAACAGAAAGCAATCAAATTCATTTCAATAGATAGTCCACTCAACCTGGTATATCTCACATATTATCATTTCAGAGTAATCAATATAAAATTATTAATGAAATACTGTATATTCTTTCTGTCACATGAAAGCTTCAAAATTCAAATATATTTTACAATTCTGATACAACTCAATTTGAATATTTTTTATGTACCCAAGAGCCTCACGAGACAGTACAGATCTAGGGTGTTTAAATCTTCCATTTGAACTACTATGGATTATTTTTAAGTTCCCTGTGAAATGATAAAAAGAATTTTTTTAAAAGATTTATTTATTTATTATACATAAGCACACTGTAGCTGTCTTCAGACACTCCAGAAGAGGGCGCCAGATCTTGTTACGGATGGTTGTGAGCCACCATGTGGTTGCTGGGATTTGAACTCTGGACCTTCGGAAGAGCAGTCGGGTGCTCTTACCCACTGAGCCATCTCACCAGCCCGATAAAAAGAATTTTTATTGCAAGCAATTGATGGGAACATTTCTTTGCAGGGAGACCATTCTAAAAGAGAAATGAGGTTTCATAATCAGTGGAATAAAGTCAGTGTCCAGTATCTGGGCATACCTGGTTTGTGTTCAGTTTTCAGGAAGGAATAAACCCTACATATGCACAAGGTACATAGTCTATATCCTGGACAGGAGATGAAGAGAAGATGAAATCAGGAGAGAAGAGCAAGCAGAGCTGACTGGCCATAGGAGCAAATGCAAGTACATGCTGAGTGAGCCCTCCATCTCTTATGAAATCTGCATCAAATGATCATGATGCTGTCTCTAGACATCTTCATTTCTGATCCTGCCAAGAGTGAGGGAAAGCCCAGAAAGGAGACTCGTGTCAAGTAGCTGATATCTGATCTCTGTATCATCTTGCAAATATCAGTAGAGTGGTATGGTTTTCCTACTAAAGTGAAGCCCCAATACTGCAACACCATAGAAAACCATGTACTTTCAGGTTGTATGCTTATACCTTTCCCCAAGACTTTTTGTGGCTTGTAATCTAACACTTACCACTTCTTACAGGTCTGTCACATTCATGCCTTTACTTTACTTTACAGTGGTTTGAATGAGAATGCCTCCCCAGAGGTCTCATTTGTGTATTTATGCTTGGTCACCAGTTGGTGGAACTGCTTGGGAAGGATTAGGAGGTGTGGTCTTGTTCAAGGAGGTGTATCACTGGCGGTGGGACTTGGAAGTGTTAAAATCCCACATCATTCCCTGTCTTCTGCCTGTGGATTAGATTGTCAGCAATCAGCTACTGCTCTAGCACCATGCCTGTCTGCTCCCAGCCATGATATTCATGGACTTGCTTTCTCAAACTATAGCATGCCCTCAATTAAATGCTTTCTTTTGTAAGATTTTTTGGTCATGATGTGTATTCACAGCAATAGAAAAGTAAGACATCTGTACGTGTAATACACATCTATAAAGAGTGAAGTATTCAAGGAAGTTGTGTTTGAATGTGCTTGCTGCCTTTCCTTACTGAGTTATTTGAGTGATGGTCTGTATGTCTCATCATCAATTTTGCCTCCAGAATGATGAGGATGCAGGTAGTGTCTGTCTAAAACAGTATAAACAGTTGGAGTCCAATACATGATTTTCAACACTAAGCCCCTGGATCTACTTTTCTCACAACTTTCTAAAAATGTAAAATTTCTAACCAACCCCAAGGGCTCCACTTAGCAAATCAAAACCTCTAGAAATTCAGATTTTAGTAAGCCTTCCAACAGCTTTAAAACCACTGAATCCCAACAATGTCATGTAAATTATGTGCAACCCCCATGTTGAAGACCTTTAAAATGCACACTCTAGGCTCTCTTGGCAAGTGTTTCAAATACTTAATAGTTGCTGTATTTGGGAACATCTTATTGTCAATATGATGCAAGGCATAAGGAGAGCCTTGGTGGAAAGATGCATTTTGAAGATAAATTCCATCTCTATAATACTCATTTTTAACCATATCAAAGCCAGTTAGTGATACTGAGCCCTCCAGACTCTGTCTTGGAGAGTGTCCCCCCAAGCACGTGTAAGTCAGGTCTTCCATTGTGCTGTTTCTAACCCTTTCCTTTATTGCCCGAGTTGGTATCCTATGGCCTGAGACTTCTCTAAGATTACACATTTGTGTTGAACTTCCTCAGGGCCCATTCCTGTAACCACTTGCTGGCTCTTTTTCAGTGGCTTTACCTCAATGTCTTTGTGATTAAATATCCTAAATGGCTTGTGTCCCAAATAGATTTGATAAGCATTGAGTAATGGTTAGTAGAGCAAAATGTACTTAAAAATAACTATAAGAGAAAAATAAATTAAATTTTCTCCTCTGTCCTGCCGTTCAAAGTACCATGCTAGTCTAGTCTCTTGCTACAACACAATTATTTGCCCTTGAAATCATGTTTTTCAGGTACAAAGAAAAGCTACAGGAGAGAAGAAGCCCTAAGGAATATTATTCTCCGTGTCTTTCTCTTTAAGGGGTGTCCACATATTTCTCACACAGTGCAAAACCATTGCCCTCTTCCCGTTGCTTCTCTTTACAGAGAACATTGACCTGCTGCAGAAAAAAAAAAGCCCCTAAAACACTCCTGCTCATCATAGGAGGTAACGGAGCAAGACAACACCACATGCAGCTGGAAAGCTTGATCACCCCCCCCCCCAGCCCCGTGCCATCTGCTCCTTATCCCCTCCTTGCCCACCTCTCTAGCTATGGTTTATAATTATTAAAAATATACCTTCTTCAAAATAATCACTTGTATATTGCAATTGAGATTTGATAAGTGATGTTTCTATACCCTTCCCACAGCATTGCTAAGCACAGTCTGTAGACGGTTACATGCTAGGCTGCAGCAAAAGTCCTAGCCAGGTGCCACAGGTGATCTTACAGGAAACGAGGGAGGTGACACCATCGCTGACTGCAAGCCCACCTCTCTGCCTGCTGCACACTACACCATGGGGACATGGAAAGCATTTCAGATGCATCATGCTAATCTCTTCTTCAATTCTTAAGTTTCTAAGTTGATTTGCACAACCGCCACCATGCATCTGTTCATGAAGGCTGCCATTTCCATTAATATTTACATACATGGAAGCTTCGATGCTAATATCTAATTTGACAATATTATGATCTATTTTATGCAGCCTGGCATATACTATCTGAAGTCACTGGTCATGTCACTATTGTTAAAAGTAGTTTAGTTTCTCTGTCACCAGCCCTGGAATTCATGGCTTTACAAAAGCCATAAAACCATACGTATGCTCTGTAATGACAGAGCTGCACCTGGGGAGCAAATCTGAGTAGAAGAGAAGATAGTCCTTGCTTCCTGTTTCCAAAACCCCAAAATGTTCATGTTTTCAGGGCATTTTCCTTTCTGTTCTCTCCATCAAAATGAAAAATGATTTAATTTAATTTCTTAAAAGAAATATGAGAGGCTTTGCAGTCATTACTGGCTCCTTTGCTAGATTTTTGAAGTCATTTCATTTTCAGAAGGAATTGTTGCCTATCTGGAATAAAATTATACTTACATAAAAAATTGTCACATTGGTCGCTTTTGTTTTACTGGCCTTTTAATCTGAGTGGCGCTGCTGGGGCAGTTTGCTTGGAGGCTAGCCTCCTGCTTTAAAGAAGGACTTTTCCCGAGTTCTTCTGGTTGTTTTGGTCATAGGGAGTTAATGTTTCTATTTTTTAATCTGTGTTAATTTTGGCACAATTACCATAAGGAATTTATTAATATATATGTGAATGCAAATTTCACTCCTGAAGTTAATAATTAAAAAGCCTTTGAGGCGGTACATTCAACTCCATCAAATGACAAAATAATAGACGGTTAAGATCGCTGAGACTGTGGGGTTCATTTGGTCATCCCGCCCACCCTCCCTCTTTGGGCCTCTGGATTCTTGCCTTCATTAGTCTCTAATTTATTCACTCATTTCCCTTGTCCCTACTCACCAATCAATAGTTATATCTATCTAATAAATTATTCCTTTGAGGGTTGTACAGACTTTGGCATTGTTTCTGTTTGTGTCTATAGGACACGGATTTTGCAGGGCAGGTAAGGCCTTTGGTCACTACTATCAGCCAACTGCTTGTTTAAAAGGCTTGGGTGAACTAAAGGGGGTGAATGGATTTAACTTGTTAATAGATGAGAATTCAGTGAACCATTCATAATCTGTGGAATGTGCAGGTTGCACTAACATCACTAGCAGCAGCAGCAGCAGCAGCAGCAGCAGCCCACCTCATAGAGTCATCGTCTCTGACAGTGTGTGTGCACTCATGTAATATATGTGGCACTGTCCTCATCTCTAACCGACTGTGCTCTTTTAAGGATTCCTCAAAATTGGCAGGCACATTTGAATGCATTTTTCAGCAACTATATACATATACGTATGTATATTCTATAGACTTGGTGTTTATATATTTTATTGATGCTGGTTTTAGTAAGATATAAATTGTGCAGCCCATAAAGCACTTGTTTTGGCATGCAAGTATAGTTGTACAATTGTTGCCACAATTATGTTCCCTCCATTGTGTTGATGTGTAGCACCTCTAGAGATAGAGACAAAGATAAATAGAAGCAGAAAGAGATGGATATATGGTAGCCTTGAGCATTTTTGCACATGCATGCCCTTGGACCATTTTCATCTTCTAGCTAGCAAATTTTCCAAGGCTAGACTTGGAGAGTCAAATGCTAAGAGTGCACTGATTTTCCAAAGCCAGTTTGCATTCCCAGGAACACTGAATGTGCCTCTGAGTTTATGTTCTGAGCCCCAGCAAGCACTGAATGTTGTCAAACTTGTCCATTTCCCTGATTCTATCAGGATTATGAGCCGCTGATACACTGTGATAAAATCTACATTTCTTTTCATGTCTTTGTTTATCAATATGAAACATTTTGTCAACATAACAGTCAACCCTTTTCCATATTTGTTTTTGGAGTGATAAATATGTGTGCTTGGTGTATTTTTGCATGCTTGTGTTCTAAAGTCCAAATTTCTCATAATTTTCTATACATCAATCATGCAGTCTTTTAAAAATTTTTACTTGTCCTTTTCCATTTGTATTCCTTCTATTTTTTCCTTTACAGAAAGGTTGAGACCAACACAATACTAAAGGGCAAAGGAGTTATGGGACGGCATAGTCCTCTCTCCTCTGTCCCGAAAAGTGAAGGCCGTTACTGGTAACTGTAGTGCAAGTGTGTGCTTTTGAAGACACTCCCTGTTGACTTCCTACTTGTGCTTCCTGGAACTTTTCATCACAAATGTGTCCTGTGTAAACGCTGTTCAGCAGCCTGGAGAAGTTGCTCAGTGCTTAATTACTAAGAAGACTGAGTTCAGTTCCCGCCACCCACACTGGCAATTTACAGCCTCCTGTGTTGTAGCCTCAGAAGGTTTGATGCTGTTCTGCCCTTTAAAGATGGTACCATGACTGTGGCATTCATTCCTATAGACCTATGGACACACACATAAATAAGAGCATTCACTTCTATAGACCTATAGACACACACATAAATAAGAGCATTCCTATAGACCTATGGACACACACATAAATAAGACAATAGGAAATATGAAAAGGGAATTTTTAAAAAAAGAAATTAAGTCCTTTTCAGCACCTATTGAGATTGTGACAATAGTTATCATTTGGGGGCTGTTACTTCAAGTCGCATGAATTGTGAGCCAACCTTGTATTCCTGCAATAGAAGCCACCTTTATTTTATTTTGTTTTATTTTATACACTTCTGATATCAGTCATTTCTTCTTATTTTCTTTTTTAATTAAGTCAACACAAAACTTTTCACTGCTGAAGCAATTTGGGTCTGTTGCCTTTTTTTCCTATCATGCTTTTTGTTTTTCCATTTCACAGATTTTTATGATGATCTTTTTTTAAAGATTCATTTATTTTTATTTAATATGTGTGTGAGTGCTTTTCTGTATGTATGCATACATTGTGGGTGCTTATGTGGTGCCCACAAAGGCTTGAAAAAGGTCTCCGATCTCCTAGAGCTGGGGTGACAGTTTGTGGGCTGGCATGTAGGTATGGGGAACTAAATCTAAATCTGGGTCCCCTGCAAAAACATCAAGACCTCTGAGCCACTGAGCATCCTCTCAGGCCTGGCTGCACACACTTAGCCAACATTCCGTGATGCATCTTCTCTGCAGTTGGACTTACGTGCTCATCTTATAATGATGTGTGCATCATTAATTTGTTCTTTTCCATGGACTTTACGGATGGAGCTTAGACCATTCATTTTGGATGTTTCTTCTGTTACAGTTGAGCGTTTATTGCTATAAATTTTGCCAAAGTTCTTTGGAAACCATACCTGATGTATTTTGATATACAGAATTTTAGTTATTGAAGAAATTTTTATATTCTTTTGTCATTGCAGAGAAATATTCTGTGAAAGTCCATTATGTCAAGGGCCTTGACAGTGCTTGTCACTTCTAGGCCCTCCTGAGCTCTGTCTGCTGTTTCTATAAATTACCACAAGAAAGAGTCTGGAATACTCCCCTTTAACCATTTCTCTATTTCTGCTCACTATTTTTGCATTACACATTATAAAACTGTTATTAGAGACACAAACTTCAGTTTCTTCTATCCCCAAGTGATGAATCGACTCTTTTATTGTCCTTTTGGCCCCTTTATCTCTCATAATATTCATAGTTTTGAAATTTATCAGCAGATACTTCAGATGATGGGGTAAATCTGAGTTCTATTGCATGGAAGTCCCCATTTGTCACCTCCATTCTGTAAGGCGTTTGTGTTAGGATGGAGTCTGCATGGCCACTTTCTTTCTCTGTCCTGTGCAGAGATTTCTTCTGAATTACTCAGTTTTGACAAGAAATACAATTATTATTTTTGTTGTGCTCTGTCTTTTTAAAAATGTATACATCTGATTACTTTCTAAATTTACATCTGGTTTCTTTCTAAATTTACATCTGGTTACTTTCTAAATTTACATCTGGTTACTTCTTTCACATTTTTTTTTCTTTTTTGCATGTGGTTACTTTTAAAATGCAATGTGACTACTTCTTTGATGGTTTCATATATGCATAGAATGTATTCTCATTATATTCACTCTCCACTAGTTCTCTAAACTCTTCCCTTATATACTCCCCATTTCCTGAAAACTCATGTCCTTTTTAAAAAATAACTCATCAAGTCCAATTTGTGCTGCCCACCATAGGTGGGGGACATCCAGTGAAGTGTGGTCAGTCTACTGGGAGTCACATCCTTAGAGAAAGTGATTCTCCCTTCTCTAGAAGCCATTAACAGCCAGTAGCTTGTCAGCCCGGGGTGAGGCTCATGAGACTCTCTGGGCTAGACTGTGGCTGGCTTGCTCTTTGGAGGTCTTGTGCAGGCAGTGGCAGCTGCATGGGCTCCTGGGTACAGTGCTCCCGTCCTGGCCAGAGACATTCTTCCTCTCTGGTCCTCCCTGACCTCTGCCTCTTACAACCTCCTCATGCAGTCTTCCTCCATAGTCTCTCAGACTTGGGGTGAGTGGGTGTTATACCCATCCCATTTGTAGCCTAGCACTTCAGAATGCTTACTATCTACACTTTGTCCAGTTGTGAATTTCTCCCTTGACTAACATCCCCCTACCTCTCAACAAAGAAACCTCTTCAAAAAAATCTGAGAAAGCAAAGGAAAGAAGAAAGAAAGGAAAGAAAGGAAAGAAAGGAAGAAAAAAGAAAGAGAAAAGAAAGAAAGAAAGAAAGAAAGAAAGAAAGAAAGAAAGAAAGAAAGAAAGAAAGAAAGAAAGGAAAGGAAAGAAAGGAAAGAAAGGAAAGAAAGGAAAGAAAGGAAAGAAAGGAAAGAAAGGAAAGAAAGGAAAGAAAGGAAAGAAAGGAAAGAAAGGAAAGAAAGGAAAGAAAGGAAAGAAAGGAAAGAAAGAAAGAAAGAAAGAAAGAAAGAAAGGAGGGAAGGAGGGAAGGAAGGAGTTAGGGAAGAAGGGGGAGGGAAGGAGGGAGGGAAAGAAGAGAGACAAAAGACCTAATGTGGAATGTGTACCTAGGTGAGCATGACCATTCCTCAGAATAAATATAGATTCACTTAAGGAGAATGAAGAAATTTTGAGGGTCACAAAAAAAAGCACCAGAAAAAGGATAGATTCTAAGAGACATTCAGTAACACTGAGAACTTGTTCCTTAGACCATGAGCTCTCTCTGCCTAGTTAGCATTCCGTATGGACTTTGTGGTGTACCCGTTACATTGATAAGTTGCTGTCCTTAGGCAAATAATCATGAGGCTGTAGGTGAAGACAGCTATGATGACAAGCAGAAAGAAGATGGTATAGGTTCTCTGGGCTGTGGGAAGATGAACAGTATTCACCGAGCTGTCACCAGGCAGACTCGCTTCTGGCTAGGAATAGGGACCACAGGCAAGTATTGGAAAAGGCATTTCAGGAGCCACCAGAATGGCTTCATTTTTCAGGAGCAGAGAGACTTTGGCTGGCAGAGTAACTGTGGGTGACTTTTGACAGAGTGGTGGGGGAAATGTTGGAGGTGGTAACATCAGAATTATGAACTGACAGACTCCTAAGTAAACTGAGACATAAAGCCCCCCTTTTGTACTCTTTACTGTGTGCCAAGCTTAGCTTCATGCACATCTTCTGGTTTGACTTTTGACTTGACTTTTAAATCCTTGAATAGACCCTCTGATGTTGAAAATGCTGTAATTCTCATTCTATAGATGGAGAAATTGAGGTATAGAAAGGTCCTTTGTCCTGGGTCACACAGACAGAGTCAGATCTAACCTCCATCCCCCCGCTGCAGAGTCTAGCTTCTTGGCCAACATCATACACTGGAGGTGGCTTACTGAGCAATACAGAGTAGAAAATGCTTTCTAGCAGCTGAAATAATAGTTACCTCTTTTCTTCTTCACTGTGTGGAGGCATCAGAAGCTGATATCTGATTTCAGGATGCTTAGCTCACCTGGTAGAATATTGCCACCCAAGTCTGGCCACATACACTCTGGCCTTACCCTGACACAAAGATACACGCTAAAAGGAAGAAAGAAGAGGAGAGCCAGATAGGACTGGACGGGAAGTATGAAAAGCTAGGGGCCAGATCTAGAAAGAGTGCCTGTGAGCTGGGATGAGGGGAGAGGTTGTGGGTTGAAAATTAGAGCCTCTGGGAGAGGTAGGGGTAAAGGTTGGGGAGAATGAAAGAGAAGGACCAAGATGGTACAGGGTCTGGAAGCTGTGCAGTGTTGGTTGCAAGGTCTCGCTCTGAAACAGTAGGGATTTATTGTCTCGTGAATCCTACAGGTAGATCTGAAGTAAAGATGACAGCAGTAAGGGTCTGTGCATTCATCAGTGTGTGCACGGGGGATGTGTGTGTGTGTGTGTGTGTGTGTGTTTTGTGCTTATATATGTGTGCATGGTCATTTATGCACACATATGTCAGCCAGACGTCAAGCTTGGGTATGGTTCCTCAAGAGTTATCCATCTTGATTTTTGAGGCAGGCTCTCTCACTAGGTCCTGAGACTCCACTGATTCAGGCATGCTGGTCAGAGACTCACCTGTCTCTGCTTCTTCGTCAGTGGGATTGCAGGTCCACAGCAACATGCCCTGCTTTTTTTATGTGAGGACTGAGGAGTGAACCCACTTTGCTGCCAGGCATTTCACAGGCCCTGGGGTTGGGTCTTTCTGAGGACAAAGGAAGACTGACCTATTTTTTTTTGACTCTCCTAGATTTGGTTTATGAGCAGTTTCCCACAATTCCTTGCTTGTAGCTTCATCCCACTCAGCCATCTTAATGTTCACATGCCTTCTTCCTGCGTGTGTCCAGATGTCCCATCTTGAACAGGACTCCTAATACCAAGTCACTCTAACAATTTCATCTTAATCTAAGCATATTCAAATATTTTAATTAGAAATAATCCAGACACACTATACTGATGAGCATTAGCATGTTTTTTAGGGAGGTACAACGTCACTCACAATGAAGACTGGATCCTGGTAGAAAAAAACTTTGAAGAATAAAGTTGGAAATACAGAAGAAAGGTCCAGGGAAGGCAGTCTCAAAGATTTGTTGCTGTCCCGGGTGTTCCTGCTAGTCTGGCTGAACAGGCCAAAGCAAGTTAAACATCTGGTTGTACCAGCTCTGTAGGTGGGTGGGTGGGGTTAACTGTGGACCCTAGAGAGGTGATATTAACCTGCCTGTGTTACCTTGCATTTCCTTGGCTCTCACCTTACTTCCCTGCAGAAGAACTCAGAACTCAGCCCCGTCTTCCTTTAAAGATTACAAATGACTGTGTATGCCTGTGGTTTCATTTTGTACCCGTTTTTATTCATGAATCACAGTTCTGCAAAGACATTAATCCTCACTCATTACTAAGTGCACTGTCAGCTTGATAATTCACCAATGTGCTTTTGTGTGCTATGTTAGAACAAATAAGCCTCTTAATAGACTTCAATGGCGCTCATCCTGTGAAACCTTCTCAGTGAAATAAAACAAAGAGACAGAGGGAGTTTTTAAAGGTATATTTGATCATCTCATCATTCTCTCCTGTTCTTTGGAAAACTGATCCTGCAGGTGGCTTGCAGTTGTGCATATTAGTCACATAAAGAGGGCTCCCAGACTCAAAAGAGACCCCCTAGGAAAAGGCCACATTAATCTATTTATAATCTGTGAGTTCCATATTTGTTGGTGCTTTGGGGATTTGCTGAGGGATGAACCCCAGTTCCCTTTTGCTTTGTACCAAGTAGTTCTTCACTTTTCTTCCCAGAAGTCATAGCTGCAGTTGGACTGTGAGGCTTATCCTTACAAAGAGGGAAAATGGAGACAATGAGCTGTTTCCCCTACTGTCATCAGCCCAAATGTACTGACAATTTATATTTTATTTTTCTTTGATTTTAATATTTAGAAATGCCTCAAATTCCATGTTTTATTTGATAAGGAGTACATTTTCTAATAATTTTTTCTATAGAGTACTCAGAAGTATTAAAAATATGTTTCTAATATTACAATAATGTTTATTTTACATTTGCCTGCACCAAATTGGAGGTAGCCTATATATGCAGGAAAATAAAAACTGAGAAATACAAAAATACAATAAACTTTATTACTTATTCAAGAGAAATTCAGTGTGAAGTGAGCTAAAACAACACGTATATACTTTTGATTTACTAAATCATATGGTATGCTGTTATAATCAAGCATGGTGCTTGGTTTAGGTTACTATCATTTCCTCAATCTGAGGTTCTGAATCTTACACATGCCATGTATCCACACTCTAAGTTAATGAGTTAATGCTGATATGACCAGCTGAGAGCCTCCCTCTGAGCCCAGGTTTACTGACCCTGGCATGGACTGTCTCCTCTTATTTCAAGCCACTGAGCCCTCTGCCACCTGAATTCATGTAGCGGAATATCTGAGGCTTGGATTAAAAGATGATTTTATTACGAATCAGTCAGTTGAAGTGGCAGCTATTCTTCCTTTTTCAGGTCCCATTGACAAGAGTCTTGGGCCACTCATTCTTTCAATAACTTGAGTGAGCAGAGAGTTTTCTTGTGACTACATTATTAACCTCATGAAAAGAAAAATCACTCTGACCGCTAAGGAAGTGGATCGGCTGCACTTGTCTTGGTGTCCTAACCTGGACCGTTTTCTGTGGCTGGTTGAATAGAATTCGAGAACTGGATATGGTAGGGTTTGGCACACTAGGGAAGCCTTGTCTTTCTGTTATGGCTGGTACTGAGATGCCTTCCCTCCCACCTCAGTCTGATGAGCATTGCAGCATGGCACAGAATGCTCAGAAACACACACACAGAGAGCATGAAATACACAAGTGACCACACACAGAGACCATGGAATGCACAGGTGACCACACACACTGGGCATGGAATGCACAGGTGACAACACACACGGAGCATGAAATACACAGGTGACCACACACAGAGACCATGGAATGCACAGGTGACCACACACAGAGAGCATGAAATACACAGGTGACCACATGCTCTGAGCACAGAATGCACAGTGCCTTCATTTGGTGAGAGACAACCCCCAAGCTTTACGTGGACACTATCCAATTGCTTTGAACTCTCTGCCTGAAAGTGGGGACGCCGAGCTGTCTTTGGGCCTGGGCATCAGGATGACTCCCATGGCAGCAGGGATGAGATTTGCACTTGTACTGGGCTGTTCCTACTCTAACAAAGGGGAAGGGAATGGTGCTGCTCTTCATGGTATCCTCTAAGGGCAAAATGAAACGGCATGAGTGTACTTACAGCTTCCCCTCATGATGGAAATCAACTGTGCTGCTCCTTTTCCTTATTGGAAATATCAAGGGATGGGCAACTCTTTAATTGTATTAAAGATCCACATAAAAATTGGTAGATCAAGGAGAAGAGAGGGAGAGGGAGAGAGAAAGAAAGAGAGAGAGAGAGAGAGAGAGAGAGAGAGAGAGAGAGAGAGAAGGAAGGAAGGAAGGAAGGAAGGAAGGAAGGAAGGAAGGAAGGAAGGAAGGAAGGAAAGAAAGAAAGAAAGAAAGAAAGAAAGAAAGAAAGAAAGAAAGAAAGAAAGAAAGAAAGGAAGAAAGAAAGAAAGAAAGAAAGAGAGCAAAGAAGGAAGGAGGGAAATGGAATGGAGGGAGGGAGGGAGGAAAAAACAGTGAATGTAAAGAGAGAAAGGAAGGGAGTTTGCAAAGAAAGTTTCATTTGTCCCTAAGTAGACTGGGCTCCATTGTGGAAGGGAACAATCACCTTTTCCTCTTCTATTAAAGAAGAAATCTTGGACTGGGGAAATGGTTTAAGAGTCAAGAGTGCTTGCCACTCATGCAGAAGACCACAGTACAGTCTCCACCACCCTCACCAGGCTGTTCACAACCTCTAGTTTCTCTGGGTCCAGATCTTCTGACCTCTGGAGATACACAAACACACACACACAAACGCAGTCACACGCACATATACATAGTCACACACACATAGGCACACATACATGAATACACATATGTGCAAAATATACACACACATGCATATATACACACACATGCAGACATGTGCACACACATATGTGTGCACACACACATACCATACAACACACACACTTACACATGCATGGGCATACACCTGTGTGCGCACACACATACCACATTCATTCTCTCTCTCTCTCTCTCTCTCTCTCTCTCTCTCTCTCTCTCTCTCTCTCTCTCCCCCTCCCTCTCTCAGCAAAAAAAAAAAATTGATTTGGCTCTAACTGTATAGTTATATATGTCTGTTCTCTAGAGACCCTAACCCCCTTGGGAAGCTCCATGTGCACCCTGCTGTGACACCAGGGGTCCCCTTCCAGACTGAAGCAGACAGGTAAGAGCAGCTTCCTTCTGCCAGACCTAGTTGCTATGGCCAATTGCCATCTCCACCAGCTCCTGTAGTTGACAGTTATAAAACACCATATAGCATTTAATTATATTTTATCTTGTTTAATTCTGAATGTGTCTAGGAGACATTTAATGTCTGCTAGCTTCCTAACACTGTAACAGGAACCATGTTGTGCCTTTTAGAGAAAAGAAAAATGCTTCATAGTTTCATACCGAGTTCTGAACACGAAGCTAGTCCTCAATCAAATAAATATTAGGGAGATTCAGCTCTCTACCAGCAGGTTAAAGCAGTGAGCAAGCATCAGGAAATAGGCAGAGAAACATCTCTTTTCTTCTTCTTCCTTCTTCTTCCTTCTTCTTCCTTCTTCTTCCTTCTTCTTCCTTCTTTTTCTTCCTTCTTTTTCTTCCTTCTTTTTCTTCCTTCTTTTTCTTCCTTCTTTTTCTTCCTTCTTTTTCTTCCTTCTTCTTCTTCTTCTTCTCTTTGATTGGTTATTTTATTTATTTACATTTCAATTGTCATCCTCCTTCCCAATTTCCCTTCCACAAGCCCCCTATTCTCTCCTCCCTCCCTCTGCCTCTATGAGGGTGCTCCCCCACTTGCCCACCCACTCCTGCCTCAGCTGCCTAAGTGTTCCCCTGTCCTGGGACATAAAGCCTCACAGGACCAAAGGGTTCCCCTCTCAGTGATGCCAGACAAGGCAATCCTCTGCTACATATCCAGCTGGAGCCATGGGTACCCCCTGTGTACTTTTTGGTTGGTGGTTTAGTCCCTGGGAGGTTTTTTTTTGGGGGGGTGTTGGTTGGTTGAATATTGTTGTTCTTCCTATGATGTTGCAAACCCCTTCAGCTCCTACAGTCCTTGTCCTAACTCCCCCATTGGGGTCCCCACACTCAGTCTGATGGTTGGCTGTGTGCATATGCATCTGTATTGGTCTGGCTCTGGCAGAACCTCTCAGGGGACAGCCATACCAGGCTCCTGTCAGTAAGCACTTCTTAGCATCAGCAATAGTGTCTGCATTTGGTGTCTGCAGATGGGATTGATCCCTAAGTGGGGCAGTCTCTGGATGGCCTTTCGTTTAGTTTCTGTTCCACTTTTTTTTTCCCTGTACTTCCTTTTGACAGGAGGAATTCTAGATTAATATTTTTGAGGTGGGTGGGTGGCCACATCCCTTTACTGGGGGCCATGCCTGTCCACTGGATCTACATATTGGGAAAAGATCTTTACCAACCCTACATCTGATAGAGGGCTAATATCCAAAATATACAAAGAACTCAAGAAGTTAAGACTCTAGAGATACAAATAACCCTATTAAAAATGGAGTACAGAGCTAAACAGAGAATTCTCAACCAAGGAATACCGAATGGCTGAGAAGCACTTAAGTGTTCTACATCCTTAGACAGGGAAATGCAAATCAAAACAACCCTGAGATTCCACCTCACACCAGTCAGAGTGGCTAAGATCAAAAATTCAGGTGACAGCAGATGCTTGCGAGGATGTGGAGAAAGAGAAACACTCCTCCATTGCTGGTGGGATTGCAAGGTGGTACAACCACTCTAGAAATCAGTCTGGAGGTTCCTCAGAAAATTGGACATAGTACTACCAGAAGATCCAGCAATACCTCTCCTGGGCCCCAATACCTAGAAGATGTTCTAACTGGTAATAATGACACATGCTCCACTATGTTCATAGCAGCCTTATTTGTAATAGCCAGAAGCTGGAAAGAACCCAGATATCCCTCAACAGAGGAATGGATACAGAAAATGTGGTACATTTACACAATGGAGTACTACTCAGATATTAAAAACAATGAATTTATGAAAGTTTTTTGGGCAAATGGATATATCTGGAGGATATCATCCTTAGTGAGATAACCCAATCACAAAAGAAGTCACTTGATATGGACTTACTGATAAGTGGTTATTCGCCCAGAAATTTAGAATACCCAAGATACAATTTGCAAAACACAAGAAAATCAAGAAGAACGAAGACCAAAGTGTGGATACTTCATTCCTCCTTAGAATAGGGAACATAACACCCATGGAAGTAGTTACAGAGACAAAGTTTGGAGCTAAGACAAAAGGATGGACCATCCAGAGACTACCCCATCTGGGGATCCATTCCATATTCAGCCACCAAACCCAGACACTATTGCATATGCCAGCAACTTTTTGCTGAAAGGACCCTGATATAGCTGTCTCTGGTGAGGCTATGCCAGTGCCTGGCAAATACAGAAGTGGATGCTCACAGTTATCTATAGGATAGAACACAGGGCCCCCAATGTAGGAGCTAGAGAAAGCACCCAAGGAGCTGAAGGGGTCTGCAACCCTATAGGTGGAACAACAATATGAACTAACCAGTACTCCCGGAGCTCATGTCTCTAGCTGCATATGTAGCAGAAGATGGCCTAGTCGGCCATCAATGGGAAGAGAGGCCCCTTAGTCTTGCAAACTTTTTATGCCCCAGTACAGGGGAACCCCAGGGCCAAGAAGTGGGGGTGGGTAGGTAGGGGAGCAGGGCGGGGGTTGGGGATTGGGATGGTGAGTATAGGGAACTTTTGGGATAGCTTTTGAAATGCAAAGAAAGAGAATATCAAATAATTTTTTTAAAAAAGAAAAAGAAAAACGATCTAGGAGGAGGAAGTTTGTCTTAGCTCACAGTCCCAGATCACACTTCATTATGGTGGAGAAGTTACACATGCAGGAGCTTGAGGGAACTTGTCACCTCATGTCCCCAGACAGAAGAGGAGAGCAGAGCCATGTTTAGCTCACTTTCTCCACTCATAAGCTCCAGGATTCCCTGCCAAGGAAGTGGTGCCACTCACAGTGGGCAGTTCTTCCTACCTCAACATAATCAAGATACTCATTTTAGACATGCTGACTACCCAATCTAACCTAGACAACCTCTCTCTTCAAGATGCTCTACCCAGGTGACTTCAGATCCTGTCAAGTAAACTGAAAATCACCCAATGCAACATATGAGAATGGACAGTGTCTTTCTGTTTCTACCTTATGTAACTTAACACAATGCCTTCCAGTCCCATTCTTTTTGCAGCAAAGGAGTAGAAAACTTTCTTTTTACTGGTCAAATAATATTCCAGTGTGTGTGTGTGTGTATCCCATTTTTATATACTTATAATCTACTCCTGAGTGTCTGTGTTGATTCTATACCTTGACTTCTGTGTATAGTGTCACAGTAAACATGGCTGTGCAGTCAGCTTTTGATACCCATCAAACCATGTATTAAATCTCTGCAGCTTTTAAAACTGTAAAGGGAAAGGGTGAAAAAAAACCATAGACTCTAAATGAGGTTTCTTGGTTGTCATGGAAATCTCTACTGACCACCAACAGAGGAGACCCTGCATGACCCTCCTATTTGATTATCAGCAATAGAGAATCAATTTAGAATTCCCAACAAGGACAGTCACTTCATCCATGCTGTGCTGAGACAGCAAAGGACTTCCTGAGGTAGACCCAGCCTCAGTTCAGGGTCTGCCTGCACGGCTCCTATCTGATCCGGAACATGTCACTTGCAATATTTGCTCCTTTTCTTCCAGCAAATGAAGAGAGGCAATCATGAACCATTTGGAGTAATAGTAATAAGAACTAAATAATAGAGAGGACATTTGTAATTAAATGAGTACACAGTGTAGCATTAGTCACATATAATGTGTTGAATATTTTCTCACAGGGCAACACGAAGCCCTCTTGATGACAAGCACTAGTCACTAAACTGTAAGGAGAGTTGACGGCAGAATTAGTGGCAGGCCTCTACTGGGATCTACTGTTTCCTTCTCTAAAAAAAAAAAAAAAAAAAAAAAATATGGCCTCACATAATGTGCTATTGTTTGTCACCATTTTACAGATCAGGAAACTAAGGTCACACGGCTGGTAAATGAGAACATTTAAGATCCAAGTCTCTAGTGAGGGCCAAAGCTCTAGTCTGTGTTCTTTAGCACAAACAAGTTTTGTGACAAATTTTCAGACTGTGACTAAATGAGTGAGAGATGCCGGCCCTTAAACACTTTGGAGAAGCTGTCAGGGAATCAGGATTGGAAGGGAACAGCTCCTTGCTTTTCCAGGTGTTTACACTGCTGTTTTGTCCATTCATGATTAGCAAAACACAGGAAACCTGTGAGAGGAGTCCCCAAGATCTAAGGCAGCCTGTTACTGACTCCTGTTGTTCCTATAGCAGGCTTGCCAATTATAGTTTTTAAACAGTGGCTACTGTTATATACTTTTTTCTCTCTCAGGAGTTCACAAACAAGTTTTTAATTTTAAGGTCAAATCAGAGGTCAGTCTGAAGGTATGGGAAATTCCATTCCCATGGCTGCATCTGGACACAATTTCTTTCTCCCTCAGGGCTTTCTGGAATGTAGACTCACAGGCTGACAGGCAATGTGAGCTGGTAAAACACGGCTGTAGAAATACACATGGCAGGCAATGGTTCTCCTCTATCTCCATACGAAAATGAGAAGGCTGAAGATATGGAGTATGTAGAGTTCATAAATATTTGGAGTAGAAAGAGGACTCTTACAAAATTAGCTCTTCCATCCTCTTAGGTTATGAGCTACGTTATACCCTCACAGAGACGAACATCACAGGAGACTCTGAACTACATCTGTCTTAGAGGACACACGGAGACACCTGGCTTCTTTGGATTTATTAGCTCAGCTAATATTGATGAGGATGACATTAATACGATTATTTGTAGCTTGATAATGATAATGGTGGCCGAGGGAAAACAACCCTGGTCTATTATGGGAAGATTTGTCAGGATTCTAACCCTGACAGAATCAGGGCTAATCAATGCCGCCCAGTGTGCAGGGATAGGGGCAAGAGGTGTTTACAAAATTACTCTCTTGCCTTGTGCCTCGAAGACTGCCCACTAGCTCAGAAGTCAAGGAGCTAGACAAGGCAAATGGTCTTAATCATGAGCTACACTACTGTGGGGTGTGTGTGTGTGTGTGTGTGAGAGAGAGAGAGAGAGAGAGAGAGAGAGAGAGAGAGAGAGAGAGAGAGAGAGAGAGAGAGAAAGAGAGAGAGAGAGAGAGAGAGAGAGAGAGAGAGAGAGAGGCAGGCCAGAGGTAACGCTCAGCGGTCTCTCTCTGTCACTCACTCTTCAGCATGTATTTTTGATACAGGATCTCTCAATGTACCTAGCACAGCTTGAGGATTTGGCTGTACTGGCCTACAAATGAGCTCCTAGAATTCTCCTGCTCCATCTCCCTGGCACATGGATTGCATGTCATGATGCTATCCCCAGTTTTTAATGTGGGGCGTGGGATCCAAACTCAAATCTGTGTGTGCTTAAGTAGTAAACGGCTTCCTGACTGAGCCATCTCCCAGCCCCCAACCTCTCTTGATAACCAGTCCATCTCCTTAAGGCCACTCATGTCTCTGCTTCTGAGAAACGAGGTCAAGCTCTAGACCTTGCCGGCCATTGGGTGACATCCTGTTTGCCAAAGAAGCATCTTCGTGACTTTCATTTTGAATCCACAGATCTGTTCTGGGCTGTCTTACCTGAACTTGACTAAGTCAATTTTTACAAACTCAAGGTTGCTGAAATCTGACCCAGGCTTTAAATAAAGAAGAAGAAAGAAAGAAAAGGAGCCATGCACACATTCTCTGCAAACCCCAGCTCCAGGCTTTATGAGACCCATGGTAAATTACCCACCTGTTTTCACTTACATGACATTAAAAACCACTTACACATCATTACATTTTTGTATCGTATTAGTGAGAATGAATGCAAACGCTCCGTGAGATAAACAGAGCTAATGAGACAGAAGGTTGCTCTGATGTAGCCCTGATAGGATTATGTGGCCCTGATCAACTTTTGGTCATTTGTAAGGAACTCTTGAACTTGTCACCTTGACAAAGAACAGAATGAAGCCTTTGTTGGCAGCACCTGATGTTTCTCCCCACGTGAGGCTCACTTGCAAGCAAACTTCAGCGAAATCCCTGACAGACACAGAAACTTTAAGGACTGCTGGAAACTGCAGGCATGTGTGACTTAGAGTCCACATCCATGCACACAGCATGCTTTTTCCTTTGTAAGGCTGTGATTAAATGCAGCCAGAATATTTCTTCCTAGTAGTTGTTGTTGATTTGATTTGTCATTTTCAAGACAGGGCTCTACAAGATGAGTTAAGTGGGTGAAAGAGCTTGCTGCCAAACCTGAAAGACCACCTAAGTTCCATGCCTGGCACCCAAATTATGCAAGGACAGAACTGATTCCTGCAAGTGGTTCTCGGACTTCAATATGCATGCCATGGTAGACACCACACACACACACACACACACCAACAAAATGTATTTGATTTAAAAAGAAAAAACCTACAGAGTGTCTTGAATTTCAGGCTGAACGTGAACAGGGTATGACACTGAACTTCCAACCCTCCAACCTCTGCGTCCTGAGGTCTGGAATTGCAAGTGTGAAACAATACATCTAGTTATGGGGCACTGGCCGTCAGATCCAGAGCCTTCCAATGTGAGGCAAGCATCCTCCCAGTGAAGCAGTATGCACAGCCCAGAATACTCATCTGGAATAGCAGTCACTTTCATTAAGCTACTGATAGTAAGTTAGAAATTCAGTTTTAAATTGTAAGGTGACAAAATGTCCCTCCAAGTATTCTGAGGTTGGGGATACCTGTAAAAAAAACTCATGACAAACCACACTGTACCTTCAATTGTAAGTATCAGTTGTACAAACAAAATCTTTACTTTCCTGGAAAAAGAATGGCTACAATTACTAGAAAGAAGAAACAAAAGCACCTACTTTGCTGAATGTCCTTCTTATTTACTTACCAAAATGCACTGGGAACATCCCAACTCCGCTGCTTACCTCGCCAGCCAGACTCCATGAAAAGATGTGAGGACCATGGGCTCAAATTCAGCCGCCTTTGTTTAAACAAGTGCTGTGGTGTATTTATCTAATGTTGCAGGAGGTTGCAGGAAGCATGGGTGAGTGATCAAGGGATGTGGTGTCCTGTCTCCTAGACTGACTGCACCAGATGACTGGGAATATAGTCCATGGACAAAAGAGTGGGAGACTTCTAGCAGATTACTATGCTCTGCCTCCTTGATACACATCCACAGATACAGGAAGGAATTCCGCTCTCATTCTTGATGGGGTTCCATGATTCATCACTTTAGAGCCAAGAAGTAGAACAATTGGGGATTTTTCCTGTTGTTTATCCATTAATGTGGCCATGATCACCTCTAGAAGCTATGGTATAAGGGTTAGAGGAAAGCAATCACAAACAGGGACACCTATGTACTCAAGCTAGCCTCTACTACACCCTAAATCTTCTTACCACCTCTCCCACCAAGTGTTCCACCTGGATGGGTTAGTTAGATGTTTACTGTGGTGGCTATTTCTTGGAGCCTCAGGTTTTATATTTTATTTATCTTTCATACCTGTCTTAGTCAGGGTTTCTATTCCTGCACAAACATCATGACCAAGAAGCAAGTTGGGGAGGAAAGGGTTTATTCGGCTTACACTTCCATGCTGCTGTTCATCACCAAAGAATGTCAGGACTGGAACTCAAGCAGGTCAGAAAGCAGGAGCTAATGCAGAGGCCATGGAGGGATGTTCCTTGCTGGCTTGCTTCCCCTGGCCCTGCTCTCTTATAGTACCAAGATTACCAGCCTAGAGATGGTTCCACCCACAAGGGGCCTTTCCCCCTTGATCACTAATTGAGAAAATGCCTTACAGTTGGATCTCATGGAGGCATTTCCTCAACTGAAGCTCCTTTTTCTGTGATAACTCCAGCTGTGTCAAGTTGACACAAAACTAACCAGTACAATTGACCCCTTGTCAACTTGACACATAAACACATCACTAGTAAGCCTCAACCCTTACATTCTTATTCATCCCCAAGGTCTAAATAACTTTAAACATCCCACAGTCTTTACATATTCTTAAAATTTCAATCTCTTTAAAATATCCATCTCTTTTAAAATCCAAAGTCTTTTTACAATTAAAAGTCTCTTAACTGTGGACTCCACTAAAATAGTTTCTTCCTTTAAGAGGAAAAATATCAGGGCACATTCACAATTAAAAGCAAAAATCAATCTCTAACAATCCAATGTCTGGGATCCAACTCACGATCTTCTGGGCTCCTCCAAGGGCTTAGGTCACTTCTCCAGCCATGCCCTTTGTAGCACACATGTCATCCTCTAGGCCCCAGATGCCTGTACTCCACTGCTGCTGCTCTTGGTGATCATCTCATGGTACTGGCATCTCCAAAACACTGCATGACCCCTTCAGTCCTGGGCCATCAATTGCAACTGAGGCTGTACCTTCACCAATGGCCTTCCATGGCCTCTCATAGTGCCGAGCCTCAGCTGCTCTGCGTGACCCCTTCATACCTTCAAAACCAATACCACCTGGATAACTCTTACACATTACCAAGTCCAGCCACAGCACAAAGTACAACTTTGGCTATCTCTGGAACACAGCTACTGTGCTCTCAGAAAACACTTCCCAGAAGATGTCACCTCAATGATGCTGGTCTCTTTTCAATCACTGCTAATTTCTTAGCTCCAGCTAACCAGCATCAATAGTCCCAGTAAGGAAAAGTTTTCACTTTAGTAGTTCTGGTATCTTGTTAATCACAGCTGATTCTTCAGCTCCAGCTAACCAGAACCACAGAATCTTCACAATCCAAAATAGCAATGGCCCTGAAAAGAGTCTTTAATTTTCCCTCTGAAATTTCACAAGCCAGGCCTCCATCTTCTGCACTGTTCTCAACATTATCTTCCAAGCTCCTACACAATGTCTTACAGAGCTCTTAACAACGAATGGATCTTCAAGCCCAAAGTTCCAAAGTCCTTCAACAGTCTTCCCCAAAACATGGTTAGGTTGTCACAGGAATACCCCACTCTACTGGTACCAATTTGTCTTAGTCAGGGTTTCTATTCCTGCACAAACATCATGACCAAGAAGCAAGTTGGGGAGGAAAGGGTTTATTCAGCTTACATTTCCACATTGCTGTTCATCACTAAAGGAAGTCAGAACTGGAACTCAAGCAGGTCAGAAAGCAGGAGCTGATGCAGAGGTCGTGGAAGGATTTTCCTTGCTGGCTTGCTTCCCCTGGCTTGCTCAGCCTGCTCTCTTATAGAACCAAGATTACCAGCCCAGAGATGGTCCCACCCACAAGGGGCCTTTCCCCCTTGATCACTAATTGAGAAAATGCCTTACAGTTGGATCTCATGGAGGCATTTCCTCAACTGAAGCTCCTTTTTCTGTGATAACTCCAGCTGTGTCAAGTTGACACAAAACTAGCCAGTACAATACCTAACAGACTGAACACATTGCTGTGACCCACTTTTTCTGGCCTCTCACTAAAGAAAGAACAGTGCCACGTACCTGCCAAAGGTTGGCTATTGATGACTGCTGGTTGACTGGGAAAAATGCCGTGATGTCTGGTGAGAAAGCAAGCAGAGTCATAGTAGGAAGAGCAAAGATGAGGCCTTGATGGGGTTGGAGGGCCACAGATGGTCTGTAGCATGAGGGAAATGGCTTGGCAGGAAAGGGAGAGCAGGTTGAGGCTGGGGTGAGGTGGCATACCATTTAGGACCCATGGATGTCAGAATGCAGGCAACAGTACTACAACAGTATTGAATACATAAATGTATATTTGAAGTACCTCGAGGTATGTATTCTTAAAAGGGTTGAGTAAACAGGCTTGGGATCTGTTTTGGGGGATAAAGTAGGGTAAGTTTCTGGGACAAAAAGGAAGTTAGCTACAATTTCTTCTAAATAAGAATGATCTGGATTAATACTTAGACTTAAGAGTAGTATAGATGGGGGGGTGTGAACTGTGTTGTGGGCCTTAGGTGGTTTCAGCTGTCATGTATTTGGAAAAAAAAACAAAGCAAAACCTTAAATCTTAGGGGTTTTTTCCCTTTTTTTTTTAAATTAAAACTTCAGTTTCACCAAACTATGGCAATGTAGGTTCTCAAAAACAATCAAAACAAAGCAAGCAAGCAAGCAAACAAACAAACAAAACCAAGCAGATATTCAAGCTCAGTGTGTAGAGTCAATTCCTTCCTGTAAGATTTTCCAGAAGCAAAGAATGGAGAGGTGAGAGGTTGAATAGGAACGAATGAGAGAGAGAGCATCTATGAGCGAGAGCACCAATGAGAGGGGGCACCAATGAGAGGGAGCACCAACAAGTCTCCTCAGACCTTTGGCCATTGTCCTAAACATGCTCATAAAGCAACAGTGCTCATCTCAGTGACAACCTAACATGCCAGCATACCCGAGTAGGTGTCAAAGAAAAAGGTCAGAGGAGCAGCTCAGATAAAGGACACCATTCAGGCTGCAAATGTGCTACCTGTCCAGTTACTTGTTTGGAAGTGGCCATGAGTTGGCTTATGCTAAGGGCTGAGTTAATGGTTAACAAATGACTGGGTTTTGAAGCATAGATTTATGTCAATGCAAATCACGTTTGATGCTCACAAATGCTGCATATATTTATGAAAAGATGTGTAGTGTGCCTCCAGGCTCCCTAGAAATACAGGCAAGTGGGGTGACAGGGCAGAGGAGGAATGCAAAGAAATCAAGTCTTTCTTCCCAAGATCTGATGGCCAATGTCTCCATTAGAATGTTGAACCAGAGGAGGCTTGATTTGGGAGGTCAGTTAAAACTGGGGCTCAGATATGGGGAGCTGAGACTTGGAGAGAAGACAGAGATGACACTGGATGGCAGGAAACATGATCTCAATAAGAGCTATGAGAACCACATGAAATCAGAAATAGAGAAACGAGGGAAAAGAAGAGGCATCAAATATAACGGTCAAAAGGTACTTCCCTCACAGACTGATTGATGGGACTTGTGTTTTTTCAAGAACTGTCTATTTGAATCATTTACGTGTTTATTGATTGGATTATTATTACTATTATTTTATCCTTATTAATTTTTGCTTCTTAGTGAATTCTGTATATTAGTCCCTGTTCAGAATAAGAACTGGCAAAGATTTTCTTTTAGTCTATAAGCTGTCTTTCTATTGTGTGGGGTGATTTGGTTCCCCCAGTTACTATGTTAATTTACATACCCACCAACAATAAATGTTCTTTTGTTTGGTTGGTTGTTTGTTGTTTTATGTTTCATATTTGCCAGTTTTTATCCTGTTTGGTTTGTTGATGATAACCATTGTGACTAAAGCAATTTGGACTCTTGGTATAGCTTTGACTTCCAATAGAAGATTGAAACTAGAATCCTACTTCTTCTTACCATAGACAAAATTCAACTCCAAATGGACCAACTATCTTAACTAACATAAGATCTAAAACTCTGAAACTTCCGGAAGGAAACATCTTAAGATGGAGGCATAAGAGAGGACTGAAGAAGAATTATTGCCTAGGGAACAACAGCAAGAATGGCAGATGTGAGTGTGTGAAACTAAAATGCTTCTACACAGCTCTTCTCTGGCACCTGCCCAAACTCTGTATCCTGTGCACCAGCATGGGACAAACCATGCAGCAAGCTCCCACCACACAGACTGAGTCTGCCATACATAATGGTCTAGGTTCAACACCTAGTATAGAAAAAAGAAACAGAGAGGAAGAAGAGAAAGGAAAAATGGGGAACAGGAAAGAGGGAGGAGAAAGAGAAGGAAAAAAAAGCACATCCTGAAGTTGCTAAAAGTCTAGATGGTAAGAGCTGACCACATCCTTTACAGCCATGTAGAAAGATTTACTAGAAGCTCACATGATTATGTATGTTTAGAAGTTCCATGATCTGCTGTTGGCAAGATGGAGAACCAAAGATGATGTGGTTTAAAGACCCAAGATCAAGGGAGCACAGAGATGGGGCTAGATGTTGACATACCCACACAAGCAGTTAGGTGAAGACAAACATAATCCTCAACATATTTGTTTGCTTCGACTCTTACCAGAGTAACTGCTGTCCTGACCATCTTCCTAGAAAGGTCCATGTACTTTACCAGGTCAACCAGTCCAAAGCTTCTTTCTTCTTGTGACACCTTCACAGACATAACCAGAAATTGTGTTTAGAAAACTGTCCAGTCACTCTCAGCTGGTAGTTAAGTACCCATACTAAAGTTCCGTATCAGTCCATCCTTTACTAGACCAGTTCAAAGTACCAACTTCAGCATGTATCTGACCTCCAGAAGGCAGGATTGGGAGTGCAGACGATTTCAGGATGATGAAATCTCTAGAAAGAAGACAGAGGAGAGATATGGGACAAAGAGATTCATCAGTTCAGAATGTAGGCTGCTAAGGATTTGCAAGTTCCACAGAGAACACCAGAGCAGTGATTGCTTCCTAGAGGACTCTGGTGTTTAGCAGAGGTCGTAAGGTCTTCATACCAATGATTTGTTCCGGCATTGGATGATGTGACCCAGAAAATGTCTAAAAATGGCTCCCAGAAAGTGAAACATGACTTACAGTATTTGCTAATCTTGTGGTTAAATACTTGCATCGTGCTTGATTGCAAGTAATCAACAGATGTTACTGCATTTAAAGGCTATGCACGCAGCGTCAGCTCTCAGTGAGCCAGCAGACACTGGCTGGTGGCCTATCTGCAAAGTCCACGACTCACATTCCAAACCTAAGCCCCCCCACCCCAAGGAGTGAATGAGCAGCTCTGTCACATGGAGACTGCCTTGCTTATGTGTACCTGTCTCATGTGTATGTGCTAATACTGGATCTCTATCAAGACTGAAGACATGAAAGAAAACAAAATGAAGAGGAACACCAAATGTAATTTAAAGGAACAAGAGCCTTGCTTTTCACTGCATGAGTTCATTCATCACATTGAAGGGAAATGAGGAGCCTGCATTTCTCACTCCTTCCCACCCTCCCATGTGGAGGAGTCAATTCTGACTTTAGTCCCTTGGCAAAGATCATCTTTACTCATTCTTCTACTTTGAGGGCATGGAGCAGAAAGGAAGGCCACTGAGGCAGCAGCCTGTGTTTCTCACCATCTGTACCAGTCTTTATATCTTATATTGATATCATAACTATCTGTCCTACAGGTGTTTGTTTTATAAATAAAGACATTATGACCCAGGGACATCCAGTAACTTGATTATCCCTGGTTCTTTTCTTTTTTTCCTATTTTTTATTAGATATTTTCTTCATTTACATTTCAAATGCTATTCCGAAAGTCCCCTATACCCCTCCCCCTGCCCTGCTCCCCTACCCACCCACTCCCACTTCTTGGCCCTGAAGTTCCCCTGTACTGAGGCATATAAAGTTTGCAAGACCAAGGGGCCTCTCTTCCCAATGATGGCCAACTAGGCCATCTTCTGCTACATATGCAGCTAGAGATATGAGCTCTGGGGGTACTCATTAGTTCATATTGTTGTTCCACCTATAGGGTTACAGACTCCTTCAGCTCCTCGGGTACTTTCCCTAGCTCCTCCATTGGGGACCCTGTGTTCCATCCAATAGATGACTGTGAGCATCCACTTCTGTATTTGCCAGGCACTGGCATAGCCTCACAAGAGATGCACTCACTGATAAGTGGATATTAGCCCAGAAACTTAGAATATCCAAGATACAATTTGCAAAACACATGAAACTCAAGAAGAAGAAAGAACAAAGTGTGGATACTTCATCCCTCCTTAGTGGGGAACAAAATACCCATGGAAGGAGTTACAGAGACAAAGTTTGGAGCTGAGACGAAAGGATGGACCATCCAGAGACTGCCCCACCTGGGGATCCATCCCATAATCAGCCACCAAATGCAGACACCATTGCATATGCCAGCAAGATTTTGCTGAAAGGACCCTGATATAGCTGGTTCTCTTCTTTAAAAGGTTAAATACAGATTGTCGATGCCCCGGTGTGCACATAACACCTACTTCTTTCAACTTTAGCATTTGCTGTATTACAATTGTTTATGTCCTTTTTACCCTGCAAGCTAGAGAGTTCCTTGTGGCATTGATTCTCTACATTGTGTCTCATGTGTCTGGCACAGAGTAAAAAAAATGATTAAGCTAAAATTGGGACCCATAATTTTATGCTACAAAGGCATTGTTGCCGTTTGTACTCGTGTTTTCAACTGGGGGTATGTGCATGGATGGGTAACATGAAGGAGCGCCTTGAGAACCCATAGACCAGTGTATATAGATGTATGGAGGGAAAGCTGGCAGACTGGGCAGTGGATAAAGGCCTGAGTTTGGACCCTAAGAACCCACATAATAAACAGACACTTGCAGGGCACATTTACTATTCCTGTGTGCCTGTGAGAGAGGAGGCAAAGAGAGGACATTGTCTGGGAGTTCATGAGCCAGATATCCTGCTATACACGCTGTAATCCAACCAAGGGCCCTGACTCAAGCAAAGGGGAGCCAACACACCAGGGTTGTTGTCCAACCTCCACATGCATTCTGTATGTGCCTGCATTCGTGCACACAAACAAGTACACATAGGTACATACATCATATGCACATACACAAAGATCATACACAGATGAAAATCAAATTTTTAAAGAACACATAGGCAGACAACAGGGGTGGAAGGGTCTAAGTGCTGTAACAGAAAAGCAGGAAGTGGTTTTAGCCTGTCTTGACTTGGACTTTTTCCTTTCCTCATCACACATATGGACCTTGTCATGGACTCAGTGACACTGGAGCACTCCTGTGGGTAAGAGCAGCCTCACTTGGCCCACCCCCTGGTAAAATGGGCTCAGCGCCGTGGAAGAATGTGCATGTGGGTGGGCATGCTGCCTGCTAGTTTCTCAACTGTGCCTCCTGGTTGTCTCCCTTTGAACTCCCATGAGCCTCAGAGAGAGAAGCCAAGGTAGCTTAATTACAGAGACTGTTATTTATAGGGGCTCTGGTTGAATCCATCAAACTAACTTCACTTTAACCTGAGCCAGATTTGATTATGAGGCCTATTTATCCAGAGCCCCCCCTCCCAACCCCACGCCTTTTGACTGTGCGTGTTTTGATTTAGGTATATACATATACTTACTATTTGAAAAGTAGCTTTGTTCTGACACATTTTATGTTTTTTTAAAGTAATATTGCATGAAACATAATTGGGGGGGGGGAGGGAATACCCACATTCAACGCCAACCAACAAACAACAAGAAAAGGCCCTTTGAATTTAGAATAATGGATACCTGCTAGGCAGCAAGTTGCTTGGGAGATTTTGCTGGAGTAACTTATAACTATCAGTGGAACCCCCTGGGGATCCTCGGCTGTTTTTGCAGAAGCTGTTTGCAGTGGGGTAAACAGACAAGTGCTCTATACATCATTTTAAGTAAGACAAATAAAGGCCCGTTTCCACCTTACAACGATGTCATTGTCAGTTATATAAGAATAATTCTGTGTGACTTTTTATGAATTCTTCCCCTGTGCAGAAACACAATGGCCTAATTTTCCACTCCCTGGATTATAAATAAATACGCTTCTTTGGCAGTGTCAGGCCCACCCAACCACCTCATCTTGAGCAGACAGCATCTCTCCTAGCTCTGAGCAAGCGCTCACCTGTAGAAAGCAAAAGCTGTGGTCCACCTTTGAGCTTCTGAAACACTACAGTGCTGTCACCTGCCACTTCCCTCTTCCAGATAACAGCAAGTCTGTGTGATGACTTAGGACCCTACTGTGGAAGGCACAGGCCGATCCCAGTGATCCATGGCAACACCCTTTGCTTAAGATACAAGAGTCAAGGAGTCGTCTGGTAATTAGTGTAGATGGTTTAGAAAACAGGAGCTGTTGATGGGATTAAGTTCACACGAGCAGGAGCAGTAAAGGTAGAAGCCACAGCAATTGGGAAGTCATTTGAAATGGTTCTTGAAAAGTAGAGCAAAGGCAGAGATTCACAAAACAAATCTTGTAAGATTTTTTTAAAGCAATGTATATATCTATTGCTTTTACTTTCTTTTAAAATCATACTTTTGTTTGTTTATATCTATGTGCATGGGTGTGCGCATTTGCGAATGTATGTGCATGAGTTGTGCAGGATCCAGAGGAAATCAGAAGAGGGCAGCAGATCTCCTTGGAGCTGGGGTTGCAGGCAGGTTCAGGGAACTTATTTGCAATCCTCTGAATGTGCAGGCATTGTTTTTGACCACTGAGCCACTCTGCAGCACATAAAGTAATTTTTAATTTTTCATCTTTGCAAGCGTACTGAAGTATAACTGATATATACCAAACCCACACATATTTAAAGTGTAAAATTGATAAGTCTGATTCATAAAGAGCCTATGTAATGGTGGCTATAGTTATGGTAACTGAAGTATCTGCCACTCCCAACAGCATCTGTGTTCCCCTTGTGATCCTTTTTTCCCCCCTGCCAAGTCTCTGTGCCTCAGTCTCCAGGCAACTCGTCTGTGGGAAGCCGCAAACGCCATTACAAGATGGCGCTGGTTTCAATAAGCTGACGCCCATGAATATGGGTAAACAACCAATGTGCGCATGTGCCATAGAGTTTTTTGCCAAGTCACTGCCTGGCATGAGGCATGTAAATGAGGTACTGAAAGCATAGCCAATCAGGTATAGACACACCTCTCCTAGGCCTATATAAGCAGCGCCAGTTCTGGGGCTGGGGTCTTTCACATTCGCAGTAAAAGCTCTCCCAATAAACATGTTGCAGAAGGATCCTGCTGTAGCGTCTTTCTTGCTGGCGAGTCAGGCGTCTCACACTCGTCCATGTGTTCTTTGCCACTACCAATTAGTTTGTATTTTCTAGAATTTTCTAAAAGCACTAGATGCTCTTTTGGTTTGCTTCTTTCACTCAACAAAATTATTTTGTGTGGTTCTGTTGTTGTGATGTGGCCATTCTTTTTCAGGGTTCAGAAGTATCCTGTATGAATAGACCAAGTGAGTTTATATAGTCATTTGGGACTTTTCCAGATTTTAACTATTGAAAATAGAGCTACTATGAGCAACCAGGTTGAACTTTTGTGCAGCCATGTGCTTGATTCTCCCTTCAGAAAGATATTGTCAGAAAGTGGATATGACATTTGGCTTCTTTTCATGTGATACTTTTGTCTAAAGTTGTTTTTAGAAAAGCACCAGTCTTGCTTAAAGGGTTAGGGAATCCCCATTTTAATCAGAAGGACAAACACTGGCATTATTTCTGTTCTTATCAGTCACGCCACCTACATTTGGTATTTTCCTTGTGGATATTTTTAAAATGCAAATATAGTATTTTTTCCTTTCCTTTCCTTTTATTTACCCTACTTTTTTATGTTGGGGTAGAATCTAAGGGTCTTAGGGATACTTGGATGGCATTCTACCTTTGAAGTACAACTTTAGCCACTCCCCCTCCCACTTTTTACATCAAAACAAAGTATTTCTGAGTCCCCAGGCAGGCCTGGAACTTGCAGACCTCCTGCCCAGGCCTCCCAAGTGGTTGGTTACAGCTCCTTTAGTATTTATCTACAAAGCTCTGCAAGCCCTTGAATTCTTCTTGAATGTTTGGTGGGTTGGGTTTTTCAAGAAATTTGGTTGTTTTATTATGGTTATCGAATGAATTGGATTGGAGTTATATGAAAACTTTTCCTCTGGCTCAGAACTTATGAACACTGGTACCTCTTCCAGAGGACACAGGTGATGCCCAGCATCCACACAGGAATTAACAGAACTCTGTAACTCCAATCCCCGGAAAGCAGACACACTCTTCTGAAATCTACAGCACTGCCCATAAGTGGTACACAGGCATACATGCAGGAAAACCTCCATACATATAAAAATAAATAAGTATATAAAAAATTTTCTTCATTCAAACAAATATCTACTGATACCATATCACATAATCTTTACATTTATAGTTTCTGCCTTTTTCTTACATGTCAACTTAATCGTGGTTTATTGATTTTTTTTAAAACAAGCTTTTAGAGGCTTGGGGGATGGCTTAGTATATAACAAGGCTTGTTATAAAACTATAAGGACCTGAATTTTAATCCCTGGGACATAAAACAAAACCACCACAGAATATGCACTGTACCCCAGCAGCAGGGGAACAGACACAGGTGGATCCCAAGAGATCACTGGTTAGTCAGACTAGTCGGAGTAGGAGTTGTCTCAAGGTAACAAGGCAGACAACAATAGGGGGATGGCCTCTGCATGCACATCGATAGACACAGGAACCTACAAAATTGTGCACTCATGGGTACGCAGCATACACATCAAATACCACAGGCGCGCACACATGCTCAGGTGCACGTGCACACACACCACCACCACCAACAGCAACAACACCAACACTAGCAACATCAACGACAATTCCAGTCTTGGGAGATCGCTCAGAAGGAAAGCATTTGCTGAGCAAACACGAGGATTCACGTTCACGCTGTCACGTAAGCCCAGGCATGGCAGTCGGTAAACTCAGTGCTCCACAGCAAGGTGGGAAGTGGAGACGGGAAAATCCCTGGGAGCTTGCAGGCAGCCAGTTTGGTGTACACAGATATGAACCACAAAGAGACCCTTCCTCAAACAAGGAGGGAGATGAGGAGTAACAGCCAAGGCCGTCCTCTGACTTCCACACACGTGACATGGTACGCTTGGTGCATGGTTTCTTGCTCTCTCTCTCCCTCTCTCCACACACACACACACACACACACACACATACACACACACACACACACACACACACACACACAATTTGAAATGTTGGTTTTCCTTTCCGTGATTTAGCTGTTCATTTTTTGGTTTCTCATTCAATATCTCATTCTGACATGCCAGGTTTTTTCTTCTGTATTCTTTAATTTCACCCCCTTCTCACCCTTTTCTGTGGCCAGTATTTTAACGCATCCACTTTAAAGCCACTGACGTTGTCCGGATTACCGCTGGTGCTCTCCTTGTTCTCTGAGAGTCTGGCAATCTGTTTGTGTTTCTGTGTTGCTTTGTTGATCGTCCCCTCCACCATGTTCGGTGGCACTAAGAACGCTCGCTGTCTCACACTAGAAACACCGAGCCTATCCAGTACTGAGCCTGTGAACTGGCAATCATTTCAGCTCATGCATCATTCACAATCTTAGGGCAGTGATTTACAGCACACACCTGAGCCAACTGAGACTGGGTCTTAGATATAGCATGTGTCTGTACTGACATCTATGTGTAGCTCAGTTCATGCATGTTTTATATGTAGAAAATGCAATAATATTTGACATAGAAAGGACACATTTAAAGTCATCTTTTCTGAAAATCCCTTGAATCTCAGAAGTCATGGTAGGATACTCTTTCTTTTTATTAACGTGTTAGATCGACATACACGGGCATCCCTGTGGCATCTCCATAAATGAATTCCCATTTATCCCCTCCCCTTGCACTTCTTCCCCATTCGGGCTGGCCATCTTCCTTCCCTTCAGTTAATTCATGTTTCTACTTTCTTATGCATGGATTCCATCGCTACACTGTTCCTACGCTTGCTTAAAACCTTTTCTTTTCCTCCCACACATACACATATGAATGCACATGTCTATAGACAAATATATAATTTTAATTCCATGTTCCATATAGGAAAGGAAACATGCCATGTGTATATGAGTCTGGCATATTTCACTTAGCATGATTTCCAGTTGTGTCCATTTTCCTACAAATGTTGTAATTTTACCTTTTGTTTCAAAAAATTCCATTGTGTCTGTGTATAAGTGTGCATACATACATGCACATACCAAATTTTCTTTGTTCCTTAATTGACCAATCATTTCCTAGGTCCTTTATTCATTTTGCAGAAAACCTATGCCTGTGCCTGTGTCTTGAAGTCTTTCTGGCCTTTTTAAAGTTTCATGTCTTACTTTTTTATTATATTTTTTATTAGATATTTTCTTTATTTACATTTCAAATGCTATCCTGAAAGTTCCCTATACCCTCCCTCTGCCCTGCTTCCCTACCCACCCACTCCCACTTCTTGGCCCTGAAGTTCCCCTGTACTGGGGCATATAAAGTTTGCAAGACCAAGGGGCCTCTCTTCCCAATGATGGCCAACTAGGCCATCTTCTGCTTCATATGCAGCTAGAGACATGAGCTCTGAGGGTACTGGTTAGTTCATATTGTTGTTCCACCTATAGGGTTGCAGACCCCTTCAGCTCCTTGGGTGCTTTCTCTAGCTCCTCCATTGGGGACCCTGTGTTCCATCTTATAGATGACTGTGAGCATCCACTTCTGTATTTGCCAAGCACTGGCCTAGCCTCACAGGAGACAGCTATATCAGGGTCCTTACAGCAAAATCTTGCTGGCATATATAATAGTGTCTGGGTTTGGTGGCTGATTATGGGATGGATCCCCAGGTGGAGTAGTCTCTGGATGGTCCATCCTTTTGTCTTAGCTCCAAACTTTGTCTCTGTAACTCCTTCCATGGGTATTTTGTTCCCTATTCTAAGGAGGAATGAAGTATCCACACCTTTGTCTTCCTTCTTCTTGATTTTCTTGTATTTTATAGATTGTATTTTGGGTATTCTAGTTTCTGGGCTAATATCCACTTATCTGTTTGGGCCTTTGTTCCACATTGAATTGATTTTTACGTAATGTGGGAGACAGGTATCTAGTTGTCCCTGTACATATGTCCCAACACCATTTGTTTGAAGACTTGCTGATGGACCTATGTTCAATTCCTGTTATATGCCAAGTCTGATTTCTGTGTGTTGACTTGCATATCCTGAATGATTTGCTGAAAGTGGCTATTGGTTCTATGAGGGTTTTTTGTTTTTTTTTTTTGTTTTTGTTTTTTTGTTTTGTTTTTTGACAGGATCTTACTTAGGGTAGGGGTAGAGAATCATGCCTGTAAATAGACATAATTTCACTTCTTGCTTTCCTATTTGTGTCTTTCCCTGTCGTACTGCTCCAGTTAAGCGTTCAAGCACAGGATTGAGTGTCAGCAGAGACAAGGGGCTGGTATGCTGGTCTCATTCCAGACCCTAGAGAAAATAATCTCAAGTTTTTGCTAGTTAGCATTCTGTTAGCTGTGGGTTTGTTGTTAAATATCTTTTATTGTATTTTATATATTATGTTTTATATTATATATTATATGAACTAGTTATATTTGACTCTGAGCTTCTGCAGGGCACTTATCATGAAGAGATTTTGTTGTTCTTTGTCAAAATTGAGGTAATCATGTGGATTTTATCCTTAAATAGATGTGTGTGATAATTGTACTTACTGATTTACAAATATTGAACCTTAGATGCCTAGAATAAAACCAACTTGGTCATGGTTTATGCTCTTCTTAAAGTTTTCTTTAAATTTGATTTACAAAATTTTATGAAAATATTTGTATTTATGTTTATTAGTGTGATTGATCTATATTGTTTTTCTTTGTTGTTTCCTTATCTAGTTTTGTTTTGAGAGTGATACTGGCTTCATGGAATGAGTTTTGTAGTCTTCCTCTCTTTGCACTTTGTGGAACATTTTATGAAATGTTGATGAAACCCCACTTACGGTTTGGTAGAGCTCAGCGATGAAGCCCTCTGGTCTTGGGTTTTACTTGTCAGTGTATTTGTTGTGCTCTGATTTCTATGACTACTTTCAAACTGTTTTTATCTTTGTGATATAATTTTGGTATGCCGTAGGTGTCTAGGAATTTATCTAATTTTAAATGCAAGTTTTCAGAGTACTTCTTGATGTTTTATCTTTTGCAATCTAACTTCTATTTCATCTTTAATTTTATTCATTTGAGAGTTTTTCTTTCTTTTTGTTATCTTAGCTAAAGAGTTACCGATCTTGACTTAAAAAAAGAAAAGAAAAGAAAGAGAAAAAGACTTTTGCTTGTAAAATTCTATATATGGTATTTTTAGTCTTCAATCTCATTAATTTCTGCCTTAATGTTTATTATTTCTTGCTAGCTACTGCTTTCTTTGGTTAATGAATTTGAGGTACATCATTAAGTTATTTACTTGAAAGCTTTCTATAATTTTAATGTAAATACTCGCAGCTTAAATTTTGCTCTTACAACTGCCTTAGCTGTCCCCAAAGTTAAGTTGTAGTTTAATTTTCATTTGATTCTAAAAACTGTTAATTTCCTTCCTGATTTCTTG